>NC_140441.1:2792781-3375674 GCF_963576455.1 Neolamprologus multifasciatus | reverse complement strand
ACAGGCTAAACAGCTCCACCCTCAGGCCAACATGGAGAAAAACATTCACACTGAAACAAGACAAATGATGATCTGGGCTCCAAACATTCATATCCAACACATGTAAAGCCTTCAAACGTCATCTGCTAATGTTTCTGTTTATTCTATGATTATTTTAAAATGAGCTCACAGCCACCTGTCGTCCTGCTGAGCTCCACCTAGGGGCCACTTTAAGGACCTGTCAGATAATCTTATTAGTCAATCGTTATCTTATCATTTTACAATTCTCTTTAAACTTTCAGCCGTTTAACTTCAGTGATCCTCAGAATGTCTTTGATATCCAGGAGTTTTACCCACGTCCAGTGAAAAATGACGATCAAATGAAAAAATCCACTTTTTCTTCTTTGACTCAGTTCCTGAAGAGGGTCTCATATCTGCCAGACTCCCAGAAACTCAGTGTGTTCAAGAGTGAGCTGACAGTCAGAGTCCCTTCAGTCTCAGCGTGATCCAACCATATTTGTGTGAACAGCATCACAGAGGATTCAGCTGCTTTAAATGGGACAGTGTGAGTAAATAACAGGGACTAGAAAGAGAGAGCAGAGTTCTCCTCAGTAACACCAGGATACCTGACCCGTCTGAGTCTCGCTTCCCCGCCTCCATCATTTAGTGACGGCCAAATCTACCATGTCTGTGCCGAGCGCTTTGGTCAGGGCCAAACCTTGTGTCACCATGGCAACTACACCATGACAGCATCCAGAGAGACTTGTGAGCCCACGACTACATTAGATGTTTGCTCTGCTGAATCCAGCCAGCCCCTACCTGCCTTTAGTCATATGGGATAAAACAGTAGGGCCAGAGGTGGGAAGTAACTAAGTACAAATACTCTGTTACTGTACTTAAGTAGGATTTTCAGGCATCTGTACTTTCTACTCCTTACATGTTCAAACAGGCTGGTTACTTTAGGTTTAACACATTTGAGGGGAGTTATTATTTCATCAGTGCGAGCTTCAAACATCAAAGCGATTTGAGCCTAAACAGAAACACATGAAAGGAAATCCTGTTCATTTATTAATCACATAAAAAGAGACCAAAGAGTCAAACTGTGAGTCACAGTCAGGGCTTAAAGTGGGCCATGTTTTTATTTGATATGTTTTTGGGACAACACCTGAACGCCTGCAGGTGTCTGGAAGTTGTGTTAGCGCTACTTTAGCATCTAGCTAGCCCTGCTGAAGAGCAGCGAGCATAAAGGGACGAACGTTTTTGAAGTGTCAGCTAATTTCAAATGCAGCGTTTCTATCAGCTCAACAAACATCAGCAAACACACAAACTGTTTGTGTGCAGTTTGTCTCACAGTGTGTTGCAGCTAAAGGTCCAGCTGCTGTATTTCACAGGGAGAGAAAAGAAAGAAAAGCTGCTGTAGGAGAGGAACCCAAGCTTTGGCATCGCTCTGAAAACTATCGCTGATCCTTTTACTCGCTGGCTTTCAAATAAAAGCTGAAATGAAATTTGTGGCGTTTGCAGGATCGAATCAATCACACAGGATCAGGGGATAAGACAGCAGAGCAGCTGATTTTACACCTGAAGATAAAACTGTAATGTTAGAAACATATGAAGATATTACACACACAATACAGACTGCAGCTCAGACAGCTGCTGGACAGATGTGTGTGTGTGTGTGTAGGTGTGTGTGTGTGAGTACTGTAACTCCTTTATTTCACACAGACAGCTTCAGCATTTGTTCTGCTTTCTCTGCTTTAATTTGAATGTGACAGAAAAACACGACTAGAATTTCCACAAACGTGTTTACAGGCTGACTTTAATGTGTTTCTGCACATGCTTGTCCTCTGGTCATGTGATCATGTGGTTTGTAGGAACGCTCCTCTTCCTCAGAGGATCCACCTGTGCTTCCTCTCCTCTCTCCTCCACCTGTTACAGTGAGGGAACGTCCTCCATGATGGAGGAGCTGCTGGAAAGTGCTGAGAGTTTCCTCCAGAGTGAGACCTCTGTCACAGTTCAGAGAATCTACGGCAGCAGAGACCTTCATGGACACTAAAAGTCTCAAACACACAACAACAACATCACACTGACTCCACTCTGACATCACTGATCAATAATCAAAGAACACACAGATCAAACTGATCGATCAGCCATCAGAGGAGTCGGATCAATGGAGCTGCTTCTGTTCCTGATGTCCCCTGTTTGATCCTGGACCTGAACTCTCCCTGCAGAGGAGACACAACACAGTCAGACACACACACACACACACACACACACACACACACACAAGTGACGGGTTTTCAAGGTGATAATTGCTCCACTAACAGTGAGACATGGATTCTTTTTTATTTATTGTTGTCAAGGCCTTTTACGTTCCAAACACCAAAAAAGAAAGGTTCAAGAAAAGGCCGTGGGTGGCAACGGGAGGTTTGTTTTTGAACGCACTTTGATTCCATTGTCTTAAATCATATGTCGTTTATTTCGTGCAAAGTTATGAACAAAAATCAACCAAATAACTTCTTAAAACTTAAAATTAAACGAATGTTAACTTAATTTGCTTCAACTACTTCAAAAGTGGTCAAAAAATCATTTCCTCCCCTCCCGAGTCCCCACCAGACATTTGGCAAACAAAAAGTATATACCACACCCTTCCAGGGTGCTCTTAATCCCGTGATTAATGGGAGGGTCCATAAGCCATTACACCAATTACTTTCCAAAACCTTTTCCAATAAATGAATTACAAATTTACATAAACAAAACTAGGTCAACATATTCTTACAACTTTAAAGAAAAAACAAAAATTAATACAAATTGCATTTTATAAACATTCAACAAAAATGGCCACAACATTCCGGCCCCTAATTCCTGTGTAACATGAATTATATCTGTCTGAGTGGCCATCACAAAGTGCAATACCGATAATTTTCTTCAGTAGTCCATGTCTTCATAAAAACAAACAAAAACAAAAAAAGTCATTGTTCTATGATTTCAAGTCTTTGTTGTTCATGTGTTTGCTTTGTGTGTATTGAAAAAAGGTGTATGTTGCATAATGGAGTGTAGAGCAAAGTGAGTGTCAGTGTGAACCTAGAGCCAGAGGTTCCAGAACTTGGCTCAGTTGGAGGCAAACATTCATTGTTTCCTCTAGATGGCCTCCACCAGGAGACATATTTTGTTGATTGGCCTCTCCAGCTCATTTGTTCGTGTCTTAACTCGAACACGGCGAACAACTCCGTGTGCATCGGCCATGGTTTCAGTGATGCGGCCAACGGGCCAAGAATTTCTTGGTGCAGCTCCATCAACAATAAGCACAACATCACCAATGCAAAAGTTCCTACGAATCTTGTTCCATTTCTGTCGTTCCTGCAACATAGGAAGGTATTCTTTCACCCACCTTTTCCAGAATAGATCCACAATATACTGGGCTTGTTTCCATCGTCTTCGCAGATACAGATCCTCTTTTTTGAATAAACCTGGTGGTAGCACAGGTTTGCCTTTTAACTGGAGTAAGTGATTTGGAGTAAGAGCTTCTACATCATTGGGATCATCAGAAGAAGGTGTGATTGGGCAGTCATTCAGTACAGCCTCCACTTCACACAAAACTGTATGTAAGGTTTCATCATCTAGTACTTGCTGGTTTGTGATAGAGCATAATATTCTCTTTGTTTCTTGCACCAGGCGCTCCCATACTCCACCATGATGGGCCCCATAAGGCGGGTTAAAGGTCCACTTTATGCCATCCTGTGCTAAACCTTTTTGGATTTTACTTTGGTTTAGCTCTAACATAGCTTGTTTTAACTCACGATTTGAGCTGACAAAGTTGGTTCCATTGTCTGACAGCATTTCCTTGACTTGTCCTCTGCGGCAGATGAATCTCCTGATGGCATTAATGCAGGAACCTGTATCAAGAGAATGTGCCACCTCCAGGTGAACTGCACGACAGGTTAGGCATGTGAAAAGAACTCCATACCTCTTAACAAGACTCCTGCCTCTCTTTACTTCTATTGGTCCAAAATAATCAACACCAACATAAGTAAATGGTGGAAGATCAGCTGAGATTCTGTCAATAGGAAGATCAGACATTTTCTGCTCACCTGGCTTTTGCCGTTGTCTTTGACACACTATACAGTCTTTGATTATTTTTCTAGCTGCTGAATTAGCATGAGGGATCCAGTATTGACGGCGCAGGGTTGAAAGCATGTGATTTCTTCCTCTGTGACCAACCTTTTCATGAATATGTTGAAGAATAAGCTTTGAAACGTGGCTTTCTTTTGGCAAAATTGCACGATGTTTTGTTTCCTCAGGTAAATCTGCTTTGCTCAGTCTTCCACCCACTCTCAGGACACCATTAGTAACTAAAGGATCAAGCTTATACAGATGACTTGACTTCCTTACAGTGCCGGAGTTTAGGGCAGTCATTTCATCAGCATAATGTTTTCTCTGCACAAAACTCACTATAGCCTCCTCAGCCATGGACAAATCATCAGCTTTGAGCAGAGTGTTCCCATCATCTTTAGCACATATTTGCTTTTCACAGTGCGTGTCCAACGTTGTTTGCAGTTTAAGTCTAAGTCTTTCTTTTACTTTCAGGATGTTCCACCAGCTGTTTTGTGATGTCACCATCGGGCCACCAGAGAAAACGTAAAAAGTTTACGTGTTCCTCAGCTACTCTGACCTGATGAAACATCCCTTTAATGTCTGTCATAAGCGCTATTGGACCCTGCCGAAAGCGAATCAGTACACCTAATAAAGTGCTAGCCAGATCTGGGCCTTGCAATAGCTCTTTGTTCAGTGATGCTCCAGCAAATGTTGAAGCACAGTCATACACAACACGCAGTGTTTTCTTGCGGGGGTGGTAGACCCCATGATGAGGTATATACCACACCTTTCCTTCCTCATGCTTCAACTGTTCTTGTGGTATAATTTCTGAATGTCCCTCCATACTAACATTGTGCATGAATTCTTTGTATTCTTCAAAGAATAACTGATCCTTCTGAAACCGTTTTAGCAGATATTGCGCCCTCTGCTGAGCCACCTGCTTGTTGTTTGGCATTCTTACTTCAGGTTTACGAAAAGGTAATTTCAAGTAATAATGACCATCTTTAAGCACAGCTGACTCTGACATTATGTTCATGAACTGTTTGTCTTCTACAGACATTTCTGCACGCTCATTACACTGGTTCTCCACAAAATCTTGATTATACTGTTTAACCAGCATTTCTTCTAAACTACTTATAGAAATGCGGTTTACCTGGACAAAACTAGCATCATGCTCATCCTTTTGACTACCCTGATTGAGTGGCCCATTGACAACCCAACCAAGACGAGTTAGCACAGCATAGGGTCCACTACCCTCACTGTTAATGATTCTCCAAGGTTCCAGCGCTTTGGGAGAATTCACACCAATAAGCAGCCCAATGCCAGCATTTATCGGTGTCAACTCAACATCTTTTAAGTAAGGCCATTTCCTTAAGTCTTGTTCTTTAGGGATATTTTCTTTAGTGACAGGAATAGCCTTTTGAGTGTACACGTCAGGCAACCTCACATACTCATTCTGTTTTAAAGCAGCTACTTCCATACCAAAAAGTTTATAGCTACTTACTGGCCTTTCCTGACCCATAGTCTTTAACATGATTTCCACTTTCTTTCCAGATGCATTTAACTGCATCATCAACGCCTCGGTGCAAAAAGTTGCAGAGCTGCCGGGATCAAGAAAGGCATATGTCTCAACAACCTTCGTCCCATTTTCCAACTTCACTTTTACTGGAACAACTGACAAGGCACATTCATTAGTCCCGGCCCCAGTATGACTACCAAAGTTCAAAGAAACAAGAGCATTTGAGACTGTTGATTCTTTACAGACAGCTTTAGCTGCTTGCCACTGCCGTTCTTTTGAGTGTATGTGGAGAACAGTAGGGTGATTTTTATTACAGGTGTGGCACGTCAAACGATGTGGACAAGCTTTACTCATGTGGCCTCTCTGTAAGCAACCAAAGCATAAACCTTTACTCTTAAGGAATGTCACCTTTTCTTTGTTGGCTTTTAGTTTGAATGAGTCACATACATCCAAAAAATGATTTTGGTCACAAAACAAGCACCGAGTTTGATCCAAACCTTTATCTTCATGGCTTATTTGAATACGTTCTAGTTTGTGTTTGTCATTGTTCTGTTCTGAAACTACAGCAACAGAAGTAGCAAAGCTACTGCTTTTGGTTTTAAACGGTGCCTTTGATGGTTTTGAAGCCATCTTTTCTTTTGTGTTTTGACTCTCTCCAAAAACAGGATCTAATGCAGCTCTTGTTTGCTTTTCAAGAAAATCAAGAAGATCTTTAAATCTTGCTCTGCGATTGCACTTTTCTGTTATATCAACAACTATTATTCGCCATTTATCGCGAAGTCTAAAAGGCAACTTCGAAACAAGAATCCTCATATTGGTTGAATTTTCCAGCTCATCAAGAAACCCAGCTTTATCCATTGTGTTGAAGCAGCTTCTTAGAAAGAATGTGTAAGCTCGTAATGCTGAAGCATCATCAGACTTTAAAACTGACCAGTTAAGAGCCTTGTCTATAAATGCAGATGTTATCTTTGCTCTATCACCAAAATTCCACTCAAGCTGTTTTTTTGCCTCAACATAAGCTGTCTGTGGACTCATGTGCATGCAACTTCTCACTAAAACTTTGGGCTGTCCTGTGGTAAACTGTTCTAAATAATAAAGCCTATCCTGCATGTTATCAGTCTTAGTTTCTATTCCTTGCTCAAACGCCTTAAGAAAGGATCTAAAATGCAAAGGATCACCACCAAAAACAGGAATTTCTATTGCTGGAAGCAGTGACAACCTCTGTTGTTTTACAAGCATCTCAGTAATCTCATTTTGCTTTCTCATGATCTCTGTTAGGGCACTGCTGCGGACATCAACCTGAGAAGAGATTGGCCTTGGGCTTTCCCCTTCTGGTTTAACCTTAGCAGGTGCATGTGTCTCTAGAGGCATTGGCAAAGGTGAATGAACTAAAGGGGCTTTCTTTGTTCTTGGAGCCTTTTGAGCGGTAGCAGCAGGTATGAACTCAGTAGATGTTCCAGAAGGAGCTTCTGATTCAACCTCAGCCCTGGAATCAAGGCTCCGCTGGTCCTGAGCAGAGGTGAAAATTTGCATTTTTGCATCTGCCATAACCAACTTAGTCCTTAGAGCCAATGCTTCTTTTCTTGCTTTTAATTGAACTTCTTCCAGTTCGAGCGCATGTTTTTCTTGCAGTGCGTCCGCCTCCGCTTTCAAAGCGGCTCTTTCCAACTCAGCTTCCATCAGCGCCATTGAAGCTGCACGTGAGCTTTTACTCCTTAAACTTAAGGCTACAGTAACATTACTGGGCGCTTTACTAGAGCCCTTGCTGACAGGTTTAGCAACTCGTTCAGAAATCATGTTGCTCGTTTCTTGCGCTACTTGTGAGACACTATCATGCGGCGCAATGTCACTGTCATGAGATGCTACCTTTGATTCAACATTAGAGGCTGCAACTTCATCCTTTTGTGGATCAGGGTCAGCATTTATCCAAGTATCGATTTCATGCAGAAAGTCTTTAAAACCGATCAGCTTAGGTTCATACCAATCGCTGTGATCTGTTTCCTTTTCATCATCGTTCAGCAATTTTTGAACTGAAGTTGACTTGAGATCCCTCCCTTCCTGTCGGTGGCGCTGTCACTTGGTGTTCGCTCGCTCTGTGGTATAGTATCACTTCCTGTTCCTGCTCAAACACAGTGGTGTTTCTGAGTAGCTTATTTGCTTAGCAGTTTAATTAACAACCTCTAAATATATTCTTTTTTTTCACAGTATAATCTTCACGTGCTTCATCCGAAGCACACTTTCTGTGTACTCACTTCCTAATTTATAGCCAAAGTATTCACTCACTGTCTCTGTACTGTTTCGCTAGCTTAGCTCGTAGCCGACCCGTTAGCACCATGGCTACTTCACCTGTCCCTTCTGCACTTTCCTGCTCATTGTGTCAGATGTTTAGTTACTCCTCGGCCTCCTTTAGCGGTAATGATATCTGTAATAAATGTAGCATATTTGCAGCTCTGGAGGCCAGGATTACTGATCTGGAGACTCGGCTTCGCACCTTGCACTCACCCTTAGCTAGCCAGGCCCCTGTAGCTGGTGCAGCCGAAGATAGCGTAGGCCCCGCTAGCTGTTCCCCGGCAGACCCCAAGCAGCTGGGGAAAGGCTGGATAACGGTGAGGAGGAAGCGTAGTCCTAAACAGAAGCCCCAGGTACACCACCAACCCGTTCATGTGTCTAACCGTTTTTCCCCACTCGGTGACACACCCGCTGGGGGTCAAACTCTGGTAATTGGTGATTCTGTTCTCAGACATGTGAAGCTAGAGACACCGGCAACCATAGTCAATTGTCTTCCAGGGGCCAGAGCAGGCGACATTGAAGGAAATTTAAAACTGCTGGCTAAGGGTAAACGTAAATTCAATAAAATCATAATTCACGTCGGCAGTAATGACACCCGGTTACGCCAATCGGAGGTCACTAAAATCAATATTGAATCGGTGTGCAACTTTGCCAAAACAATGTCGGACTCTGTAGTTTTCTCTGGTCCCCTCCCCAATCAGACCAGGAGTGACATGTTTAGCCGCATGTTCTCCTTAAATTGCTGGCTGTCTGAGTGGTGTCCCAGAAACGATGTGGGCTTCATAGATAATTGGCAAACTTTCTGGAGGAAACCTGGTCTTGTTAGGAGAGACGGCATCCATCCCACTTTGGATGGAGCAGCTCTCATTTCTAGAAATATGGACAAATTTATTAAACCCCTCAAAATATGACTATCCAGAGTTGGGACCAGGAAGCAGAGTTGCAGTCTTACACGCCTCTCTGCAGCTTCTCTCCTCCTGCTACCCCCCCAAAAACCCATCTCCATAGAGACTGTGTCTGCTTCCAAAAAGACAAAAAACAAACTAAAAACCAGCAACAAACAACTTAAACATTTACAAAGAAAGAACAATACAGTATCCACATCTGAACCAAAGAGTAAAACAGTGAAATGTGGATTATTAAATATTAGGTCTCTCTCTTCCAAGTCTCTGTTAGTACATGACTTAATAAATGATCAACAAATTGATTTACTCTGCCTTACAGAAACCTGGTTGCAGCAGGATGATTATGTTAGCTTAAATGAATCAACACCCCCGAGTCATTCTAACTACCAGAGATCTCGAAGCACAGGTCGAGGGGGCGGTGTGGCAGCAATTTTTCACACCAGTCTATTAATTAATGAAAGACCAAGACAGACTTTTAATTCATTTGAAAGCCTGATGCTTAACATTATCCACCCCAGCTGTGAAACTCAGAAACCAGTCTTACTTGTTATCATCTATCGTCCACCTGGGCCTTACACAGAGTTTCTGTCTGATTTCTCAGACTTTATATCTGATTTAGTTCTGAGCTCAGATAAAATAATTATTGTGGGTGATTTTAACATCCATGTAGATGCTAAAAATGACAGCCTCAACATGGCATTTAATCTGTTGTTAGACTCAATTGGTTTCTCTCAAAATGTAAAAGAACCCACCCACCACTTTAATCACACTCTAGATCTTGTTTTAACATATGGCATAGAAACTGAACATTTAACAGTGTTTCCTGAAAACCCTCTCCTGTCTGATCATTTCTTGATAACATTTACATTTACAATAATTGATCACGCAGCAGTGGAGAGTGGACTTTATCAAAGTAGATGTCTTTCTGAAAGCGCTGTAACTAAGTTTAAGAATATAATCCAGCCACTGTTATCATCGTCAATGCCCTGTACCAACACAGAGCAGAGCAGCTATCTGAACGCTACCCCAACAGAGGTCGATTATCTTGTTAATAATTTCACCTCCTCACTACGTACGACTCTGGATACTGTAGCTCCAGTGAAAACTAAGGTCTCTAATCAGAAGTACATGACCCCGTGGTATAATTCTCAAACACGTACCCTAAAGCAGATGACTCGTAATCTGGAGAGGAAATGGCGTGTCACAAATTTAGAGGATCATCATTTAGCCTGGAGAAATAGTTTGTTGCTTTATAAGAAAGCCCTCCGCAAAGCCAGAACAGCTTACTATTCGTCACTGATTGAAGAAAATAAGAACAACCCCAGGTTTCTCTTCAGCACTGTAGCCAGGCTGACAAAAAACCAGAGCTCTTTTGAGCCAACCATCCCTTTAACGTTAACTAGTGATGACTTCATGAACTTCTTTACAAATAAAATTTTTATCATTAGAGAAAAAATTACCAATAATCATCCCACAGATGTAATATTATCTACAGCTACTTGTAGTTCCGTTGATGTTAAGTTAGACTCTTTTTTTCCAATCGATCTTTCTGAGTTAACGTCAATAATTACTTCCTCCAAACCATCAACGTGTCTTTTAGACCCCATTCCTACAAAACTGCTCAAAGAAGTTCTGCCATTGATTAATTCTTCGATCTTATATATGATCAACCTATCTCTAATAATCGGCTATGTACCACAGGCCTTCAAGGTGGCTGCAGTTAAACCTTTACTCAAAAAGCCATCTCTAGACCCAGCAGTCTTAGCTAATTATAGGCCAATCTCCAACCTTCCTTTCATATCAAAAATCCTTGAAAGAGTAGTTGTCAAACAGCTAACAGATCATCTGCAGAGGAATGGTTTATTTGAAGAGTTTCAGTCAGGTTTCAGAGCTCATCACAGCACAGAAACAGCTTTAGTGAAGGTTACAAATGATCTTCTTATGGCCTCTGACAGTGGACTCATCTCTGTGCTTGTCCTTCTTGACCTTAGTGCAGCATTCGATACTGTTGACCATAATATCCTATTAGAGCGATTAGAACATGCTGTAGGTATTACAGGTATTGCACTGCAGTGGTTTGTATCATATCTATCTAATAGACTCCAATTTGTGCATGTAAATGGAGAGTCCTCTTCACACACTGAGGTTAATTATGGAGTTCCACAGGGTTCAGTGCTAGGACCAATTCTGTTTACATTATACATGCTTCCCCTAGGCAGCATCATTAGAAGACATAGCATACATTTTCACTGCTATGCAGATGACACCCAGCTCTATCTGTCCATGAAGCCAGATAACACACACCAATTAGTTAAACTGCAGGAATGTCTTAAAGACATAAAGACATGGATGGCCACTAACTTTCTGCTTCTCAACTCAGATAAAACTGAGGTCATTGTACTCGGCGCTGAAAAGCTTAGAAATTTGGTATCTAACCAGATTCTTACTCTGGATGGCATTACCTTGGCCTCCAGTAACACTGTGAGGAACCTTGGAGTCATTTTTGACCAGGATATGTCCTTCAACGCACATATTAAACAAATATGTAAGACTGCGTTCTTCCATTTGCGCAACATCTCTAAAATTAGAAATATCCTGTCTCAGAGTGACGCTGAAAAACTAGTTCATGCATTTATTACTTCCAGGCTGGACTACTGCAATTCATTATTATCAGGATGTCCAAAAAACTCACTGAAAAGCCTTCAGTTAATCCAAAATGCTGCAGCAAGAGTACTGACAGGGACTAGAAAGAGAGAGCATATTTCTCCTGTTTTGGCTTCCCTTCATTGGCTTCCTGTTAAATCCAGAATTGAATTCAAAATCCTGCTCCTCACATACAAGGTCTTAAATAATCAGGCCCCATCTTATCTTAATGACCTTGTAGTACCATATCACCCTATTAGAGCACTTCGCTCTCGCTCTGCAGGCCTACTTGTTGTTCCTAGAGTATTTAAAAGTAGAATGGGAGGGAGAGCCTTCAGTTTTCAGGCCCCTCTTCTGTGGAACCAGCTTCCAGTTTGGATTCGGGAGACAGACACTATCTCTACTTTTAAGATTAGGCTTAAAACTTTCCTTTTTGCTAAAGCATATAGTTAGGGCTGGACCAGGTGACCCTGAATCCTCCCTTAGTTATGCTGCAATAGGTACAGACTGCCGGGGGATTCCCATGATGCATTGAGTTTTTCCTTTCCAGTCACCTTTCTCACTCACTATGTATTAACAGACCTCTCTGTATTGAATCGTATCTGTTATTAATCTCTGTCTCTCTTCCACAGCATGTCTTTATCCTGTCTTCCTTCTCTCACCCCAACCGGTCGCAGCAGATGGCCGCCCCTCCCTGAGCCTGGTTCTGCCGGAGGTTTCTTCCTGTTAAAAGGGAGTTTTTCCTTCCCACTGTCGCCAAAGTGCTTGCTCATAGGGGGTCATATGATTGTTGGGTTTTTCTCTGTATCTATGAAGCGCCTTGAGGCGACATTTGTTGTGATTTGGCGCTATATAAATAAAATTGAATTGAATTGAATTGAATTGAAGTCTGTAAGTCCATAAACTCTCCCAAATAATCATTAAATGTTTTCATGTGTTCATCTATGGAAGCTTTTGATTCTCCAGCATCAATGAGAGCATTAATGTCATTTCGTTTTTTTGTCAGAACGCCAAGTTTCGCTCTGCGTTTTTTAATCAAATTAAAAAGCTCTCTTTCTTGTTCCTCCATTTTAACCACCAAAGTCATTTCACACGGTCCAAAAGATAATTGTTCAATACAAATGCTTCATGTTGCAGCTCAGCATCTCGGCTCATCCAAACAAAGTTTCATATTTACTCACGAACTTTGCGTCATTTTTTCAGTCCATTCTGCGAAGATGCAATCTTCCAAGTCCAATCTTGCAAGTTTCTCCCAGATTCCAAGTTGATATCCAAGCGAATCAAATGATTTTTTGACTTAAGTGTCAAGGCCTTTTACGTTCCAAACACCAAAAAAGAAAGGTTCAAGAAAAGGCCATGGGTGGCAACGGGAGGTTTGTTTTTGAACGCACTTTGATTCCATTGTCTTAAATCATATGTCGTTTATTTCGTGCAAAGTTATGAACAAAAATCAACCAAATAACTTCTTAAAACTTAAAATTAAACGAATGTTAACTTAATTTGCTTCAACTACTTCAAAAGTGGTCAAAAAATCATTTCCTCCCCTCCCGAGTCCCCACCAGACATTTGGCAAACAAAAAGTATATACCACACCCTTCCAGGGTGCTCTTAATCCCGTGATTAATGGGAGGGTCCATAAGCCATTACACCAATTACTTTCCAAAACCTTTTCCAATAAATGAATTACAAATTTACATAAACAAAACTAGGTCAACATATTCTTACAACTTTAAAGAAAAAACAAAAATTAATACAAATTGCATTTTATAAACATTCAAAAAAATGGCCACAACATTGTTGTTGGATTTTTATTGTTGTAGCCCTGGCTATATAAGTAGCTCATTATTTAAATTTGTTCATTAAATTGATAGTTAGCTGCAAATGTTTAATGTGTTCAAGAATGTATACAAATGCCTGCAAAGTATGTGATGTGTGTCAGTTAAATGCACAACCTTTTTATTTGTATTTTGAGGTTTATGTCATTATTTTTGATATGGTATTGATATGTACTACAGCTCCAGTGAACCCTGAAGTAGTCTCAGGTAGAGGGGTGGGAGTAAGTGGAGAGCCGTGTGCTGCAGGAAGCGAGAGAGACGAGAGCTGAACAGCGTCGAGTGAACGTTCATAGAAGGCGACAGACGTATTTTCGGGTTGACGGATAGTTAACTGGAGTCGAGAACTGTTGTACCCTACTGTGAGGTAAATGTGAATTTTGTCTGACACTTGTACCCAATGTTATTGTGTAAAACGCGCTAACTGCTAACCGCGATTAGCCGCTAGCACAACTGCTAACACAGCTGCTAGGACAACTGCTAACATAGCCGCTAGCGTAGCCTAGCATATTTGCTAAGCTCTTGTTCTGCTCTGTTTTATTTATTAAGCTAATGCTAAGATTGAATGTTATGGCATGTGAACTGGCATTTAGCGGGATTGTGTGATTCAGTAGGAGGAGACGGACGTCTTGCTGGCGTGTCAGAGAGGTCCCTTCTGCTGGTGTGCTGAAGTTATGTGTTCACGTGGGAGCACGTGGAAAGGACGACTGTGAGTGCTGCTGCCGCGGCCTGCTGGTAGCCGTGACCCAGTTTCCCCGCTATCCCCTTGAACTGCCTGGAGGTGTGAGTACTGTTGTTTGCACGTGCTTTTTATTTTTACTGCTTGGCAACAAGTGAAGCGGCCATATTGTTTTAGGTCCTAACGCACCCGAGCCACGACTCAGGCCTGCAACGAGGGGCTTGCTAGCAGAAAGACTGTAGCACTTGAGGTGTGTGTGTGTTTGGTGAGAGTGCGTGTGGGCCCACAATATTATTTGATTATTTTGTTTCTGTTGAGGTAGATACCTCACCATTGTTTAACAAACTTTATTGATTTTACTTATTTTCTTTTGTGTTGTTAATTAAGCATTCACTAAAGTGGAGTTAACGTTATAATTGACCTGCTTGTGTGTGGTTTGTTTCCATATAGTTTAGTTTTACTGCATATTTAATACCATAAGCATTAAAAAGGGAGTATCAGTAGGAAAGTAACAACAGGAACCCAGCGCCCCTCTCAATAGAACGTGGGACGGGTGTTACATTGTGCTGGCTTGTTTCCCCTGATGCGTGTGAGGCTGTGAGTCAGCTGAAGATTGTTTACTCCCGTGAGGAGCTGCTACAACTTAACGTCTCGTATGGTGGTAAAGACCTTACTTCATGTATGCCGCATTTTATACAGAGAGATTTTAACAGAACAAGTAACAAAAGGAAAAGAAAAAGAGGGAGACTCAGAGGTGTCAAATTGCGTCTGAGGAGACAACAGGTTGGACTCCCCTGGCCTCTGTAGCTTCTTTCCTCTAGACGAAGGTTTCTAGTTCAAAGAAAACAGTTTTGTCTCTGCTGCCGTCACTAAACACAATAAGAACTGTTTTATTTGATTCATCTTGATCTATATTGTTTTTTATTGCTTGTGTAATAATCAAATGTGTTTGTCAGGGTTTAATGGGTGGGTGTGTGTTTTGTGAGGGGATGCCAAATGTTATAATTATTTCCATAAAGCCAGTTTATCTATGGGTATAAATAAAGTAAACTTGAACCCTTAGGTAAAATTTAGACTAACTGTAACCCTGACAGTAAAACCACATTTGACTTAAAACTTGTTGGACCTGACATTTTGTCCCCACAAGTATAGTGCCAATGTTCTGTCCTCACAAAGATGTGTAAACATGTACACACAAACCTCTGACTTTGAGCTGCACTGTCTTCATTCTAAGCACAGCTCGATTCATCATTTAGCATCTGTATTCTCCACTGTCTCTCTCTGTGGGGTGTTTCAGGGTCAGACTGAGGTCTCCAGTTTTCAGCAGGTCTTCATTCATCTTCGTTCGGTCTCTGTAAACCTGGTGCTGTTTGTGAGGCTGGTCAGAGCCGTTAATATACAGGTAGATCTTGTTGTATTCACGTTCATAGCATCTCAACACCACTTCACCATCTTCAGGCAGGTTTTGTGTGGTTCTGAAGGGCAGCTGGACAGACTCCGCCCCCTCCTCCACCTCCACCTGAGAGACTGAGAGGACAACAAACACAACATGAGCTGTACAAAGTGTGATTGGTGTTGACAGAGCAGCATCATGTGACTCTTGTTCTGCACTAAATGAAGCGATGGAGTGGCGCCTCCTTCAGGCAGAGAAACAGCTCATGGAGAGAAATAATTATTAGAGCAAAAACAAGAGTGGAGCTGCAAATAAGGCCGAGAGGAACGCTGCAGAAAACTGTTCATGTGTGAATTCATAACTTCATAGATTTCTTTGAGCACTAAAATCAGAGCTGCTTCTATTTCTAATATGACAGCTGTACATTAGAGCTGGAACACTTTAAATGTGAGCCATAAAAACATGATACTCTACAAGTGCATTCAGCTCTGACACTGTCACATCATGAAGGAGACGTGGAAATCACTTTGTTACACAAATCAAAGTCAAATCAATTCTATTGATGGAATATTGTGTGATCAATAGACTGATCAGTTTCTAATCTGTCATCTATCAGCTGGAAATCCAGCAGTGTCAAACAGACTGGGCAGCAGATTAGGACCAAACACAAACACACTGAGACTTTTTCTTCAGCAGTTGCAGGTAAACTGCAGCAACAATGCGACTCAGACAGTTTCTCTATAACTGCAGGGCTTCCTGCGCTGCTGTTAGTCAGATACGGATCAACAGGTTGTGGATAGAAAGCAGATTCCTTCAGCAGAGGATCCAGATCACACTTGAAGCATGTCGTCGGGAAAACCATCAGTGAAAATGGGACACTTTGAGCCAATTTGAGCCTCAAACTCTGAACATAACCTGCTGCAGACCAGCTGATGTGTTCAGTTACCATGGTGAGGAATTTCACAATAAAGGAGGCGTACGCTCTGTCTTTTCCCGGCCCGACGCTCTGGGACATTTTAGACAAGTTTCCTGGCAGAATACGATCCCGTGCGGAGGCCGACACCATCCTTATCCACATGGGCACAAACCGGATTCCAAACAGCGCTCCCACTTCCTCAAACTGGACTTTGTGTGTCTTTGTGAGGCTGTGAAACAAGCCCACCGTAGTGTTTGTATCTCCGGCCCCACTCCCACCTGTGGCCGTGGGGCGTTTGGGTCCTGCTCGGCCTGCACACCTGGCTCTCCTCTGTGTGTGACTCCCACAGCCTGGGCTTTAGAGACAACTTCAATGTTTTCTGGGACAGGAGGCATCTTTCTGCAGCAGATGGGCTCCACTTCAACCAATCAGGAGCTAGATCCTCTCTGCTAACATATCATATGGAGTCCAGCAGGAAACACTCCATCAAGCACCTGTCCACACCTGCCCACACCTGCTGACCGCTCCGTCACTGACTGACGTCCCCCAGGTCCTAGTCCCTACCATCTCAGTTCCACTCTAAACACTAATACATGTTCAGCTGGACTCGGAGCCTCTGGAGACATTTTGGATGTTCCAGTCATGATAACTAACAGGACAGTTTGTGCAAGGTGGAGAAAATCTGCTGCATCATCCCATTGATGAAGCATTCAGCTCCACCCTACAGTTTCTCTGCTGCCTCCATCCACCTTGGTTCACTTTGCTCTTCTTAAAGTTGCAGCTCTGAATAGTCAGGCTTTTATTCTGAAGGATTTTACAACTTCCCATCAGCTTGATTTGATGTTTTGAACAGAAACAGGATGAAATCTGGAGAGGACTGTCTAGTCTGTGAACTCTGACCCCACATATGATTGTTTCAGTCAGCCCAGAGAAAGTGGCTGGGTGGGTGGAGCTTTGGCTTCAAATGCTCCCCTATTAAGGTGGATGAAGGGTGTAGTTTGGAGGTGCTGCTTGTTAAAGTGTGAAACAGCTCCTATCTGTGCAGGTATCTCCACCCTCCTAAGACTCCATCAGAGTTGGAGCTGAACTCTCAGATGTTTCCTGCTCCATGGTTCTTATGTGTGATCACATGATCTGAGCTGCTGATTTTAAGATCCATGTTGATGATCTCACTGACTCATTTGAGTTCCTCAGTGCAGTAAATTCATTGGTTTCAAACAGCTGGGACTGTGTGAGGTCCTGAGGACTGACACTCAGGTGCAGCTCAGGATTTATCAGAGGAGAGCTGCATGATTACAAACTGAACTGTGAGGATCAGCTGACTGTACATGAACATGATTCAGCATCAGATCTGATCACTTATACACTCTGATAACATCTCCCCCTCTCTGTGCAAACACATGAACACTGCTAGAAGCAACAAGCACATCAGGATCAATCACATTTTGATTGCTTTTTGTGTTCCATTGAGAACAATCTGCAGTAAAGTGTGCGTCACAGACCTGATTTATTTCAACACTTTACTCCAAACTTTGAAAGTGAAACTCCTACAAACACATATGAAATAATCCAGCCACAGAAACTGTCCACAGCTTTCAGTCTCCACATTTCCTGTGAAGCTCTGCAGGAAACCCTGACAGCAGCTTTTTAGCTCCAAAGCAGGTTTAGCTGTGGTGCAGAGTGTTAGTGACTCTGCCCGTGGACACAGTTATTTCTGCAGGTCACCTTGTTACAGGTGCATTTGGAGGAGATTCCCTTTCAGAGCACTCAAAGCTTTGTGGCAGGGAGTTTACTGCAGACTGCAGCATGTTTAATACCAAGCATGATGTGAGCCTGATGTGGCTGATAGCTGCTTCTAGCAGTCTTCATGTATGTGGAACGAGAGGGGAGATGTTATCAGGACCAGTTGGACGTCTCAAAGCTGTGAGCGCAGTGCTGAAACTTTGGCTCTGTCCTGTAGCTCTTCACTCAGTCCTCACCCTGAGTGTTTAGAGCCCAGCCACACATATTCCTGCTCCTCAGGAATTCTGGGATTTGGAGGAAACACAGCTAAACTGACCTGAAGCTAAGGGGGAGGAGCCACAATACAAGCTGCATCCAGCCAATGGGTGCACTGTTGAGCCACGGATGTGCAGAGGGTCACATGTTTAGTCCCATTTGTAGAAATGTGTCCATAATGAAGACAAATGCAGTCACACAGCTCTGCAACAGCACAAATCACTTTGATGGAGTTTGTTTGTGCTGCTCTCAGATCTGTACAACACTGACATGTGTGTCAACATGCTGCAGACTCACAAAGATGTGCCGTGTTAGCTTCATGTGTCCATCTGACACTATATTATAGTGACTTGAAGAAATCCCTGCAGCATCACATGCAGAACAAACAGAGGCCACGTGTGGCACAGTTCCTGTAACGGGATGAATCCGTGGATGTGTCGGGATCTGACGCTGAATCGTGTTGCTGTTCTTTTCCACATGGTACAGGTCAGCTGTTCCACACAGATTTCAGCTTTCTAGAAGAGTTAGTCTGGAATAAAGCAGCTCTCCTCTGGACCAATCCTGCCTCCAGCTGAGCCGTCACACATTCACACACAGTCCCAGCAGTTTGTAGCACAGCAGTGATCCTTCTATCAGAAACATGCTGCTTCTCCTTCATCCTCCTCTCATTGATCTGAATCAGCTGTTTTCACAGAGAAACGCTGCACAAATCCTTCACTCCACTATTTCTGTCAGCAGATGACTCGCTCTATCATGGCTGCTGCTCCTTTTTCACACACTCATTTGTGCTTTGAATCCAATCTGTTTCTCATCATCACCATGAACAGGCTGCTCATCAATCAGCACATTAGCTGTAGATCAGCTGCACACTGATGAAGATGCTCAGACAGACGGGCTGGGCACACAGAGGACTTTATGATCTGTTCTTAAATTCAGTCCAACATGGATCATTTCTGCTCACAGTCCGATCATCTCTGGAAACTTGTGCTTCCATGGCACACGGTGCGCTGGGCTGCTTCAACAAATAGCACTACACCTCTGGTTGTCAGCTTCACCTCTCCATCGCTCTCCCCGTGGCTACAGTACAAGTGAGCTGACACATCCATCAGTGGAGACTGTGGGCCAGTAAGGAGCAGCAGCTGCCTGCAACATGGGCTTTACATTGCAAACAGCCACAAGTCTGGGCCTAACCACGCCTTTGACTTCTTCTTCATTTCCATGAGATTTACATTTCAGGGAGTTCCCCTGGAAAAAGAGCCATTTTGAAAGCTGTTTGCTGACTTCATCAATAATCTGCTTCAATCATCCAGATGAGAATCCTGAGAATGGAGCAGCCCTGATAGCAGCTCATAGGATCACAGTGTTTTTCATTCAGCTGATTGATTTCACAGGTTAGGAGGTGAACCATCTAACTGTGCTCCTCCTTCCACCTTTGGACCACTCATTTAGTGACAGCCAGGATTTGACAATCAGCTGTGACACAGGAAAACATGAGGTGGGAAACTCTGGAGAAGATCTGCTTTTCTCTACAGGGAGGCTCGCACATCTGATCTGCTCACCATCACTCAACTCACTTCAACAACATGCTGACTCAGTCATTTCTGCACGTTTCCTCATGTTACAGCCCTGACTTCAGTTCAGCTGAGGAGGAGATGAGGGAGGAGAGAGCAGTGGTGGAAGAAGAGGAGGAGAAGATCCAAAGAGGAGGCAGGGGGAGAGGCTCAGGAACAGTTAGCATCAGAGACTTTGAGCCATCATGGACTCCCACTCCTTCCATCCAGCCCTGTGTGGATCAGCAGCTCCAAAATGTCTGCTCACTCATGTTCTTACTGTCTGTGCTCTTCTTTCATTTCACTCATTATATATGAACTGCTCCTAAATCACACTGGATATGGATTTTCTGTCCATCCACACTAATTCTCTTCATTCTCACCTGATTGTTTGGATGCTCTTTGATAGCACATTGAAAATCCTCACAGTGACTTCTATTGCCACACTGACTGGACAAATACAAAGTTGAAGGCTTCATGTGTTTGGCACAAATAATACTTTGGTAGGTCTGAATTGTGTTTTGAACCATCTCTCAGGACCAAAGTCTTTTTGCTTCATTCAAAAAGAGCTGAAGGCTTTTTCCCTCACAGTTTGTCCTTTGATATTATTGGATGATGGACTGTGGAAAACACAAATGTGCACTTCTTAATGGCTCATATGTGCTGTGAAAGAGCTCTTTGTGATCCTGAAGCTTTTCAATAGTTTTTCTTTGGCTGTTTGTAAAGTTTTCTGTGTGAACTCTCAGGAATCTGGAGCAGTCTAATAGAAGTCTACTGGGGTATAGAGGGAGGAGCTTCTGTCAGACTCTTTCTGATGAGGAACTGAAGCCGCTCTCATGGTCTCATCAAATCCATCAGACTGAGAAAAACTGTCATGTGACCTCTCAGAACAAACAGCCTGTTAGTTTCCTGCTGCCTCCATCACTCACTTTCATTCACTCTCAATCACACCAACATGTTAAAGCAGCGCTATAGCTCACCTGGCTGAGCAGGTTGGCTGAAGGCGGGGCTTACTACAGGTGCCTGTGTGTCCCTCACTCTCTCCCCACTTTCCTGTCTACTCTCTGCACCTATATAATAAAGGCAAACATGCCTCCAATAGAAATCTTTGCAAACACAAAGTCCCACAGCAGCCCCGTGTTCTCCGGCTAAAATGAGAGTTTTTGTCAGTGGAGTCTGGTGGCTTTAACCACACAAACATCACAGCTGCGCTCAAATATCACAAAGAGCTGTGACAGCAGAGAAACACATGAAAATCCTCCAAAGATCATCTAGAAATAGAAATCTGTCCACTGTGGGACGTGTGAGGCTGACATTAATATGTCTTAAAGTGGGAGATGAAGAAATGCTTCCAGGGCCCAAATCATGGAGACAAACATCAATCCACACTTCACTTTGTTTCCTGTCTCTAAAGTGGGAATATTTCAGTGTGATGAACAAACGGCCTCCAACAAATAAAGCTCATTTCCTTTTCCTGTCTTCTCTCCAGCGGCCTCAGCTTCTTCCTCTTTCCCCTGTCTTCTTCTGCAGACGCTCCTCTGTAGCTTCAAGCTCTTTCTCTTTACAAGGAGAGCTACAAACCTTTGCATCCAGCCACAAACACCCCATGGGTTCCTCTGGATCATCACACTCAGCATTTCCACAATAAAAGCCTCATATTTATGGCTGCTCCACCCTGACATGTGACAACATCCAAATGACTGGATCAAAGTGTTTGAATGATCTCAGCAGCTTTAAAACTATTGATATTTATACATTTACACTGATTTGGACTAAACTAACAAAACTATTGATTTGATCCTAAATCAAATCATGCCAGAGGCTTTTATTTTGAAGTTAGGATCATTTTAATGGTCTTCTTAGTCTGTTCATTTAAACACACAGTTGCTCCGCCTGACATTTTTGGCTTTTAGATCAAAACATCAAAGAATTTATTTTATTTGAATGAACTGAAAATAGATTCAAACTAAAAGCTTTTAGAGAATAAACTCCTACATGACCTTTGACCTGTATCTACAGCACTGACCTCTGACTTTCAGCTTCACTTGTTTCTTCAGCAGGATGTTTCCCTCCCTGCTGTAGACGGTGCAGGTGTAGGTGTAGTTGTCTCCATCTGTGGGGTATTTCAGGGTCAGACTGAGGTCTCCAGTTTTCAGCAGGTCTTCATTCATCTTCGTTCGGTCTCTGTAATCCTGGTCCTGTTCTTCAGGCTGGTCAGAGCCGTTCTTATACACGTGGACTGTGTAGAAGTCGTCGTCATCGTTTACCATCCACTCCACTTTAGCATCTTCAGGCAGGTGAAGTGTGGTGTTGAAGGGCAGCTGGACAGACTCCACCCCTGAATCCACCTCCACCTGGGGGACTGAGAGGACAACAAAGCACAACATGAGCTTGGATGGAGACATTTGTGTTGACTCTAACAGGCTGAATGCTGCTGCTTCACTGGGAGCTCACTGTTAGATAGAAAGTGGTCAGTGTGAAGAGGAGACGCAGCAGAAAGATGAAGACTGACAGGAAGAAAGCAGTGAACAGACTGTTGGAGCTGCTGTTAGTGGGACAGGACTTTATTCAGTCTCTGAGGACCAGATTTGACTTGATGAAGCAGAGAAACACAGTCTGAGTGTTTCTGTCACACTCACTTCATCACACAGCTCAGTTTGACAACATTTGGAAGAATTTGATAGAAGCGTTCCTTTAGTAAAAGCACCAAGAAAACACCATGAAAACACCTCACTACACACAAAACTGCAGTACTGGCAAATTGTACATAAAGTATGAAAAGTCAAAGTACTTATTGTGCAGAACAATGTTCCCATCAGTGTTCTATGGATCAATATTACTGCTGCACATGTTTAAGGCTGAGCTCATTTCAAATCCTTTCTATTGTGTTGAATCTGCAGTAATGCATCATATTCTATAAAATCATATGTTTGTAGTGGCTGTCCTGTGAGGACCACGTATCTCTAAATAAACAGCTGTTAATGAGCTCACAAACACAGGCCTACAGCTGGATTTGAAAAAGTCCATTCAATAGAAAATCAACAATCACAGCTGGATTCAAAGGCTTGAGCTCTGTGTGACATGGTTACCTGTCAGTATCTACAGGGGGATTCAAATATGAAGGAAACATGAAGGTGGTGCATTAGAAAAACTGCTGCTTTCAAGTGCAGAGCAACAAACTGTTTGAACTGATCCAACTTTATTAACACAGACAAATATTTGTGCATCAGCTGCTGTAACATTTGTAATGAGCATTAATATTAATAAGTGTGAGTGAACAGAGCTGCTGCAACAGTGAAACTCTCACTGACTGATGTTACGTGAGGCCTTGTTGGCTCATTGTTAGTTCGCTGCACTGAAACAGGAAAATCCAGCTGTTAGTCATAATGTTTGTGTTTGTAAAGCACTTTATAACTGAGGACAGTGTGGAGGAGAGTCTGTGTGAGTCAGCTGCACCAGTGCTTCATGCTTTGCTGTTTTTAACATAAAGTCGTCCCTGTAGACTGCTTTTAGTTTCAGTGTCCTTATTTTGCCCTCAGTTATTGGTTCTCACTGTCTCCAGATCAGGTTCAAACACAGAGGAGATCAGGGCTTTGCAGCTGCTCCTAAACTGTGGAACAAAGACCCACGCAACATTAGAGACCTTCAACACCCTCCATCCTCTTCCTCTTCTCCTTATCCCAGCACACAGAGAGGAGTGTCGGGGGAAAGGCCCCACTCAGGTGGTGGAAATGACCTCAGGAACTTGTTGCTGTGAGGCAACAATGATCAGCACCACCATACTGTTTGTTTCACTCATGGTTTCTCATTTTATGTTTGTTTTTAATCTGTTGAATTATTTCAGGACTTTGACTCATTTAAATGTGCATCACTTTGGTCAGCAGCTGTTTCAGTAACACTTTATAACACGACCTGCAAATAAGGCTCAAGTAGCCTGTAGTTACCTGTAAGTTTGTGTAACAAGTAGGTTTTGTACAGAAAGAATAAAATAATTACACTGTAAGTACATTTAAGTACAGCGTCAGTCATTTTAAGTGCTGGGTTATTTCATGGGAAATCTCCAGAACAACAAACAATATTCCATCTTTGTACTTTCCGGGCCGCGGCTCATATTATGGAGCGACTCAGCCTTAGCCTAACATCCTGGTATTTTATAGCAAAGGACGCTAAGAAAGGAAACCCAGCCACACTGTAGCCGACTGTCTGCATTGTAATCAGGCTGCAATGTAGGGACGTGTCTACAAAGAAGCTCCAGCTGAAAGGATTACAGCAGGTTAGTGTGATGACAGATAGAGGTGTAAATGTACTGACATGTAAAGAGGGTGTTGAGAAGGTGGAAGAGTGACGTGTGAGCAGCAGCTTCAAGAACAAGCACTTCAGATGTACAGAGAAGTGGCCAGGAAGTGTGGTAGTAATGGCTTGTTTGTAAAAGCCAAAAATCAAACACATGATTTTAGCTCTGTACATTTGACTTTTTGGGTCTCCAGATGATAAAGAAACAGATTTATTTACATCTATAACTGCTTATTCAGTTCCTGGTGGTGGGAGGTGGATTTAGGCCGATGTTCATCAAACCTAAATGAATTATTTGTCCTAACAGTAAGAGGGCCAAATGTATTAATGAGTGCTGAAAACCTCCATGTGTGTCTGTACAGGTGGAGATCACTGGAGAAGCTGAAAGCTTTGGTGCTTTTCTACTAGTTGGGACGACTCTGTGAAAATCTGCTGACAGTCTGAGCAAGTTTTTGGACTCTTGCTCACAAAGTAAAAGACATTTTACAAAGTGAAGAGAAAAGAAACTTGTTCTGAGTGTAAGTGTTGTTTTGGATGCTGATGGATTGTTGAAGCTCATGTTTGAAGAGTTATGGATTGTTTCATGTTCTTCTGTTTTAAGTTGAATGAACAGCTCAGCTCGTCTCCATGTTTATAAGATCACATGATGCCTGTGCTCTCCACAGTTTGATCGTACGGATCAAAGTATCAGTGTGTTCATCACTGTGTTCATTTTATAGGTAACATGTAAAGACAGCTGAACAGTGAAACTTCCATTATGCAGAAAATGACTGAAGCAGAACTTACTCAGTAATGACTTCGGCTGCTACGATACTGAAAATGATTCACAGACAATTTGCATCTTTCCTATAAAATACCTGAAAGTTAAACCAGATTAAGACTCCATGACACGGCCCACAGCCCAGGAGGTTCAGGGTACTTGTTTCATTGTTTCCTGCAGAAACCTGACTTGTTGCTGAAAATTACGCGTAAGTACAGGATACTTGTTTGCAATTAAATGAACTGATGAGAAGAAATATGTGGCGCTCGACTCTAAACACTCTCAGCTTTGAGCCGATTAAACGCTCGTTCTGAAAACATCTTCCCCTCAATGTCCAAAGTCATGAACTCTCCTCAAAGAAACAATCACAACATCTCCATCTTTATTTACACTTTTAGGTTTTAAATTTTGTTCAGTTTGCAGTAAAGTTAGTGTCACAGACCTGAGGAACTCATTTTAATACTTTACTCCAAACTTTGTGCTCTGAAAGTGAAACTCCTACAAACACATGTGAAATAATCCAGCCACAGAAACTGTCCACAGCTTTCAGTCTGTTTGCTGCTATAGATATAATCCAGCTGATGTGGAGAACTACATGTGACACTTTGATGCAGCCATGAATCTGACTGATTTCTTTCCATTTTCAAAGGTTTATGCATCAGTTAAAGTCCTTAAAAAGCTCAGAAATAAAGAGAAAGGTTGGTTAAAGCAAAGAGAGGCACTGGCAGCATTGAAGACACCAGGCATGTGCAGAGGGGGGGGCTAGAGGGGCTTGAGCACCCGCCCCTTTCCTGATGGGTGCCCAAAGTGCCCTTTTGTTGAGGCAACTTTTTAAAAAAAATTATTATTATTTTTTTTAATGTGTGTGGGCGTGCGGAGTCCTGTCTGTGCCCCTCAACAATAATATTTAACTATTAATCACAGTTTTGCTAAATAAAAGGATCTGGCTTGCATCAGTCACATGATCACATTTAACCAATGATCGCCCTTGAGGGCAGAACGCGCTGGTTACGAGCCGGGAACGAGCTCACAAAGAGCACGCGCATTTTTTGCGGTGCTGTAGGAGAAACACAAATTAACTCAGAGACACAGACTGATGCAACAAAACCAGTAAGTCGTTGTACAGCGTACACTGTAGTGTATAGCACACAGGAGTGTTAGCTTATTATGTACACGTTGGTAAGTTGTCTTGTTGCAACTGACGAACTGAAACAAACGAGCGTGCTGTGTGTGCAACAGCGCGACAAACATTACCTGTTCTTTTATTAACTGCACAGGTAGTGCTGGTCATAGCTGCTGGCTACCTGTGTAAGGCTGTCATGGGTCTGTAGCTCTGTCACCGTTTTAGGGAACATATTTAGTTTTAAAGTTTCCGGGCTTTTCCTGCCTTTCTGGAGGGATTATATTTCACTAAAAACAGTCTAATATGCATGTCCACATAATTATGCATTATTATAATTATAATATATTAAAAAACACACGCTGTATTTTAAAGAACATACATTAAGAAGCAGATTATATTAGATTTATATTTTAAATAAGACAAAATTTGGATTTTACAGCAGTAAAATGATTGTATCTCTACAGTTTAAAAATGTAATAAGCTTTGCCCCTGCACAGAGTGGATAGTGAAACAAATGGAATCATCATAAATACATTATTTCATATTTATTACTTCCCCCTCCTCATTGCTTTATTATTGTAGCTCTAGTAATAAATAATAATGTAAGGATTCTGGATCAGCACCGTGATGCCCATAGTATATACAGTATTCTGAAGAAGGTCTAAACTGTCACTGTGTGTGCGTGCATGTGTGTGTTTTATTTAGATGGATTTAAAAAAAAAATATTACTCATGATATAACATTGTCCAGACATGCCTGATAAAGACATGAGGAGGGAACAGTAGGAGCTGTGTGAGGCTACTAAAGGCAGTGCTATAACATTTTTCTATCATCATTTTATTATAGATTAAGTGCAAGAGTTGTTAGGTGTGGATAATTAAATTATAGTTTATTGCAATAGCAAGTTGTGCCTTGTTCTCAGATAGACAGCAAGTGGAGAGTGATATATGAAATGATGGGATGGAAGGAAGAAGAGAAGCAAAGAGTGATTCAGAGGCAGAGCCTAATTTATTTCTCACAGTTTTTTGTTGCCTTATGGTTCCAAGCGCTGTCACCAATCTTTGCATTTTGTTATTATCTCATGACACTTGTTTAATCAGCTACCATCTCTCCTATGGACTTTTTAATGTCTACAGTCTCAGATCAACACAGCCCTGCCCTCCAGCACTATCCACAGCAACCCCTCAACAGCAACATTGTACCCATCAGGTAAAACATCGGCTACGTTTTCTTTGCCTTGTTGCCCATATTAGATTCTTAATGAATGTGTGTTGTTGTTATTCAGCCTGGCTCAATGTGCCCCTTTTTAACTTTGAGCACCCGCCCCTTTAAACCTCTCTGCACGGCCCTGGAAGACACTAAACAAGAGAAACAGATCAGAGAACATCAGGCTGAATAAGTGGAATTTTGTAAGTTTTTGTTACTCTGATTACTACTGAGCTGCTATTATTACATTTGGTGTGCATGTAGTAAATTATTATCATCATTTTCATTCTGTGCTCAGGATAAAAACATATGTTCATAAGTTAACCCTCTGGGGTCCAGGGTATAATTGGCCATTTTCAACTGCGTTTGATTTTACCTCTATATTTCACCTTTTAAAACTGTTTATCTTGCCTTGTTTGGTATCAATATTTTCAGCACAACCTCAAATATCTGAAATTTGAGTTATTTTTTCATTTTGGTATACTATATGAGCACAGTTGATCTAAATTCAGACAAAAAAATCAAAATCCAGGTAGAAAAAAGTTATATTTTTTCTGTAAAACCCACAAACGTGTTTAATGAATCATTTTCATAACTTGAAATACAAATAGAAATTGTACATTTCTAAAAATTATGCACAAGTTTTGCAAACAACAAAGTTATTTGGTACTATTGACCTACAAATGCAGCCATGGCCTCAGTTTTTTATAGAACCATTTAAATCTATATACAGAACAATCAGGTGTGCTGCATCAAATAAGAAGGCACACAAATTATTTGTGCCAGTCCAAAAAATAGTTTGTGTTCAGTATAAGACAGAGGAGAACAGCACAGGCCTAAACCAGGTCTGACAGCAGGAGGTGCATCAGTCCAGTTTTCCATGTGGGAACAGCGTTTACACTGGAATCTGCCTTTGACGCCTTTTTTAGAGCAAATGTGACATTCAGCAGTCAAACTGACACACAATACAAAACAATAACAACACAACACACTAACTACAGCCTCCAAACACGCTAAACGTCACTAATGTCTCACATGTGAAAACTCGCTCACTCTCTTTCTTTCGCTCGCCCGCTTTCTGTCGCTGGTGTCACTCCTAAAAACTTCCCCTTCTCCCTAAACAACCAAATGTCACATGTTGCCTTATCATTTTTTTGATTGGCTGATATGCTAAACTCTAACACCAATAGGGAAGTGGTGTTTTTTCTTTTTTCACTCACAAGCGGAGAGTGTTTGCTAGCGCTGTCTGTAGAAAACGCCGTTTTTACCGTTCTTCCCGATGTAAACACCACTGTTTTGTTCAGAAAAAAACATCACGTGTATTTTTTATCATAACTCTGGTTTTACGTGGCCCGTCGACACAATTCAAAAACTGGTATATAGTTTGAAGTCCGCACTTTCGACCCAAGTTGTGAAATGGAGACTCTGAGTCGCTGTGTTGTCTTAAATTGATCATGTGATTTTGACGTGCCGGCGCGTCCCTCGACCCCAGAGGGTTAATAAAAAGTTTTAGTTTTACAAACAAGAAGACTGAAGATGAAGTAAAAACCTTGAACTTTACTTCTGTGTCTGATGTTTATTGAAGCTGTCAGCTGTCTGTCAAAGTGGACAAATGGACGCACAGTATTGACGAAACAGTAAAGCTCCTTCATGACGAGCAGAGACATTCAAGGAGAGAAATGCTGCTGATGCTGCTGCTGACGCTTGGCTCACAGCAGCATCGAGAGATGGATGACACAAAGAAATAACACAGCTGTCCGCTCTAGAGACCACCGACAGACTCAGCTGTTCACCAGCTAACACCTGTGACTCCACCCAGATGAAGCTTTAGCACCACACCTGTAGAAACTGCCTGTTCACACCGAGGAATGAATGAGAGCATTTCTAGGTCAGGACCACCTCAAGAACCAAAGACTGTGATTTATCCCCACTCAGCACCTCACCCACCACACAGCATAAAGGAACAGTCTTCCAGTCATGACACTAGATGGCTGTTATTACATTTGGCACGAGGGGATCTCAAATAAGTGTCTCACAAAGTTTGACTGAGCACAGAAATCCTCTGTTCAGAAAGAATCAGTGAAGGGAAACTCCGTCCTAATACCCTCGTACACACAATAATAACATGGACTGAACCACCACTCACAACCACCAGCACTTTATATACCTCTGTAGAAATTATCCACATATCTCACTGATCTTAACTGCACTACTGTATAGTTCTGTGTAAATAATCATTCTGTACATACGATCATTTTTAATCCTACAACTGTTTATAACTTGCATAGTTCACATTTCTGTATAGTTTCATGTTTATATCCTGTTCATAGCTTGTACTCACCACAGCCTGTACATACTTATAGTTATAGCATATTCATAACATACTTCATACCGTGTACATTATAACATACCATAATAGACCCATTTCTGTAATATACTCACATATCTATATTATTGCTAATATATATTGTAATATATCTATATCATGGCTAAAGCACTTCTGGATGGATGCAAACTGCTTTTCGTTGCCTTGTACCTGTGACATGTGCAGTGACAATAAAGTTGAATTCTATTCTACTCTATTCTAAGTGTCATGGTCCCTTTGTCTGTCCGGCCCTCCCAGCAAGGCTTCATGCATTTTTGTTTTGATTTCTGCTCTCCTGTCTTTCCTCTGCCTGGGCGGAGGTCTTGGCGGGCTCCCGCCTTCGGCTCACGCACCTCTGAGTAATCGCGGACATGTGGCTCATTATCCAGCCTTCCTCAGCTACTACTTAAGACGCTGGTTCAAAGCTTCTCGTCGCTGGATGTTGTTAGACACACATCAATGACACCCTGGCTCTTGTTATGTCTCGTGTTCATTCCTAGCGTTTCCTGGTTCTGATTCGTCTCTCGTTTACCTGTACATAGATTCCTGGACCCGTCCTGTAATATGACCTCCTCTCCTCTCTCCTTCCTGTGCTCCTCATTTCTCCTTTACATTTTCTAGACCATCATCCTCTTTTTCTTCCACCCACTGCTTTCCCACCTGTCTGAACACCTGTGCTGTAAACTGACCAAAGATGAACCCGAGTCTGATCACATGACTCATCGTAGTGTTGTCATGTCTCCAGCCATCTCTCCTGTGTACACTGATACCATCATTGATCCTTTTCCTACTTTAACAATGAATGCTGTGTTTTGATTGGCTGTGTTCTTTGATGCATCTGTACAGATTTGAACATAACTGTGTGATCAGTGTTTGTACTGTGTGTGAGTTTAAAGTCAAAGCTCCCCTTGTTCTTTTTTCCAATAACATCAAACCTGCAGCATCAGGAGGATCCACGGCTGTACTGTTGGTACCAACACTGTCTGACTGACAGATTTTAACTTCAGCTCTTTTCTCTTTCTTCTGACATCCTTTCAAACCACACACTCACAAACTGCAGTTGTTCTGTCCTCCCAACTGTTGTTCATGAGATCTGAGTTTGATTTCATCTTTTTGTTGTTTCATGTTTTAAACATGAAGCTGGATCCATCGTACTTCTCCGTCTCCTAAACCCACTCCGATATCTTTTATTTTCCACATAGTTTGTTAATCTGTTGTTTATCATCGTCTCCATTATGTTGCAGATGTTGGATGTTGAAACCATCCGTCTGCCATTTCCTGGTTTCATGTTGGTACAATCCCTGCTTCCTTCCAGCTCTGTGGAAGTTTCCCACGCTCCCAAACTCTGTGATATTCTAATAAAATATCTTTAGAGATGATTTGACCTGATATAACAACAGAATACATGCCCCAAAATGTATTTTGTAACGTATTCCAATACGTTACTCAATGACAGTAACGTATTCTGAATACTTTGGATTATTTAATATATTACCATGCTTTTTACAACTACATGAATGTACTATTGCTGTGATTTATTACTATTACTGAAGGTTACTTGCCATACCAACACCAACTAGATGTTTAAATCTTAATATAAATGAGTAACAGTAGGTGGACATTAGGCAAGGCTGCACTTTTTGCAGCGATCTCGTATAGAAAACTGTTTCACGCGTATATAAAACAGGTCCGAGGCTTGAACCGTAGTAAAGGGACCTCTGGCTAATACGGTGGGTTCTGTGTCGGCTCGTAGCTGAAAACTAGCTTTACTTTGTTGTCTGGGTCAACTTTGCTAGCAGAGACAGAGAGAGGCGTTGAAAGGCTGCTCCAACAGAACTTATTGTTTCAGAGGAAAACACGAACACGGTGTACAGTCGAGTCTTAATAGCTTACTTACAACTGGGCTCGTCAGGCTCTCTTCTTGGCTGCAGTGGTTATTATTATATTTACATGCTTCCAGCTCCCGTTTCTGCTCGATGACAGCTCGTACTTTTCCTTTTTCTCCCTCCTCGCTCACAGACACATAACGGGTATGACCGTTCTCCCTGCAGCACGGACTACACTGCCCATCAGGCTACATTTTTTAGGGCGATGCCTGTAACACTCTGCCTTTTGCCTTCATATTCAATAATTTTTTGAATAATAATTTTAAAAAATGTTTCTTCACGTCATCATGCAGCTGCAAGCAGAGGTGACATGGGCAGTGAGATTGAGACACAGACATTAAGCCTCTTAATCGTGTTTTGTTTGGGTTTCCACCAGCGTGGAATTACCAACACTAGAGAGAGCATAGCCTAACATATGAAACAGGTAAAGACCGCGTGTAATCCATTATTTCAACAAAGTAACTGTATTCTCATTACCACCTATTTAAACGGTAACTGTAACAGAATACTCATATTTTGTATTTTAAATAGGTAACGCTGGTACATGTATTCAGTTACTCCCCAACACTGCTGTAATAACTCCTATAACTGTTTTCCTCACTAATATTATCTGAACTATATTGATCTTTCACTGCTGTGACTTCACCAGCCTCCACTGTCACTGCTCCACCCTCCCCTACAGCTGAGCTACAGACCTCCACAGATCTTTAATCACACTTTGTTTGTGACCTTCCCTCCTTTCTTCCTCATCGCCTGCTTTGCTGCTTCTAAATCAGCGTTACAAACAGAACAACTTAAATCATCAACACTCACATCACTTTGTACAGTTTACTAACAAATCTGAATGTCCTCCAGTCAGCAGCACTGAAACACCACTTCATCACCCCCTGTATCGCTCCTCTACACTCAGCTCTGTCTCATCCTTACAGGAGTGAGGTCACTTCCTGCAAGAGTGTCTGTGACTTCCTGCCATCAACAAACACCTGACAGCCAATCTGAGACCATCCTGAGATCAGCTGCTGACTCTGTCCCTGCTCTAATATCTACTCTTGTACAGCTTCTTTAACTTCATTCATTCTTCACTGACTGCTCTGCTCACTGTGACCATTAAAATCCCCACACCACATTATTTTCACTGCACTGGTTTCATCCACTGGTTCTGATGACAGTCTGCTACATGGGCTGTAAAAGCTGAGCTTAAACTGTCCCAGTGTACAATAACCAGCCTGTCCTCTCTCCTGGTCCTCCCCCAGTCTCTTATTAACATGACACGTCTCTGAGAGCAAACACGTCTCTGCTGCCTTCAAAGTTACTTTCATAGCCTCTCATGTGTCCATTTGTCTGTACACTTTATTACAGATGCAATGGGTAGAATCATCTTCTCTAAGCGCTGTATGAGCTTCCTGTATTTTTCTGACATCTGATTCTGACACTGAACAAATGTTTCTCGTCCTCTCCCTTCTTTCTTTTGACAGTTACTCTGTAACTTCATGTTATCGACTGCTCTGACTTCTTCTACTTCCAGCAGTTTGTAGCACAGCAGTGATCCTTCTATCAGAAACATGCTGCTTCTCCTTCATCCTCCTCTCATTGATCTGAATCAGCTGTTTTCACAGAGAAACGCTGCACAAATCCTTCACTCCACTATTTCTGTCAGCAGATGACTCGCTCTATCATGGCTGCTGCTCCTTTTTCACACACTCATTTGTGCTTTGAATCCAATCTGTTTCTCATCATCACCATGAACAGGCTGCTCATCAATCAGCACATTAGCTGTAGATCAGCTGCACACTGATGAAGATGCTCAGACAGACGGGCTGGGCACACAGAGGACTTTATGATCTGTTCTTAAATTCAGTCCAACATGGATCATTTCTGCTCACAGTCCAATCATCTCTGGAAACTTGTGCTTCCATGTAGGGCTGGGCGATATGACCCAAAATTCATATCTCGATATTTTTTACCTGGACGCCGATATAAGATATATATCTCGATTTTTTTTTTTTTAAAGCCATAAAGTAAGAACAAAAAGAGAGTTCTTAGTCAAAGCTGTGTCCCAGATGTCACACAGGCACTTTTATTAACATAGAGCATAGATGTACATAAAATTTACTCAAAAATAAATTATGAGCATTTATTAAATAATCACGCTCCATAAATAAAAGAAAACAATGTTGTTTTTGTGCATAACAAAAAGCTCACAATTGTGCAGTCAAAATGTAAACTAAAAGATGCAGAGCATAATAACAAAGACAGATTTCACAGCTGCTCTGTTCCCAACTTCTACTGTGTGACTGACAGCATTGAGTTTGAAATCCTCTTCGTAACCACGTCTCTTAACAGGTGCCATTTATGGTCCTTATACACAGTAGGGTAATATTACGTTGAAGCACAGTACGTATCACTCCGCGAGGCTACTCGGTAGCCGTAATGCTCTGACAATCCATCAAGCGGTGCTGCTCCGTAGCTTACCAAAGTCGTACTAAAACATTTTTTGACAGATTGCTGAGCGCTGTGTACCACATAAAATCGGTTCGCGACCATCAAGCACAACCAGAATTCATACATAAGGCGCACTGTCGATTTTTGAGAAAATGAAAGGATTTTAGGCTGTGCAGCGCCTCTGGGCTGCATGGCGTTAGCGTGGTTAGCTCGTTAGCGTGGTTAGCTAGCTAACACGTTGACGGCGTCCAGCCCCACGCACGGGGCGATGCGCAGTAACTCGTTAACGGAGATTTGCCGTGTCCATCTTGTCGCTTCCTGCAGGTGAAGCGATGGGGGAGGAGGGGGAGTTGTGTTCAGTGAAGGAGAGGCGAGGCCGAGTAATGTTGCGTAAAGACAAAAGTGGATGAAAGAGAGGCAAACTTGCGGCTCCACAAGTAACATAGACTATATCGATATAAAGGATATTGTCACATCTTATATCTCGTATAAAAATATATCGATATTTTTTAAAAACTCGATATATCGCCCAGCTCTACTTCCATGGCACACGGTGCGCTGGGCTGCTTCAACAAATAGCACTACACCTCTGGTTGTCAGCTTCACCTCTCCATCGCTCTCCCCGTGGCTACAGTACAAGTGAGCTGACACATCCATCAGTGGAGACTGTGGGCCAGTAAGGAGCAGCAGCTGCCTGCAACATGGGCTTTACATTGCAAACAGCCACAAGTCTGGGCCTAACCACGCCTTTGACTTCTTCTTCATTTCCATGAGATTTACATTTCAGGGAGTTCCCCTGGAAAAAGAGCCATTTTGAAAGCTGTTTGCTGACTTCATCAATAATCTGCTTCAATCATCCAGATGAGAATCCTGAGAATGGAGCAGCCCTGATAGCAGCTCATAGGATCACAGTGTTTTTCATTCAGCTGATTGATTTCACAGGTTAGGAGGTGAACCATCTAACTGTGCTCCTCCTTCCACCTTTGGACCACTCATTTAGTGACAGCCAGGATTTGACAATCAGCTGTGACACAGGAAAACATGAGGTGGGAAACTCTGGAGAAGATCTGCTTTTCTCTACAGGGAGGCTCGCACATCTGATCTGCTCACGATCACTCAACTCACTTCAACAACATGCTGACTCAGTCATTTCTGCACGTTTCCTCATGTTACAGCCCTGACTTCAGTTCAGCTGAGGAGGAGATGAGGGAGGAGAGAGCAGTGGTGGAAGAAGAGGAGGAGAAGATCCAAAGAGGAGGCAGGGGGAGAGGCTCAGGAACAGTTAGCATCAGAGACTTTGAGCCATCATGGACTCCCACTCCTTCCATCCAGCCCTGTGTGGATCAGCAGCTCCAAAATGTCTGCTCACTCATGTTCTTACTGTCTGTGCTCTTCTTTCATTTCACTCATTATATATGAACTGCTCCTAAATCACACTGGATATGGATTTTCTGTCCATCCACACTAATTCTCTTCATTCTCACCTGATTGTTTGGATGCTCTTTGATAGCACATTGAAAATCCTCACAGTGACTTCTATTGCCACACTGACTGGACAAATACAAAGTTGAAGGCTTCATGTGTTTGGCACAAATAATACTTTGGTAGGTCTGAATTGTGTTTTGAACCATCTCTCAGGACCAAAGTCTTTTTGCTTCATTCAAAAAGAGCTGAAGGCTTTTTCCCTCACAGTTTGTCCTTTGATATTATTGGATGATGGACTGTGGAAAACACAAATGTGCACTTCTTAATGGCTCATATGTGCTGTGAAAGAGCTCTTTGTGATCCTGAAGCTTTTCAATAGTTTTTCTTTGGCTGTTTGTAAAGTTTTCTGTGTGAACTCTCAGGAATCTGGAGCAGTCTAATAGAAGTCTACTGGGGTATAGAGGGAGGAGCTTCTGTCAGACTCTTTCTGATGAGGAACTGAAGCCGCTCTCATGGTCTCATCAAATCCATCAGACTGAGAAAAACTGTCATGTGACCTCTCAGAACAAACAGCCTGTTAGTTTCCTGCTGCCTCCATCACTCACTTTCATTCACTCTCAATCACACCAACATGTTAAAGCAGCGCTATAGCTCACCTGGCTGAGCAGGTGGGCTGAAGGCGGGGCTTACTACAGGTGCCTGTGTGTTCCTCACTCTCTCCCCACTTTCCTGTCTACTCTCTGCACCTATATAATAAAGGCAAACATGCCTCCAATAGAAATCTACGTAAGCGGCCTCAGCTTCTTCCTCTTTCCCCTGTCTTCTTCTGCAGACGCTCCTCTGTAGCTTCAAGCTCTTTCTCTTTACCAGGAGAGCTACAAACCTTTGCATCCAGCCACAAACACCCCATGGGCTCCTCTGGATCATCACAACATTTTCACAATAAAAGCCTCATATTTATGGCTGCTCCACCCTGACATGTGACAACATCCAAATGACTGGATCAAAGTGTTTGAATGATCTCAGCAGCTTTAAAACTATTGATATTTATACATTTACACTGATTTGGACTAAACTAACAAAACTATTGATTTGATCCAAACTCAAATCATGCCAGAGGCTTTTATTTTGAAGTTAGGATCATTTTAATGGTCTTCTTAGTCTGTTCATTTAAACACACAGTTGCTCCGCCTGACATTTTTGGCTTCTAGATCAAAACATCAAAGAATTTATTTTATTTGAATGAACTGAAAATAGATTCAAACTAAAAGCTTTTAGAGAATAAACTCCTACATGACCTCTGACCTTTGACCTGTATCTACAGCACTGACCTCTGACTTTCAGCTTCACTTGTTTCGTCAGCAGGATGTTTCCCTTTCTGCTGTAGACGGTGCAGGTGTAGGTGTAGTTGTCTCCATCTGTGGGGTGTTTCAGGGTCAGACTGAGGTCTCCAGTTTTCAGCAGGTCTTCATTCATCTTCGTTCGGTCTCTGTAAAGCTGGTTCTGTTCTTCAGGCTGGTCAGAGCCGTTCTCATACACGTGGACAGTCCTTTGATATATGCAATTCCTTTCATATATGCTTTCCATCCACTCCACTTTAGCATCTTCAGGCAGGTGAAGTGTGGTGTTGAAGGGCAGCTGGACAGACTCCACCCCTGAATCCACCTCCACCTGGGGGACTGAGAGGACAACAAAGCACAACATGAGCTTGGATGGAGACATTTGTGTTGACTCTAACAGGCTGAATGCTGCTGCTTCACTGGGAGCTCACTGTTAGATAGAAAGTGGTCAGTGTGAAGAGGAGACGCAGCAGGAAGATGAAGACTGACAGGAAGAAAGCAGTGAACAGACTGTTGGAGCTGCTGTTAGTGGGACAGGACTTTATTCAGTTTCTGAGGACCAGATTTGACTTGATGAAGCAGAGAAACACAGTCTGAGTGTTTCTGTCACACTCACTTCATCACACAGCTCAGTTTGACAACATTTGGAAGAATTTGATAGAAGCCTTCCTTTAGTAAAAGCACCAAGAAAACACCATGAAAACACCTCACTACACACAAAACTGCAGTACTGGCAAATTGTACATAAAGTATGAAAAGTCAAAGTACTTATTGTGCAGAACAATGTTCCCATCAGTGTTCTATGGATCAATATTACTGCTGCACATGTTTAAGGCTGAGCTCATTTCAAATCCTTTCTATTGTGTTGAATCTGCAGTAATGCATCATATTCTATAAAATCATATGTTTGTAGTGGCTGTCCTGTGAGGACCACGTATCTCTAAATAAACAGCTGTTAATGAGCTCACAAACACAGGCCTACAGCTGGATTTGAAAAAGTCCATTCAATAGAAAATCAACAATCACAGCTGGATTCAAAGGCTTGAGCTCTGTGTGACATGGTTACCTGTCAGTATCTACAGGGGGATTCAAATATGAAGGAAACATGAAGGTGGTGCATTAGAAAAACTGCTGCTTTCAGAGCAACAAACTGTTTGAACTGATCCAACTTTATTAACACAGACAAATATTTGTGCATCAGCTGCTGTAACATTTGTAATGAGCATTAATATTAATAAGTGTGAGTGAACAGAGCTGCTGCAACAGTGAAACTCTCACTGACTGATGTTACGTGAGGCCTTGTTGGCTCATTGTTAGTTCGCTGCACTGAAACAGGAAAATCCAGCTGTTAGTCATAATGTTTGTGTTTGTAAAGCACTTTATAACTGAGGACAGTGTGGAGGAGAGTCTGTGTGAGTCAGCTGCACCAGTGCTTCATGCTTTGGTGTTTTTAACATAAAGTCGTCCCTGTAGACTGCTTTTAGTTTCAGTGTCCTTATTTTGCCCTAAGTTATTGGTTCTCACTGTCTCCAGATCAGGTTCAAACACAGAGGAGATCAGGGCTTTGCAGCTGCTCCTAAACTGTGGAACAAAGACCCACGCAACATTAGAGACCTTCAACACCCTCCATCCTCTTCCTCTTCTCCTTATCCCAGCACACAGAGAGGAGTGTCGGGGGAAAGGCCCCACTCAGGTGGTGGAAATGACCTCAGGAACTTGTTGCTGTGAGGCAACAATGATCAGCACCACCATACTGTTTGTTTCACTCATGGTTTCTCATTTTATGTTTGTTTTTAATCTGTTGAATTATTTCAGGACTTTGACTCATTTAAATGTGCATCACTTTGGTCAGCAGCTGTTTCAGTAACACTTTATAACACGACCTGCAAATAAGGCTCAAGTAGCCTGTAGTTACCTGTAAGTTTGTGTAACAAGTAGGTTTTGTACAGAAAGAATAAAATAATTACACTGTAAGTACATTTAAGTACAGCGTCAGTCATTTTAAGTGCTGGGTTATTTCATGGGAAATCTCCAGAACAACAAACAATATTCCATCTTTGTACTTTCCGGGCCGCGGCTCATATTATGGAGCGACTCAGCCTTAGCCTAACATCCTGGTATTTTATAGCAAAGGACGCTAAGAAAGGAAACCCAGCCACACTGTAGCCGACTGTCTGCATTGTAATCAGGCTGCAATGTAGGGACGTGTCTACAAAGAAGCTCCAGCTGAAAGGATTACAGCAGGTTAGTGTGATGACAGATAGAGGTGTAAATGTACTGACATGTAAAGAGGGTGTTGAGAAGGTGGAAGAGTGACGTGTGAGCTGCAGCTTCATGACAAGAACAAGCACTTCAGATGTACAGAGAAGTGGCCAGGAAGTGTGGTAGTAATGGCTTGTTTGTAAAAGCCAAAAATCAAACACATGATTTTAGCTCTGTACATTTGACTTTTTGGGTCTCCAGATGATAAAGAAACAGATTTATTTACATCTATAACTGCTTATTTAGTTCCTGGTGGTGGGAGGTGGATTTAGGCCGATGTTCATCAAACCTAAATGAATTATTTGTCCTAACAGTAAGAGGGCCAAATGTATTAATGAGTGCTGAAAACCTCCATGTGTGTCTGTACAGGTGGAGATCACTGGAGAAGCTGAAAGCTTTGGTGCTTTTCTACTAGTTGGGACGACTCTGTGAAAATCTGCTGACAGTCTGAGCAAGTTTTTGGACTCTTGCTCACAAAGTAAAAGACATTTTACAAAGTGAAGAGAAAAGAAACTTGTTCTGAGTGTAAGTGTTGTTTTGGATGCTGATGGATTGTTGAAGCTCATGTTTGAAGAGTTATGGATTGTTTCATGTTCTTCTGTTTTAAGTTGAATGAACAGCTCAGCTCGTCTCCGTGTTTATAAGATCACATGATGCCTGTGCTCTCCACAGTTTGATCGTACGGATCAAAGTATCAGTGTGTTCATCACTGTGTTCATTTTATAGGTAACATGTAAAGACAGCTGAACAGTGAATCTTCCATTATGCAGAAAATGATTGAAGCAGAACTTACTCAGTAATGACTTCGGCTGCTACGATACTGAAAATGATTCACAGACAATTTGCATCTTTCCTATAAAATACCTGAAAGTTAAACCAGATTAAGACTCCATGACACGGCCCACAGCCCAGGAGGTTCAGGGTACTTGTTTCATTGTTTCCTGCAGAAACCTGACTTGTTGCTGCAAATTACGCGTAAGTACAGGATACTTGTTTGCAAATAAATGAACTGATGAGAAGAAATATGTGGTGCTCGACTCTAAACACTCTCAGCTTTGAGCCGATTAAACGCTCGTTCTGAAAACATCTTCCCCTCAATGTCCAAAGTCATGAACTCTCCTCAAAGAAACAATCACAACATCTCCATCTTTATTTACACTTTTAGGTTTTAAATTTTGTTCAGTTTGCAGTAAAGTGAGTGTCACAGACCTGAGGAACTCATTTTAATACTTTACTCCAAACTTTGTGCTCTGAAAGTGAAACTCCTACAAACACATGTGAAATAATCCAGCCACAGAAACTGTCCATGGCTTTCAGTCTGTTTGCTGCTATAGATATAATCCAGCTGATGTGGAGAACTACATGTGACACTTTGATGCAGCCATGAATCCGACTGATTTCTTTCCATTTTCAAAGGTTTATGCATCAGTTAAAGTCCTTAAAAAGCTCAGAAATGAAGAGAAAGGTTGGTTAAAGCAAAGAGAGGCACTGGCAGCATTGAAGACACCAGGCATGTGCAGAGGGGGGGGCTAGAGGGGCTTGAGCACCCGCCCCTTTCCTGATGGGTGCCCAAAGTGCCCTTTTGTTGAGGCAACTTTTTAAAAAAAATTATTATTATTTTTTTTTATCTGTGTGGGCGTGCGGAGTCCTGTCTGTGCCCCTCAACAATAATATTTAACTATTAATCACAGTTTTGCTAAATAAAAGGATCTGGCTTGCATCAGTCACATGATCACATTTAACCAATGATCGCCCTTGAGGGCAGAACGCGCTGGTTACGAGCCGGGAACGAGCTCACAAAGAGCACGCGCATTTTTTGCGGTGCTGTAGGAGAAACACAAATTAACTCAGAGACACAGACTGATGCAACAAAACCAGTAAGTCGTTGTACAGCGTACACTGTAGTGTGTAGCACACAGGAGTATTAGCTTATTACGGACACGTTGGTAAGTTGTCTTGTTGCAACTGACGAACTGAAACAAACGAGCGTGCTGTGTGTGCAACAGCGCGACAAACATTACCTGTTCTTTTATTAACTGCACAGGTAGTGCTGGTCATAGCTGCTGGCTACCTGTGTAAGGCTGTCATGGGTCTGTAGCTCTGTCACCGTTTTAGGGAACATATTTAGTTTAAAGTTTCCGGGCTTTTCCTGCCTTTCTGGAGGGATTATATTTCACTAAAAACAGTCTAATATGCATGTCCACATAATTATGCATTATTATAATTATAATATATTAAAAAAACACACGCTGTATTTTAAAGAACATACATTAAGAAGCAGATTATATTAGATTTATATTTTAAATAAGACAAAATTTGGATTTTACAGCAGTAAAATTATTGTATCTCTACAGTTTAAAAATGTAATAAGCTTTGCCCCTGCACAGAGTGGATAGTGAAACAAATGGAATCATCATAAATACATTATTTCATATTTATTACTTCCCCCTCCTCATTGCTTTATTATTGTAGCTCTAGTAATAAATAATAATGTAAGGATTCTGGATCAGCACCGTGATGCCCATAGTATATACAGTATTCTGAAGAAGGTCTAAACTGTCACTGTGTGTGCGTGCATGTGTGTGTTTTATTTAGATGGATTTAAAAAAAAATATTACTCATGATATAACATTGTCCAGACATGCCTGATAAAGACATGAGGAGGGAACAGTAGGAGCTGTGTGAGGCTACTAAAGGCAGTGCTATAACATTTTTCTATCATCATTTTATTATAGATTAAGTGCAAGAGTTGTTAGGTGTGGATAATTAAATTATAGTTTATTGCAATAGCAAGTTGTGCCTTGTTCTCAGATAGACAGCAAGTGGAGAGTGATATATGAAATGATGGGATGGAAGGAAGAAGAGAAGCAAAGAGTGATTCAGAGGCAGAGCCTAATTTATTTCTCACAGTTTTTTGTTGCCTTATGGTTCCAAGCGCTGTCACCAATCTTTGCATTTTGTTATTATCTCATGACACTTGTTTAATCAGCTACCATCTCTCCTATGGACTTTTTAATGTCTACAGTCTCAGATCAACACAGCCCTGCCCTCCAGCACTATCCACAGCAACCCCTCAACAGCAACATTGTACCCATCAGGTAAAACATCGGCTACGTTTTTCTTTGCCTTGTTGCCCATATTAGATTCTTAATGAATGTGTGTTGTTGTTATTCAGCCTGGCTCAATGTGCCCCTTTTAACTTTGAGCACCCGCCCCTTTAAACCTCTCTGCACGGCCCTGGAAGACACTAAACAAGAGAAACAGATCAGAGAACATCAGGCTGAATAAGTGGAATTTTGTAAGTTTTTGTTACTCTGATTACTACTGAGCTGCTATTATTACATTTGGTGTGCATGTAGTAAATTATTATCATCATTTTCATTCTGTGCTCAGGATAAAAACATATGTTCATAAGTTAACCCTCTGGGGTCCAGGGTATAATTGGCCATTTTCAACTGCGTTTGATTTTACCTCTATATTTCACCTTTTAAAACTGTTTATCTTGCCTTGTTTGGTATCAATATTTTCAGCACAACCTCAAATATCTGAAATTTGAGTTATTTTTTCATTTTGGTATACTATATGAGCACAGTTGATCTAAATTCAGACAAAAAAAATCAAAATCCAGGTAGAAAAAAGTTATATTTTTTCTGTAAAACCCACAAACGTGTTTAATGAATCATTTTCATAACTTGAAATACAAATAGAAATTGTACATTTCTAAAAATTATGCACAAGTTTTGCAAACAACAAAGTTATTTGGTACTATTGACTACAAATGCAGCCATGGCCTCAGTTTTTTATAGAACCATTTAAATCTATATACAGAACAATCAGGTGTGCTGCATCAAATAAGAAGGCACACAAATTATTTGTGCCAGTCCAAAAAAATAGTTTGTGTTCAGTATAAGACAGAGGAGAACAGCACAGGCCTAAACCTGCAGGTCTGACAGCAGGAGGTGCATCAGTCCAGTTTTCCATGTGGGAACAGCGTTTACACTGGAATCTGCCTTTGACGCCTTTTTTAGAGCAAATGTGACATTCAGCAGTCTAACTGACACACAATACAAAACAATAACAACACAACACACTAACTACAGCCTCCAAACACGCTAAACGTCACTAATGTCTCACATGTGAAAACTCGCTCTCTCTCTTTCTTTCGCTTGCCCGCTTTCTGTCGCTGGTGTCACTCCTAAAAACTTCCCCTTCTCCCTAAACAACCAAATGTCACATGTTGCCTTATCATTTTTTTGATTGGCTGATATGCTAAACTCTAACACAATAGGGAAGTGGTGTTTTTTCTTTTTCACTCACAAGCGGAGAGTGTTTGCTAGCGCTGTCTGTAGAAAACGCCGTTTTTACCGTTCTTCCCGATGTAAACACCACTGTTTTGTTCAGAAAAAAACATCACGTGTATTTTTTATCATAACTCTGGTTTTACGTGGCCCGTCGACACAATTCACAAACTGGTATATAGTTTGAAGTCCGCACTTTCGACCCAAGTTGTGAAATGGAGACTCTGAGTCGCTGTGTTGTCTTAAATTGATCATGTGATTTTGACGTGCCGGCGCGTCCCTCGACCCCAGAGGGTTAATAAAAGTTTTAGTTTTACAAACAAGAAGACTGAAGATGAAGTAAAAACCTTGAACTTTACTTCTGTGTCTGATGTTTATTGAAGCTGTCAGCTGTCTGTCAAAGTGGACAAATGGACGCACAGTATTGACGAAACAGTAAAGCTCCTTCATGACGAGCAGAGACATTCAAGGAGAGAAATGCTGCTGATGCTGCTGCTGACGCTTGGCTCACAGCAGCATCGAGAGATGGATGACACAAAGAAATAACACAGCTGTCCGCTCTAGAGACCACCGACAGACTCAGCTGTTCACCAGCTAACACCTGTGACTCCACCCAGATGAAGCTTTAGCACCACACCTGTAGAAACTGCCTGTTCACACCGAGGAATGAATGAGAGCATTTCTAGGTCAGGACCACCTCAAGAACCAAAGACTGTGATTTATGCCCACTCAGCACCTCACCCACCACACAGCATAAAGGAACAGTCTTCCAGTCATGACACTAGATGGCTGTTATTACATTTGGCACGAGGGGATCTCAAAAAAGTGTCTCACAAAGTTTGACTGAGCACAGAAATCCTCTATTCAGAAAGAATCAGTGAAGGGAAACTCCGTCCTAATACCCTCGTACACACAATAATAACATGGACTGAACCACCACTCACAACCACCAGCACTTTATATACCTCTGTAGAAATTATCCACATATCTCACTGATCTTAACTGCACTACTGTATAGTTCTGTGTAAATAATCATTCTGTACATACGATCATTTTTAATCCTACAACTGTTTATAACTTGCATAGTTCACATTTCTGTATAGTTTCATGTTTATATCCTGTTCATAGCTTGTACTCACTACAGCCTGTACATACTTATAGTTATAGCATATTCATAACATACTTCATACCGTGCACATTATAACATACCATAATAGACCCATTTCTGTAATATACTCACATATCTATATTATTGCTAATATATATTGTAATATATCTATATCATGGCTAAAGCACTTCTGGATGGATGCAAACTGCATTTCGTTGCCTTGTACCTGTGACATGTGCAGTGACAATAAAGTTGAATTCTATTCTACTCTATTCTAAGTGTCATGGTCCCTTTGTCTGCCCGGCCCTCCCAGCAAGGCTTCATGCATTTTTGTTTTGATTTCTGCTCTCCTGTCTTTCCTCTGCCTGGGCGGAGGTCTTGGCGGGCTCCCGCCTTCGGCTCACGCACCTCTGAGTAATCGCGGACATGTGGCTCATTATCCAGCCTTCCTCAGCTACTACTTAAGACGTTGGTTCAAAGCTTCTCGTGGCTGGATGTTGTTAGACACACATCAATGACACCCTGGCTCTTGTTATGTCTCGTGTTTATTCCTAGCGTTTCCTGGTTCTGATTCGTCTCTCGTTTACCTGTACATAGATTCCTGGACCCGTCCTGTAATATGACCTCCTCTCCTCTCTCCTTCCTGTGCTCCTCATTTCTCCTTTACATTTTCTAGACCATCATCCTCTTTTTCTTCCACCCACTGCTTTCCCACCTGTCTGAACACCTGTGCTGTAAACTGACCAAAGATGAACCCGAGTCTGATCACATGACTCATCGTAGTGTTGTCATGTCTCCAGCCATCTCTCCTGTGTACACTGATACCATCATTGATCCTTTTCCTACTTTAACAATGAATGCTGTGTTTTGATTGGCTGTGTTCTTTGATGCATCTGTACAGATTTGAACATAACTGTGTGATCAGTGTTTGTACTGTGTGTGAGTTTAAAGTCAAAGCTCTCCTTGTTCTTTTTTCCAATAACATCAAACCTGCAGCATCAGGAGGAATCCACGGCTGTACTGTTGGTACCAACACTGTCTGACTGACAGATTTTAACTTCAGCTCTTTTCTCTTTCTTCTGACATCCTTTCAAACCACACACTCACAAACTGCAGTTGTTCTGTCCTCCCAACTGTTGTTCATGAGATCTGAGTTTGATTTCATCTTTTTGTTGTTTCATGTTTTAAACATGAAGCTGGATCCATCGTACTTCTCCGTCTCCTAAACCCACTCCGATATCTTTTATTTTCCACATAGTTTGTTAATCTGTTGTTTATCATCGTCTCCATTATGTTGCAGATGTTGGATGTTGAAACCATCCGTCTGCCATTTCCTGGTTTCATGTTGGTACAATCCTGCTTCCTTCCAGCTCTGTGGAAGTTTCCCACCCTCCCAAACTCTGTGATATTCTAATAAAATATCTTTAGAGATGATTTGACCTGATATAACAACAGAATACATGCCCCAAAATGTATTTTGTAACGTATTCCAATACGTTACTCAATGACAGTAACGTATTCTGAATACTTTGGATTATTTAATATATTACCATGCTTTTTACAGCTACATGAATGTACTATTGCTGTGATTTATTACTATTACTGAAGGTTACTTGCCATACCAACACCAACTAGATGTTTAAATCTTAATATAAATGAGTAACAGTAGGTGGACATTAGGCAAGGCTGCACTTTTTGCAGCGATCTCGTATAGAAAACTGTTTCACGCGTATATAAAACAGGTCCGAGGCTTGAACCGTAGTAAAGGGACCTCTGGCTAATACGTCGGGTTCTGTGTCGGCTCGTAGCTGAAAACTAGCTTTACTTTGTTGTCTGGGTCAACTTTGCTAGCAGAGACAGAGAGAGGCGTTGAAAGGCTGCTCCAACAGAACTTATTGTTTCAGAGGAAAACACGAACACGGTGTACAGTCGAGTCTTAATAGCTTACTTACAACTGGGCTCGTCAGGCTCTCTTCTTGGCTGCAGTGGTTATTATTATATTTACATGCTTCCAGCTCCCGTTTCTGCTCGATGACAGCTCGTACTTTTCCTTTTTCTCCCTCCTCGCTCACAGACACATAATGGGTATGACCGTTCTCCCTGCAGCACGGACTACACTGCCCATCAGGCTACATTCTTTAGGGCGATGCCTGTAACACTCTGCCTTTTGCCTTCATATTCAATAATTTTTTGAATAATAATTTTAAAAAATGTTTCTTCACGTCATCATGCAGCTGCAAGCAGAGGTGACATGGGCAGTGAGATTGAGACACAGACATTAAGCCTCTTAATCGTGTTTTGTTTGGGTTTCCACCAGCGTGGAATTACCAAAACTAGAGAGAGCATAGCCTAACATATGAAACAGGTAAAGACCGCGTGTAATCCATTATTTCAACAAAGTAACTGTATTCTCATTACCACCTATTTAAACGGTAACTGTAACAGAATACTCATATTTTGTATTTTAAATAGGTAACGCTGGTACATGTATTCAGTTACTCCCCAACACTGCTGTAATAACTCCTGATATTCTATAACTGTTTTCCTCACTAATATTATCTGAAACTATATTGATCTTTCACTGCTGTGACTTCACCAGCCTCCACTGTCACTGCTCCACCCTCCCCTACAGCTGAGCTACAGACCCTCCACAGATCTTTAATCACACTTTGTTTGTGACCTTCCCTCCTTTCTTCCTCATCGCCTGCTTTGCTGCTTCTAAATCAGCGTTACAAACAGAACAACTTAAATCATCAACACTCACATCACTTTGTACAGTTTACTAACAAATCTGAATGTCCTCCAGTCAGCAGCACTGAAACACCACTTCATCACCCCCTGTATCGCTCCTCTACACTCAGCTCTGTCTCATCCTTACAGGAGTGAGGTCACTTCCTGCAAGAGTGTCTGTGACTTCCTGCCATCAACAAACACCTGACAGCCAATCTGAGACCATCCTGAGATCAGCTGCTGACTCTGTCCCTGCTCTAATATCTACTCTTGTACAGCTTCTTTAACTTCATTCATTCTTCACTGACTGCTCTGCTCACTGTGACCATTAAAATCCCCACACCACATTATTTTCACTGCACTGGTTTCATCCACTGGTTCTGATGACAGTCTGCTACATGGGCTGTAAAAGCTGAGCTTAAACTGTCCCAGTGTACAATAACCAGCCTGTCCTCTCTCCTGGTCCTCCCCCAGTCTCTTATTAACATGACACGTCTCTGAGAGCAAACACGTCTCTGCTGCCTTCAAAGTTACTTTCATAGCCTCTCATGTGTCCATTTGTCTGTACACTTTATTACAGATGCAATGGGTAGAATCATCTTCTCTAAGCGCTGTATGAGCTTCCTGTATTTTTCTGACATCTGATTCTGACACTGAACAAATGTTTCTCGTCCTCTCCCTTCTTTCCTTTGACAGTTACTCTGTAACTTCATGTTATCGACTGCTCTGACTTCTTCTACTTCCAGCAGTTTGTAGCACAGCAGTGATCCTTCTATCAGAAACATGCTGCTTCTCCTTCATCCTCCTCTCATTGATCTGAATCAGCTGTTTTCACAGAGAAACGCTGCACAAATCCTTCACTCCACTATTTCTGTCAGCAGATGACTCGCTCTATCATGGCTGCTGCTCCTTTTTCACACACTCATTTGTGCTTTGAATCCAATCTGTTTCTCATCATCACCATGAACAGGCTGCTCATCAATCAGCACATTAGCTGTAGATCAGCTGCACACTGATGAAGATGCTCAGACAGACGGGCTGGGCACACAGAGGACTTTATGATCTGTTCTTAAATTCAGTCCAACATGGATCATTTCTGCTCACAGTCCAATCATCTCTGGAAACTTGTGCTTCCATGTAGGGCTGGGCGATATGACCCAAAATTCATATCTCGATATTTTTTACCTGGACGCCGATATAAGATATATATCTCGATTTTTTTTTTTTAAAGCCATAAAGTAAGAACAAAAAGAGAGTTCTTAGTCAAAGCTGTGTCCCAGATGTCACACAGGCACTTTTATTAACATAGAGCATAGATGTACATAAAATTTACTCAAAAATAAATTATGAGCATTTATTAAATAATCACGCTCCATAAATAAAAGAAAACAATGTTGTTTTTGTGCATAACAAAAGCTCACAATTGTGCAGTCAAAATGTAAACTAAAAGATGCAGAGCATAATAACAAAGACAGATTTCACAGCTGCTCTGTTCCCAACTTCTACTGTGTGACTGACAGCATTGAGTTTGAAATCCTCTTCGTAACCACGTCTCTTAACAGGTGCCATTTATGGTCCTTATACACAGTAGGGTAATATTACGTTGAAGCACAGTACGTATCACTCCGCGAGGCTACTCGGTAGCCGTAATGCTCTGACAATCCATCAAGCGGTGCTGCTCCGTAGCTTACCAAAGTCGTACTAAAACATTTTTTGACAGATTGCTGAGCGCTGTGTACCACATAAAATCGGTTCGCGACCATCAAGCACAACCAGAATTCATACATAAGGCGCACTGTCGATTTTTGAGAAAATGAAAGGATTTTAGGCTGTGCAGCGCCTCTGGGCTGCATGGCGTTAGCGTGGTTAGCTCGTTAGCGTGGTTAGCTAGCTAACACGTTGACGGCGTCCAGCCCCACGCACGGGGCGATGCGCAGTAACTCGTTAACGGAGATTTGCCGTGTCCATCTTGTCGCTTCCTGCAGGTGAAGCGATGGGGGAGGAGGGGGAGTTGTGTTCAAGTGAAGGAGAGGCGAGGCCGAGTAATGTTGCGTAAAGACAAAAGTGGATGAAAGAGAGGCAAACATTGCGGCTCCACAAGTAACATAGACTATATCGATATAAAGGATATTGTCACATCTTATATCTCGTATAAAAATATATCGATATTTTTAAAAACTCGATATATCGCCCAGCTCTACTTCCATGGCACACGGTGCGCTGGGCTGCTTCAACAAATAGCACTACACCTCTGGTTGTCAGCTTCACCTCTCCATCGCTCTCCCCGTGGCTACAGTACAAGTGAGCTGAGACATCCATCAGTGGAGACTGTGGGCCAGTAAGGAGCAGCAGCTGCCTGCAACATGGGCTTTACATTGCAAACAGCCACAAGTCTGGGCCTAACCACGCCTTTGACTTCTTCTTCATTTCCATGAGATTTACATTTCAGGGAGTTCCCCTGGAAAAAGAGCCATTTTGAAAGCTGTTTGCTGACTTCATCAATAATCTGCTTCAATCATCCAGATGAGAATCCTGAGAATGGAGCAGCCCTGATAGCAGCTCATAGGATCACAGTGTTTTTCATTCAGCTGATTGATTTCACAGGTTAGGAGGTGAACCATCTAACTGTGCTCCTCCTTCCACCTTTGGACCACTCATTTAGTGACAGCCAGGATTTGACAATCAGCTGTGACACAGGAAAACATGAGGTGGGAAACTCTGGAGAAGATTCTGCTTTTCTCTACAGGGAGGCTCGCACATCTGATCTGCTCACCATCACTCAACTCACTTCAACAACATGCTGACTCAGTCATTTCTGCACGTTTCCTCATGTTACAGCCCTGACTTCAGTTCAGCTGAGGAGGAGATGAAGGGAGGAGAGAGCAGTGGTGGAAGAAGAGGGAGGAGAAGATCCAAAGAGGAGGCAGGGGGAGAGGCTCAGGAACAGTTAGCATCAGAGACTTTGAGCCATCATGGACTCCCACTCCTTCCATCCAGCCCTGTGTGGATCAGCAGCTCCAAATGTCTGCTCACTCATGTTCTTACTGTCTGTGCTCTTCTTTCATTTCACTCATTATATATGAACTGCTCCTAAATCACACTGGATATGGATTTTCTGTCCATCCACACTAATTCTCTTCATTCTCACCTGATTGTTTGGATGCTCTTTGATAGCACATTGAAAATCCTCACAGTGACTTCTATTGCCACACTGACTGGACAAATACAAAGTTGAAGGCTTCATGTGTTTGGCACAAATAATACTTTGGTAGGTCTGAATTGTGTTTTGAACCATCTCTCAGGACCAAAGTCTTTTGCTTCATTCAAAAAGAGCTGAAGGCTTTTCCCTCACAGTTTGTCCTTTGATATTATTGGATGATGGACTGTGAAAACACAAATGTGCACTTCTTAATGGCTCATATGTGCTGTGAAAGAGCTCTTTGTGATCCTGAAGCTTTCAATAGTTTTTCTTTTGGCTGTTTGTAAAGTTTTCTGTGTGAACTCTCAGGAATCTGGAGCAGGTCTAATAGAAGTCTACTGGGGTATAGAGGGAGGAGCTTCTGTCAGACTCTTTCTGATGAGGAACTGAAGCTGCTCTCATGGTCTCATCAAATCCATCAGACTGAGAAAAACTGTCATGTGACCTCTCAGAACAAACAGCCTGTTAGTTTCCTGCTGCCTCCATCACTCACTTTCATTCACTCTCAATCACACCAACATGTTAAAGCAGCGCTATAGCTCACCTGGCTGAGCAGGTGGGCTGAAGGCGGGGCTTACTACAGGTGCCTGTGTGTTCCTCACTCTCTCCCCACTTTCCTGTCTACTCTCTGCACCTATATAATAAAGGCAAACATGCCTCCAATAGAAATCTACGTAAGCGGCCTCAGCTTCTTCCTCTTTCCCCTGTCTTCTTCTGCAGACGCTCCTCTGTAGCTTCAAGCTCTTTCTCTTTACAAGGAGAGCTACAAACCTTTGCATCCAGCCACAAACACCCCATGGGCTCCTCGGGATCATCACAACATTTTCACAATAAAAGCCTCATATTTATGGCTGCTCCACCTGACATGTGACAACATCCAAATGACTGGATCAAAGTGTTTGAATGATCTCAGCAGCTTTAAAACTATTGATATTTACATTTACACTGATTTGGACTAAACTAACAAAACTATTGATTTGATCCAAACTCAAATCATGCCAGAGGCTTTTATTTTGAAGTTAGGATCATTTTAATGGTCTTCTTAGTCTGTTCATTTAAACACACAGTTGCTCCGCCTGACATTTTTGGCTTCTAGATCAAAACATCAAAGAATTTATTTTATTTGAATGAACTGAAAATAGATTCAAACTAAAAGCTTTTAGAGAATAAACTCCTACATGACCTCTGACCTTTGACCTGTATCTACAGCACTGACCTCTGACTTTCAGCTTCACTTGTTTCGTCAGCAGGATGTTTCCCTTTCTGCTGTAGACGGTGCAGGTGTAGGTGTAGTTGTCTCCATCTGTGGGGTGTTTCAGGGTCAGACTGAGGTCTCCAGTTTTCAGCAGGTCTTCATTCATCTTCGTTCGGTCTCTGTAAAGCTGGTTCTGTTCTTCAGGCTGGTCAGAGCCGTTCTCATACACGTGGACAGTCCTTTGATATATGCAATTCCTTTCATATATGCTTTCCATCCACTCCACTTTAGCATCTTCAGGCAGGTGAAGTGTGGTGTTGAAGGGCAGCTGGACAGACTCCACCCTGAATCCACCTCCACCTGGGGGACTGAGAGGACAACAAAGCACAACATGAGCTTGGATGGAGACATTTGTGTTGACTCTAACAGGCTGATGCTGCTGCTTCACTGGGAGCTCACAGTTAGATAGAAAGTGGTCAGTGTGAAGAGGAGACGCAGCAGAAAGATGAAGACTGACAGGAAGAAAGCAGTGAACAGACTGTTGGAGCTGCTGTTAGTGGGACAGGACTTTATTCAGTCTCTGAGGACCAGATTTGACTTGATGAAGCAGAGAAACACAGTCTGAGTGTTTCTGTCACACTCACTTCATCACACAGCTCAGTTTGACAACATTTGGAAGAATTTGATAGAAGCGTTCCTTTAGTAAAAGCACCAAGAAACACCATGAAAACACCTCACTACACACAAAACTGCAGTACTGGCAAATTGTACATAAAGTATGAAAAGTCAAAGTACTTATTGTGCAGAACAATGTTCCCATCAGTGTTCTATGGATCAATATTACTGCTGCACATGTTTAAGGCTGAGCTCATTTCAAATCCTTTCTATTGTGTTGAATCTGCAGTAATGCATCATATTCTATAAAATCATATGTTTGTAGTGGCTGTCCTGTGAGGACCACGTATCTCTAAATAAACAGCTGTTAATGAGCTCACAAACACAGGCCTACAGCTGGATTTGAAAAAGTCCATTCAATAGAAAATCAACAATCACAGCTGGATTCAAAGGCTTGAGCTCTGTGTGACATGGTTACCTGTCAGTATCTACAGGGGGATTCAAATATGAAGGAAACATGAAGGTGGTGCATTAGAAAAACTGCTGCTTTCAAGTGCAGAGCAACAAACTGTTTGAACTGATCCAACTTTATTAACACAGACAAATATTTGTGCATCAGCTGCTGTAACATTTGTAATGAGCATTAATATTAATAAGTGTGAGTGAACAGAGCTGCTGCAACAGTGAAACTCTCACTGACTGATGTTACGTGAGGCCTTGTTGGCTCATTGTTAGTTCGCTGCACTGAAACAGGAAAATCCAGCTGTTAGTCATAATGTTTGTGTTTGTAAAGCACTTTATAACTGAGGACAGTGTGGAGGAGAGTCTGTGTGAGTCAGCTGCACCAGTGCTTCATGCTTTGCTGTTTTTAACATAAAGTCATCCCTGTAGACTGCTTTTAGTTTCAGTGTCCTTATTTTGCCCTCAGTTATTGGTTCTCACTGTCTCCAGATCAGGTTCAAACACAGAGGAGATCAGGGCTTTGCAGCTGCTCCTAAACTGTGGAACAAAGACCCCACGCAACATTAGAGACTTCAACACCCTCCATCCTCTTCCTCTTCTCCTTATCCCAGCACACAGAGAGGAGTGTCGGGGGAAAGGCCCCACTCAGGTGGTGGAAAATGACCTCAGGAACTTGTTGCTGTGAGGCAAACAATGATCAGCACCACCATACTGTTTGTTTCACTCATGGTTTTCTCATTTTATGTTGTTTTTAATCTGTTGAATATTTCAGGACTTTGACTCATTTAAATGTGCATCACTTGGTCAGCAGTCTGTTTCCAGTACACTTTATAACACGACCTGCAAATAAGGCTCAAGTAGCCTGTAGTTACCTGTAAGTTTGTGTAACAAGTAGGTTTTGTACAGAAAGAATAAAATAATTACACTGTAAGTACATTTAAGTACAGCGTCAGTCCATTTTAAGTGCTGGTTATTTCATGGGAAATCTCCAGAACAACAAACAATATTCCATCTTGTGTACTTTCCGGGCCGCGCTCATATTATGGAGCGACTCAGCCTAGCCTAACATCCTGGTATTTTATAGCAAAGGACGCTAAGAAGGAAACCCAGCCACACTGTAGCCGACTGTCTGCATTGTAATCAGGCTGCAATGTAGGGACGTGTCTACAAAGAAGCTCCAGCTGAAAGGATTACAGCAGGTTAGTGTGATGACAGATAGAGGTGTAAATGTACTGCCATGTAAAGAGGGTGTTGAGAAGGTGGAAGAGTGACGTGTGAGCAGCAGCTTCAAGAACAAGCACTTCAGATGTACAGAGAAGTGGCCAGGAAGTGTGGTAGTAATGGCTTGGTTTGTAAAAGCCAAAAATCAAACACATGATTTTAGCTCTGTACATTTGACTTTTTGGGTCTCCAGATGATAAAGAAAACAGATTTATTTACATCTATAACTGCTTATTCAGTTCCTGGTGGTGGGAGGTGGATTTAGGCCGATGTTCATCAAACCTAAATGAATTATTTGTCCTAACAGTAAGAGGGCCAAATGTATTAATGAGTGCTGAAAACCTCCATGTGTGTCTGTACAGGTGGAGATCCCTGGAGAAGCTGAAAGCTTTGGTGCTTTTCTACTAGTTGGGACGACTCTGTGAAAATCTGCTGACAGTCTGAGCAAGTTTTTGGACTCTTGCTCACAAAGTAAAAGACATTTTACAAAGTGAAGAGAAAAGAAACTTGTTCTGAGTGTAAGTGTTGTTTTGGATGCTGATGGATTGTTGAAGCTCATGTTTGAAGAGTTATGGATTGTTTCATGTTCTTCTGTTTTAAGTTGAATGAACAGCTCAGCTCGTCTCCATGTTTATAAGATCACATGATGCCTGTGCTCTCCACAGTTTGATCGTACGGATCAAAGTATCAGTGTGTTCATCACTGTGTTCATTTTATATGTAACATGTAAAGGACAGCTGAACAGTGAAACTTCCATTATGCAGAAAATGACTGAAGCAGAACTTACTCAGTATGACTTCGGCTGCTACGATACTGAAAATGATTCACAGACAATTTGCATCTTTCCTATAAAATACCTGAAAGTTAAACCAGATTAAGACTCCATGACACGGCCCACAGCCCAGGAGGTTCAGGGTACTTGTTTCATTGTTTCCTGCAGAAACCTGACTTGTTGCTGAAAATTACGCGTAAGTACAGGATACTTGTTTGCAATTAAATGAACTGATGAGAAGAAATATGTGGCGCTCGACTCTAAACACTCTCAGCTTTGAGCCGATTAACGCTCGTTCTGAAAACATCTTCCCCTCAATGTCCAAAGTCATGAACTCTCCTCAAAGAAACAATCACAACATCTCCATCTTTATTTACACTTTTAGGTTTTAAATTTTGTTCAGTTTGCAGTAAAGTTAGTGTCACAGACCTGAGGAACTCATTTTAATACTTTACTCCAAACTTTGTGCTCTGAAAGTGAAACTCCTACAAACACATGTGAAATAATCCAGCCACAGAAACTGTCCACAGCTTTCAGTCTGTTTGCTGCTATAGATATAATCCAGCTGATGTGGAGAACTACATGTGACACTTTGATGCAGCCATGAATCTGACTGATTTCTTTCCATTTTCAAAGGTTTATGCATCAGTTAAAGTCCTTAAAAAGCTCAGAAATAAAGAGAAAGGTTGGTTAAAGCAAAGAGAGGCACTGGCAGCATTGAAGACACCAGGCATGTGCAGAGGGGGGGGCTAGAGGGGCTTGAGCACCCGCCCCTTTCCTGATGGGTGCCCAAAGTGCCCTTTTGTTGAGGCAACTTTTAAAAAAAATTATTATTATTTTTTTTAATGTGTGTGGGCGTGCGGAGTCCCTGTCTGTGCCCCTCAACAATAATATTTAACTATTAATCACAGTTTTGCTAAATAAAAGGATCTGGCTTGCATCAGTCACATGATCACATTTAACCAATGATCGCCCTTGAGGGCAGAACGCCGCTGGTTACGAGCCGGGAACGAGCTCACAAAGAGCACGCGCATTTTTTGCGGTGCTGTAGGAGAAACACAAATTAACTCAGAGACACAGACTGATGCAACAAAACCAGTAAGTCGTTGTACAGCGTACACTGTAGTGTATAGCACACAGGAGTGTTAGCTTATTATGTACACGTTGGTAAGTTGTCTTGTTGCAACTGACGAACTGAAACAAACGAGCGTGCTGTGTGTGCAACAGCGCGACAAACATTACCTGTTCTTTATTAACTGCACAGGTAGTGCTGGTCATAGCTGCTGGCTACCTGTGTAAGGCTGTCATGGGTCTGTAGCTCTGTCACCGTTTTAGGGAACATATTTAGTTTTAAAGTTTCCGGGCTTTTCCTGCCTTTCTGGAGGGATTATATTTCACTAAAAACAGTCTAATATGCATGTCCACATAATTATGCATTATTATAATTATAATATATTAAAAAACACACGCTGTATTTAAAGAACATACATTAAGAAGCAGATTATATTAGATTTATATTTTAAATAAGACAAAATTTGGATTTTACAGCAGTAAAATGATTGTATCTCTACAGTTTAAAAATGTAATAAGCTTTGCCCCTGCACAGAGTGGATAGTGAAACAAATGGAATCATCATAAATACATTATTTCATATTTATTACTTCCCCCTCCTCATTGCTTTATTATTGTAGCTCTAGTAATAAATAATAATGTAAGGATTCTGGATCAGCACCGTGATGCCCATAGTATATACAGTATTCTGAAGAAGGTCTAAACTGTCACTGTGTGTGCGTGCATGTGTGTGTTTTATTTAGATGGATTTAAAAAAAAAATATTACTCATGATATAACATTGTCCAGACATGCCTGATAAAGACATGAGGAGGGAACAGTAGGAGCTGTGTGAGGCTACTAAAGGCAGTGCTATAACATTTTTCTATCATCATTTTATTATAGATTAAGTGCAAGAGTTGTTAGGTGTGGATAATTAAATTATAGTTTATTGCAATAGCAAGTTGTGCCTTGTTCTCAGATAGACAGCAAGTGGAGAGTGATATATGAAATGATGGGATGGAAGGAAGAAGAGAAGCAAAGAGTGATTCAGAGGCAGAGCCTAATTTATTTCTCACAGTTTTTTGTTGCCTTATGGTTCCAAGCGCTGTCACCAATCTTTGCATTTTGTTATTATCTCATGACACTTGTTTAATCAGCTACCATCTCTCCTATGGACTTTTTAATGTCTACAGTCCTCAGATCAACACAGCCCTGCCCTCCAGCACTATCCACAGCAACCCCTCAACAGCAACATTGTACCCATCAGGTAAAACATCGGCTACGTTTTCTTTGCCTTGTTGCCCATATTAGATTCTTAATGAATGTGTGTTGTTGTTATTCAGCCTGGCTCAATGTGCCCCTTTTAACTTTGAGCACCCGCCCTTTTAACCTCTCTGCACGGCCCTGGAAGACACTAAACAAGAGAAACAGATCAGAGAACATCAGGCTGAATAAGTGGAATTTTGTAAGTTTTTGTTACTCTGATTACTACTGAGCTGCTATTATTACATTTGGTGTGCATGTAGTAAATTATTATCATCATTTTCATTCTGTGCTCAGGATAAAAACATATGTTCATAAGTTAACCCTCTGGGGTCCAGGGTATAATTGGCCATTTTCAACTGCGTTTGATTTTACCTCTATATTTCACCTTTTAAAACTGTTTATCTTGCCTTGTTTGGTATCAATATTTTCAGCACAACCTCAAATATCTGAAATTTGAGTTATTTTTTCATTTTGGTATACTATATGAGCACAGTTGATCTAAATTCAGACAAAAAAAATCAAAATCCAGGTAGAAAAAAGTTATATTTTTTCTGTAAAAACCCACAAACGTTTTAATGAATCATTTTCATAACTTGAAATACAAATAGAAATTGTACATTTCTAAAAATTATGCACAAGTTTTGCAAACAACAAAGTTATTTGGTACTATTGACCTACAAATGCAGCCATGGCCTCAGTTTTTATAGAACCATTTAAATCTATATACAGAACAATCAGGTGTGCTGCATCAAATAAGAAGGCACACAAATTATTTGTGCCAGTCCAAAAAATAGTTTGTGTTCAGTATAAGACAGAGGAGAACAGCACAGGCCTAAACCAGGTCTGACAGCAGAGGTGCATCAGTCCAGTTTCCATGTGGGAACAGCGTTTACACTGGAATCTGCCTTTGACCGCCTTTTTTAGAGCAAATGTGACATTCAGCAGTCAAACTGACACACAATACAAAACAATAACAACACAACACACTAACTACAGCCTCCAAACACGCTAAACGTCACTAATGTCTCACATGTGAAAACTCGCTCACTCTCTTTCTTTCGCTCGCCCGCTTTCTGTCGCTGGTGTCACTCCTAAAAACTTCCCCTTCTCCCTAAACAACCAAATGTCACATGTTGCCTTATCATTTTTTTGATTGGCTGATATGCTAAACTCTAACACCAATAGGGAAGTGGTGTTTTTTTCTTTTTTCACTCACAAGCGGAGAGTGTTTGCTAGCGCTGTCTGTAGAAACGCCGTTTTTAACCGTTCTTCCGATGTAAACACCACTGTTTTGTTCAGAAAAAAACATCACGTGTATTTTTTATCATAACTCTGGTTTTACGTGGCCCGTCGACACAATTCAAAAACTGGTATATAGTTTGAAGTCCGCACTTTCGACCCAAGTTGTGAAATGGAGACTCTGAGTCGCTGTGTTGTCTTAAATTGATCATGTGATTTTGACGTGCCGGCGCGTCCCTCGACCCCAGAGGGTTAATAAAAAGTTTTAGTTTTACAAACAAGAAGACTGAAGATGAAGTAAAAACCTTGAACTTTACTTCTGTGTCTGATGTTTATTGAAGCTGTCAGCTGTCTGTCAAAGTGGACAAATGGACGCACAGTATTGACGAAACAGTAAAGCTCCTTCATGACGAGCAGAGACATTCAAGGAGAGAAATGCTGCTGATGCTGCTGCTGACGCTTGGCTCACAGCAGCATCGAGAGATGGATGACACAAAGAAATAACACAGCTGTCCGCTCTAGAGACCACCGACAGACTCAGCTGTTCACCAGCTAACAACCTGTGACTCCACCCAGATGAAGCTTTAGCACCACACCTGTAGAAACTGCCTGTTCACAACCGAGGAATGAATGAGAGCATTTCTAGGTCAGGACCACCTCAAGAACCAAGACTGTGATTTATCCCCACTCAGCACCTCACCCACCACACAGCATAAAGGAACAGTCTTCCAGTCATGACACTAGATGGCTGTTATTACATTTGGCACGAGGGGATCTCAAATAAGTGTCTCACAAAGTTTGACTGAGCACAGAAATCCTCTGTTCAGAAAGAATCAGTGAAGGGAAACTCCGTCCTAATACCCTCGTACACACAATAATAACATGGACTGAACCACCACTCACAACCACCAGCACTTTATATACCTCTGTAGAAATTATCCACATATCTCACTGATCTTAACTGCACTACTGTATAGTTCTGTGTAAATAATCATTCTGTACATACGATCATTTTTAATCCTACAACTGTTTATAACTTGCATAGTTCACATTTCTGTATAGTTTCATGTTTATATCCTGTTCATAGCTTGTACTCACCACAGCCTGTACATACTTATAGTTATAGCATATTCATAACATACTTCATACCGTGTACATTATAACATACCATAATAGACCCATTTCTGTAATATACTCACATATCTATATTATTGCTAATATATATTGTAATATATCTATATCATGGCTAAAGCACTTCTGGATGGATGCAAACTGCTTTTCGTTGCCTTGTACCTGTGACATGTGCAGTGACAATAAAGTTGAATTCTATTCTACTCTATTCTAAGTGTCATGGTCCCTTTGTCTGTCCGGCCTCCCAGCAAGGCTTCATGCATTTTTGTTTTGATTTCTGCTCTCCTGTCTTTCCTCTGCCTGGGCGGAGGTCTTGGCGGGCTCCCGCCTTCGGCTCACGCACCTCTGAGTAATCGCGGACATGTGGCTCATTATCCAGCCTTCCTCAGCTACTACTTAAGACGCTGGTTCAAAGCTTCTCGTCGCTGGATGTTGTTAGACACACATCAATGACACCCTGGCTCTTGTTATGTCTCGTGTTCATTCCTAGCGTTTCCTGGTTCTGATTCGTCTCTCGTTTACCTGTACATAGATTCCTGGACCCGTCCTGTAATATGACCTCCTCTCCTCTCTCCTTCCTGTGCTCCTCATTTCTCCTTACATTTTCTAGACCATCATCCTCTTTTTCTTCCACCCACTGCTTTCCCACCTGTCTGAACACCTGTGCTGTAAACTGACCAAAGATGAACCCGAGTCTGATCACATGACTCATCGTAGTGTTGTCATGTCTCCAGCCATCTCTCCTGTGTACACTGATACCATCATTGATCCTTTTCCTACTTTAACAATGAATGCTGTGTTTTGATTGGCTGTGTTCTTTGATGCATCTGTACAGATTTGAACATAACTGTGTGATCAGTGTTTGTACTGTGTGTGAGTTTAAAGTCAAAGCTCCCCTTGTTCTTTTTTCCAATAACATCAAACCTGCAGCATCAGGAGGATCCACGGCTGTACTGTTGGTACCAACACTGTCTGACTGACAGATTTTAACTTCAGCTCTTTTCTCTTTCTTCTGACATCCTTTCAAACCACACACTCACAAACTGCAGTTGTTCTGTCCTCCCAACTGTTGTTCATGAGATCTGAGTTTGATTTCATCTTTTTGTTGTTTCATGTTTTAAACATGAAGCTGGATCCATCGTACTTCTCCGTCTCCTAAACCCACTCCGATATCTTTTATTTTCCACATAGTTTGTTAATCTGTTGTTTATCATCGTCTCCATTATGTTGCAGATGTTGGATGTTGAAACCATCCGTCTGCCATTTCCTGGTTTCATGTTGGTACAATCCCTGCTTCCTTCCAGCTCTGTGGAAGTTTCCCACGCTCCCAAACTCTGTGATATTCTAATAAAATATCTTTAGAGATGATTTGACCTGATATAACAACAGAATACATGCCCCAAAATGTATTTTGTAACGTATTCCAATACGTTACTCAATGACAGTAACGTATTCTGAATACTTTGGATTATTTAATATATTACCATGCTTTTTACAACTACATGAATGTACTATTGCTGTGATTTATTACTATTACTGAAGGTTACTTGCCATACCAACACCAACTAGATGTTTAAATCTTAATATAAATGAGTAACAGTAGGTGGACATTAGGCAAGGCTGCACTTTTTGCAGCGATCTCGTATAGAAAACTGTTTCACGCGTATATAAAACAGGTCCGAGGCTTGAACCGTAGTAAAGGGACCTCTGGCTAATACGGTGGGTTCTGTGTCGGCTCGTAGCTGAAAACTAGCTTTACTTTGTTGTCTGGGTCAACTTTGCTAGCAGAGACAGAGAGAGGCGTTGAAAGGCTGCTCCAACAGAACTTATTGTTTCAGAGGAAAACACGAACACGGTGTACAGTCGAGTCTTAATAGCTTACTTACAACTGGGCTCGTCAGGCTCTCTTCTTGGCTGCAGTGGTTATTATTATATTTACATGCTTCCAGCTCCCGTTTCTGCTCGATGACAGCTCGTACTTTTCCTTTTTCTCCCTCCTCGCTCACAGACACATAACGGGTATGACCGTTCTCCCCTGCAGCACGGACTACACTGCCCATCAGGCTACATTTTTAGGGCGATGCCTGTAACACTCTGCCTTTTGCCTTCATATTCAATAATTTTTTGAATAATAATTTTAAAAAATGTTTCTTCACGTCATCATGCAGCTGCAAGCAGAGGTGACATGGGCAGTGAGATTGAGACACAGACATTAAGCCTCTTAATCGTGTTTGTTTGGGTTTCCACCAGCGTGGAATTACCAACACTAGAGAGAGCATAGCCTAACATATGAAACAGGTAAAGACCGCGTGTAATCCATTATTTCAACAAAGTAACTGTATTCTCATTACCACCTATTTAAACGGTAACTGTAACAGAATACTCATATTTTGTATTTTAAATAGGTAACGCTGGTACATGTATTCAGTTACTCCCCAACACTGCTGTAATAACTCCTATAACTGTTTTCCTCACTAATATTATCTGAACTATATTGATCTTTCACTGCTGTGACTTCACCAGCCTCCACTGTCACTGCTCCACCCTCCCCTACAGCTGAGCTACAGACCTCCACAGATCTTTAATCACACTTTGTTTGTGACCTTCCCTCCTTTCTTCCTCATCGCCTGCTTTGCTGCTTCTAAATCAGCGTTACAAACAGAACAACTTAAATCATCAACACTCACATCACTTTGTACAGTTTACTAACAAATCTGAATGTCCTCCAGTCAGCAGCACTGAAACACCACTTCATCACCCCCTGTATCGCTCCTCTACACTCAGCTCTGTCTCATCCTTACAGGAGTGAGGTCACTTCCTGCAAGAGTGTCTGTGACTTCCTGCCATCAACAAACACCTGACAGCCAATCTGAGACCATCCTGAGATCAGCTGCTGACTCTGTCCCTGCTCTAATATCTACTCTTGTACAGCTTCTTTAACTTCATTCATTCTTCACTGACTGCTCTGCTCACTGTGACCATTAAAATCCCCACACCACATTATTTTCACTGCACTGGTTTCATCCACTGGTTCTGATGACAGTCTGCTACATGGGCTGTAAAAGCTGAGCTTAAACTGTCCCAGTGTACAATAACCAGCCTGTCCTCTCTCCTGGTCCTCCCCCAGTCTCTTATTAACATGACACGTCTCTGAGAGCAAACACGTCTCTGCTGCCTTCAAAGTTACTTTCATAGCCTCTCATGTGTCCATTTGTCTGTACACTTTATTACAGATGCAATGGGTAGAATCATCTTCTCTAAGCGCTGTATGAGCTTCCTGTATTTTTCTGACATCTGATTCTGACACTGAACAAATGTTTCTCGTCCTCTCCCTTCTTTCTTTTGACAGTTACTCTGTAACTTCATGTTATCGACTGCTCTGACTTCTTCTACTTCCAGCAGTTTGTAGCACAGCAGTGATCCTTCTATCAGAAACATGCTGCTTCTCCTTCATCCTCCTCTCATTGATCTGAATCAGCTGTTTTCACAGAGAAACGCTGCACAAATCCTTCACTCCACTATTTCTGTCAGCAGATGACTCGCTCTATCATGGCTGCTGCTCCTTTTTCACACACTCATTTGTGCTTTGAATCCAATCTGTTTCTCATCATCACCATGAACAGGCTGCTCATCAATCAGCACATTAGCTGTAGATCAGCTGCACACTGATGAAGATGCTCAGACAGACGGGCTGGGCACACAGAGGACTTTATGATCTGTTCTTAAATTCAGTCCAACATGGATCATTTCTGCTCACAGTCCAATCATCTCTGGAAACTTGTGCTTCCATGTAGGGCTGGGCGATATGACCCAAAATTCATATCTCGATATTTTTTACCTGGACGCCGATATAAGATATATATCTCGATTTTTTTTTTTTAAAGCCATAAAGTAAGAACAAAAAGAGAGTTCTTAGTCAAAGCTGTGTCCCAGATGTCACACAGGCACTTTATTAACATAGAGCATAGATGTACATAAAATTTACTCAAAAATAAATTATGAGCATTTATTAAATAATCACGCTCCATAAATAAAAGAAAACAATGTTGTTTTTGTGCATAACAAAAAGCTCACAATTGTGCAGTCAAAATGTAAACTAAAAGATGCAGAGCATAATAACAAAGACAGATTTCACAGCTGCTCTGTTCCCAACTTCTACTGTGTGACTGACAGCATTGAGTTTGAAATCCTCTTCGTAACCACGTCTCTTAACAGGTGCCATTTATGGTCCTTATACACAGTAGGGTAATATTACGTTGAAGCACAGTACGTATCACTCCGCGAGGCTACTCGGTAGCCGTAATGCTCTGACAATCCATCAAGCGGTGCTGCTCCGTAGCTTACCAAAGTCGTACTAAAACATTTTTTGACAGATTGCTGAGCGCTGTGTACCACATAAAATCGGTTCGCGACCATCAAGCACAACCAGAATTCATACATAAGGCGCACTGTCGATTTTTGAGAAAATGAAAGGATTTTAGGCTGTGCAGCGCCTCTGGGCTGCATGGCGTTAGCGTGGTTAGCTCGTTAGCGTGGTTAGCTAGCTAACACGTTGACGGCGTCCAGCCCCACGCACGGGGCGATGCGCAGTAACTCGTTAACGGAGATTTGCCGTGTCCATCTTGTCGCTTCCTGCAGGTGAAGCGATGGGGGAGGAGGGGGAGTTGTGTTCAGTGAAGGAGAGGCGAGGCCGAGTAATGTTGCGTAAAGACAAAAGTGGATGAAAGAGAGGCAAACTTGCGGCTCCACAAGTAACATAGACTATATCGATATAAAGGATATTGTCACATCTTATATCTCGTATAAAAATATATCGATATTTTTTAAAAACTCGATATATCGCCCAGCTCTACTTCCATGGCACACGGTGCGCTGGGCTGCTTCAACAAATAGCACTACACCTCTGGTTGTCAGCTTCACCTCTCCATCGCTCTCCCCGTGGCTACAGTACAAGTGAGCTGACACATCCATCAGTGGAGACTGTGGGCCAGTAAGGAGCAGCAGCTGCCTGCAACATGGGCTTTACATTGCAAACAGCCACAAGTCTGGGCCTAACCACGCCTTTGACTTCTTCTTCATTTCCATGAGATTTACATTTCAGGGAGTTCCCCTGGAAAAAGAGCCATTTTGAAAGCTGTTTGCTGACTTCATCAATAATCTGCTTCAATCATCCAGATGAGAATCCTGAGAATGGAGCAGCCCTGATAGCAGCTCATAGGATCACAGTGTTTTTCATTCAGCTGATTGATTTCACAGGTTAGGAGGTGAACCATCTAACTGTGCTCCTCCTTCCACCTTTGGACCACTCATTTAGTGACAGCCAGGATTTGACAATCAGCTGTGACACAGGAAAACATGAGGTGGGAAACTCTGGAGAAGATCTGCTTTTCTCTACAGGGAGGCTCGCACATCTGATCTGCTCACGATCACTCAACTCACTTCAACAACATGCTGACTCAGTCATTTCTGCACGTTTCCTCATGTTACAGCCCTGACTTCAGTTCAGCTGAGGAGGAGATGAGGGAGGAGAGAGCAGTGGTGGAAGAAGAGGAGGAGAAGATCCAAAGAGGAGGCAGGGGGAGAGGCTCAGGAACAGTTAGCATCAGAGACTTTGAGCCATCATGGACTCCCACTCCTTCCATCCAGCCCTGTGTGGATCAGCAGCTCCAAAATGTCTGCTCACTCATGTTCTTACTGTCTGTGCTCTTCTTTCATTTCACTCATTATATATGAACTGCTCCTAAATCACACTGGATATGGATTTTCTGTCCATCCACACTAATTCTCTTCATTCTCACCTGATTGTTTGGATGCTCTTTGATAGCACATTGAAAATCCTCACAGTGACTTCTATTGCCACACTGACTGGACAAATACAAAGTTGAAGGCTTCATGTGTTTGGCACAAATAATACTTTGGTAGGTCTGAATTGTGTTTTGAACCATCTCTCAGGACCAAAGTCTTTTTGCTTCATTCAAAAAGAGCTGAAGGCTTTTTCCCTCACAGTTTGTCCTTTGATATTATTGGATGATGGACTGTGGAAAACACAAATGTGCACTTCTTAATGGCTCATATGTGCTGTGAAAGAGCTCTTTGTGATCCTGAAGCTTTTCAATAGTTTTTCTTTGGCTGTTTGTAAAGTTTTCTGTGTGAACTCTCAGGAATCTGGAGCAGTCTAATAGAAGTCTACTGGGGTATAGAGGGAGGAGCTTCTGTCAGACTCTTTCTGATGAGGAACTGAAGCCGCTCTCATGGTCTCATCAAATCCATCAGACTGAGAAAAACTGTCATGTGACCTCTCAGAACAAACAGCCTGTTAGTTTCCTGCTGCCTCCATCACTCACTTTCATTCACTCTCAATCACACCAACATGTTAAAGCAGCGCTATAGCTCACCTGGCTGAGCAGGTGGGCTGAAGGCGGGGCTTACTACAGGTGCCTGTGTGTTCCTCACTCTCTCCCCACTTTCCTGTCTACTCTCTGCACCTATATAATAAAGGCAAACATGCCTCCAATAGAAATCTACGTAAGCGGCCTCAGCTTCTTCCTCTTTCCCCTGTCTTCTTCTGCAGACGCTCCTCTGTAGCTTCAAGCTCTTTCTCTTTACCAGGAGAGCTACAAACCTTTGCATCCAGCCACAAACACCCCATGGGCTCCTCTGGATCATCACAACATTTTCACAATAAAAGCCTCATATTTATGGCTGCTCCACCCTGACATGTGACAACATCCAAATGACTGGATCAAAGTGTTTGAATGATCTCAGCAGCTTTAAAACTATTGATATTTATACATTTACACTGATTTGGACTAAACTAACAAAACTATTGATTTGATCCAAACTCAAATCATGCCAGAGGCTTTTATTTTGAAGTTAGGATCATTTTAATGGTCTTCTTAGTCTGTTCATTTAAACACACAGTTGCTCCGCCTGACATTTTTGGCTTCTAGATCAAAACATCAAAGAATTTATTTTATTTGAATGAACTGAAAATAGATTCAAACTAAAAGCTTTTAGAGAATAAACTCCTACATGACCTCTGACCTTTGACCTGTATCTACAGCACTGACCTCTGACTTTCAGCTTCACTTGTTTCGTCAGCAGGATGTTTCCCTTTCTGCTGTAGACGGTGCAGGTGTAGGTGTAGTTGTCTCCATCTGTGGGGTGTTTCAGGGTCAGACTGAGGTCTCCAGTTTTCAGCAGGTCTTCATTCATCTTCGTTCGGTCTCTGTAAAGCTGGTTCTGTTCTTCAGGCTGGTCAGAGCCGTTCTCATACACGTGGACAGTCCTTTGATATATGCAATTCCTTTCATATATGCTTTCCATCCACTCCACTTTAGCATCTTCAGGCAGGTGAAGTGTGGTGTTGAAGGGCAGCTGGACAGACTCCACCCCTGAATCCACCTCCACCTGGGGGACTGAGAGGACAACAAAGCACAACATGAGCTTGGATGGAGACATTTGTGTTGACTCTAACAGGCTGAATGCTGCTGCTTCACTGGGAGCTCACTGTTAGATAGAAAGTGGTCAGTGTGAAGAGGAGACGCAGCAGGAAGATGAAGACTGACAGGAAGAAAGCAGTGAACAGACTGTTGGAGCTGCTGTTAGTGGGACAGGACTTTATTCAGTTTCTGAGGACCAGATTTGACTTGATGAAGCAGAGAAACACAGTCTGAGTGTTTCTGTCACACTCACTTCATCACACAGCTCAGTTTGACAACATTTGGAAGAATTTGATAGAAGCCTTCCTTTAGTAAAAGCACCAAGAAAACACATGAAAACACCTCACTACACACAAAACTGCAGTACTGGCAAATTGTACATAAAGTATGAAAAGTCAAAGTACTTATTGTGCAGAACAATGTTCCCATCAGTGTTCTATGGATCAATATTACTGCTGCACATGTTTAAGGCTGAGCTCATTTCAAATCCTTTCTATTGTGTTGAATCTGCAGTAATGCATCATATTCTATAAAATCATATGTTTGTAGTGGCTGTCCTGTGAGGACCACGTATCTCTAAATAAACAGCTGTTAATGAGCTCACAAACACAGGCCTACAGCTGGATTTGAAAAAGTCCATTCAATAGAAAATCAACAATCACAGCTGGATTCAAAGGCTTGAGCTCTGTGTGACATGGTTACCTGTCAGTATCTACAGGGGGATTCAAATATGAAGGAAACATGAAGGTGGTGCATTAGAAAAACTGCTGCTTTCAGAGCAACAAACTGTTTGAACTGATCCAACTTTATTAACACAGACAAATATTTGTGCATCAGCTGCTGTAACATTTGTAATGAGCATTAATATTAATAAGTGTGAGTGAACAGAGCTGCTGCAACAGTGAAACTCTCACTGACTGATGTTACGTGAGGCCTTGTTGGCTCATTGTTAGTTCGCTGCACTGAAACAGGAAAATCCAGCTGTTAGTCATAATGTTTGTGTTTGTAAAGCACTTTATAACTGAGGACAGTGTGGAGGAGAGTCTGTGTGAGTCAGCTGCACCAGTGCTTCATGCTTTGGTGTTTTTAACATAAAGTCGTCCCTGTAGACTGCTTTTAGTTTCAGTGTCCTTATTTTGCCCTAAGTTATTGGTTCTCACTGTCTCCAGATCAGGTTCAAACACAGAGGAGATCAGGGCTTTGCAGCTGCTCCTAAACTGTGGAACAAAGACCCACGCAACATTAGAGACCTTCAACACCCTCCATCCTCTTCCTCTTCTCCTTATCCCAGCACACAGAGAGGAGTGTCGGGGGAAAGGCCCCACTCAGGTGGTGGAAATGACCTCAGGAACTTGTTGCTGTGAGGCAACAATGATCAGCACCACCATACTGTTTGTTTCACTCATGGTTTCTCATTTTATGTTTGTTTTTAATCTGTTGAATTATTTCAGGACTTTGACTCATTTAAATGTGCATCACTTTGGTCAGCAGCTGTTTCAGTAACACTTTATAACACGACCTGCAAATAAGGCTCAAGTAGCCTGTAGTTACCTGTAAGTTTGTGTAACAAGTAGGTTTTGTACAGAAAGAATAAAATAATTACACTGTAAGTACATTTAAGTACAGCGTCAGTCATTTTAAGTGCTGGGTTATTTCATGGGAAATCTCCAGAACAACAAACAATATTCCATCTTTGTACTTTCCGGGCCGCGGCTCATATTATGGAGCGACTCAGCCTTAGCCTAACATCCTGGTATTTTATAGCAAAGGACGCTAAGAAAGGAAACCCAGCCACACTGTAGCCGACTGTCTGCATTGTAATCAGGCTGCAATGTAGGGACGTGTCTACAAAGAAGCTCCAGCTGAAAGGATTACAGCAGGTTAGTGTGATGACAGATAGAGGTGTAAATGTACTGACATGTAAAGAGGGTGTTGAGAAGGTGGAAGAGTGACGTGTGAGCTGCAGCTTCATGACAAGAACAAGCACTTCAGATGTACAGAGAAGTGGCCAGGAAGTGTGGTAGTAATGGCTTGTTTGTAAAAGCCAAAAATCAAACACATGATTTTAGCTCTGTACATTTGACTTTTTGGGTCTCCAGATGATAAAGAAACAGATTTATTTACATCTATAACTGCTTATTTAGTTCCTGGTGGTGGGAGGTGGATTTAGGCCGATGTTCATCAAACCTAAATGAATTATTTGTCCTAACAGTAAGAGGGCCAAATGTATTAATGAGTGCTGAAAACCTCCATGTGTGTCTGTACAGGTGGAGATCACTGGAGAAGCTGAAAGCTTTGGTGCTTTTCTACTAGTTGGGACGACTCTGTGAAAATCTGCTGACAGTCTGAGCAAGTTTTTGGACTCTTGCTCACAAAGTAAAAGACATTTTACAAAGTGAAGAGAAAAGAAACTTGTTCTGAGTGTAAGTGTTGTTTTGGATGCTGATGGATTGTTGAAGCTCATGTTTGAAGAGTTATGGATTGTTTCATGTTCTTCTGTTTTAAGTTGAATGAACAGCTCAGCTCGTCTCCGTGTTTATAAGATCACATGATGCCTGTGCTCTCCACAGTTTGATCGTACGGATCAAAGTATCAGTGTGTTCATCACTGTGTTCATTTTATAGGTAACATGTAAAGACAGCTGAACAGTGAATCTTCCATTATGCAGAAAATGATTGAAGCAGAACTTACTCAGTAATGACTTCGGCTGCTACGATACTGAAAATGATTCACAGACAATTTGCATCTTTCCTATAAAATACCTGAAAGTTAAACCAGATTAAGACTCCATGACACGGCCCACAGCCCAGGAGGTTCAGGGTACTTGTTTCATTGTTTCCTGCAGAAACCTGACTTGTTGCTGCAAATTACGCGTAAGTACAGGATACTTGTTTGCAAATAAATGAACTGATGAGAAGAAATATGTGGTGCTCGACTCTAAACACTCTCAGCTTTGAGCCGATTAAACGCTCGTTCTGAAAACATCTTCCCCTCAATGTCCAAAGTCATGAACTCTCCTCAAAGAAACAATCACAACATCTCCATCTTTATTTACACTTTTAGGTTTTAAATTTTGTTCAGTTTGCAGTAAAGTGAGTGTCACAGACCTGAGGAACTCATTTTAATACTTTACTCCAAACTTTGTGCTCTGAAAGTGAAACTCCTACAAACACATGTGAAATAATCCAGCCACAGAAACTGTCCATGGCTTTCAGTCTGTTTGCTGCTATAGATATAATCCAGCTGATGTGGAGAACTACATGTGACACTTTGATGCAGCCATGAATCCGACTGATTTCTTTCCATTTTCAAAGGTTTATGCATCAGTTAAAGTCCTTAAAAAGCTCAGAAATGAAGAGAAAGGTTGGTTAAAGCAAAGAGAGGCACTGGCAGCATTGAAGACACCAGGCATGTGCAGAGGGGGGGGCTAGAGGGGCTTGAGCACCCGCCCCTTTCCTGATGGGTGCCCAAAGTGCCCTTTTGTTGAGGCAACTTTTTAAAAAAAATTATTATTATTTTTTTTTATCTGTGTGGGCGTGCGGAGTCCTGTCTGTGCCCCTCAACAATAATATTTAACTATTAATCACAGTTTTGCTAAATAAAAGGATCTGGCTTGCATCAGTCACATGATCACATTTAACCAATGATCGCCCTTGAGGGCAGAACGCGCTGGTTACGAGCCGGGAACGAGCTCACAAAGAGCACGCGCATTTTTTGCGGTGCTGTAGGAGAAACACAAATTAACTCAGAGACACAGACTGATGCAACAAAACCAGTAAGTCGTTGTACAGCGTACACTGTAGTGTGTAGCACACAGGAGTATTAGCTTATTACGGACACGTTGGTAAGTTGTCTTGTTGCAACTGACGAACTGAAACAAACGAGCGTGCTGTGTGTGCAACAGCGCGACAAACATTACCTGTTCTTTTATTAACTGCACAGGTAGTGCTGGTCATAGCTGCTGGCTACCTGTGTAAGGCTGTCATGGGTCTGTAGCTCTGTCACCGTTTTAGGGAACATATTTAGTTTTAAAGTTTCCGGGCTTTTCCTGCCTTTCTGGAGGGATTATATTTCACTAAAAACAGTCTAATATGCATGTCCACATAATTATGCATTATTATAATTATAATATATTAAAAAACACACGCTGTATTTTAAAGAACATACATTAAGAAGCAGATTATATTAGATTTATATTTTAAATAAGACAAAATTTGGATTTTACAGCAGTAAAATTATTGTATCTCTACAGTTTAAAAATGTAATAAGCTTTGCCCCTGCACAGAGTGGATAGTGAAACAAATGGAATCATCATAAATACATTATTTCATATTTATTACTTCCCCCTCCTCATTGCTTTATTATTGTAGCTCTAGTAATAAATAATAATGTAAGGATTCTGGATCAGCACCGTGATGCCCATAGTATATACAGTATTCTGAAGAAGGTCTAAACTGTCACTGTGTGTGCGTGCATGTGTGTGTTTTATTTAGATGGATTTAAAAAAAAAATATTACTCATGATATAACATTGTCCAGACATGCCTGATAAAGACATGAGGAGGGAACAGTAGGAGCTGTGTGAGGCTACTAAAGGCAGTGCTATAACATTTTTCTATCATCATTTTATTATAGATTAAGTGCAAGAGTTGTTAGGTGTGGATAATTAAATTATAGTTTATTGCAATAGCAAGTTGTGCCTTGTTCTCAGATAGACAGCAAGTGGAGAGTGATATATGAAATGATGGGATGGAAGGAAGAAGAGAAGCAAAGAGTGATTCAGAGGCAGAGCCTAATTTATTTCTCACAGTTTTTTGTTGCCTTATGGTTCCAAGCGCTGTCACCAATCTTTGCATTTTGTTATTATCTCATGACACTTGTTTAATCAGCTACCATCTCTCCTATGGACTTTTTAATGTCTACAGTCTCAGATCAACACAGCCCTGCCCTCCAGCACTATCCACAGCAACCCCTCAACAGCAACATTGTACCCATCAGGTAAAACATCGGCTACGTTTTCTTTGCCTTGTTGCCCATATTAGATTCTTAATGAATGTGTGTTGTTGTTATTCAGCCTGGCTCAATGTGCCCCTTTTTAACTTTGAGCACCCGCCCCTTTAAACCTCTCTGCACGGCCCTGGAAGACACTAAACAAGAGAAACAGATCAGAGAACATCAGGCTGAATAAGTGGAATTTTGTAAGTTTTTGTTACTCTGATTACTACTGAGCTGCTATTATTACATTTGGTGTGCATGTAGTAAATTATTATCATCATTTTCATTCTGTGCTCAGGATAAAAACATATGTTCATAAGTTAACCCTCTGGGGTCCAGGGTATAATTGGCCATTTTCAACTGCGTTTGATTTTACCTCTATATTTCACCTTTTAAAACTGTTTATCTTGCCTTGTTTGGTATCAATATTTTCAGCACAACCTCAAATATCTGAAATTTGAGTTATTTTTTCATTTTGGTATACTATATGAGCACAGTTGATCTAAATTCAGACAAAAAAAAATCAAAATCCAGGTAGAAAAAAGTTATATTTTTTCTGTAAAACCCACAAACGTGTTTAATGAATCATTTTCATAACTTGAAATACAAATAGAAATTGTACATTTCTAAAAATTATGCACAAGTTTTGCAAACAACAAAGTTATTTGGTACTATTGACCTACAAATGCAGCCATGGCCTCAGTTTTTTATAGAACCATTTAAATCTATATACAGAACAATCAGGTGTGCTGCATCAAATAAGAAGGCACACAAATTATTTGTGCCAGTCCAAAAAAATAGTTTGTGTTCAGTATAAGACAGAGGAGAACAGCACAGGCCTAAACCTGCAGGTCTGACAGCAGGAGGTGCATCAGTCCAGTTTTCCATGTGGGAACAGCGTTTACACTGGAATCTGCCTTTGACGCCTTTTTTAGAGCAAATGTGACATTCAGCAGTCTAACTGACACACAATACAAAACAATAACAACACAACACACTAACTACAGCCTCCAAACACGCTAAACGTCACTAATGTCTCACATGTGAAAACTCGCTCTCTCTCTTTCTTTCGCTTGCCCGCTTTCTGTCGCTGGTGTCACTCCTAAAAACTTCCCCTTCTCCCTAAACAACCAAATGTCACATGTTGCCTTATCATTTTTTTGATTGGCTGATATGCTAAACTCTAACACCAATAGGGAAGTGGTGTTTTTTCTTTTTTCACTCACAAGCGGAGAGTGTTTGCTAGCGCTGTCTGTAGAAAACGCCGTTTTTACCGTTCTTCCCGATGTAAACACCACTGTTTTGTTCAGAAAAAAACATCACGTGTATTTTTTATCATAACTCTGGTTTTACGTGGCCCGTCGACACAATTCACAAACTGGTATATAGTTTGAAGTCCGCACTTTCGACCCAAGTTGTGAAATGGAGACTCTGAGTCGCTGTGTTGTCTTAAATTGATCATGTGATTTTGACGTGCCGGCGCGTCCCTCGACCCCAGAGGGTTAATAAAAAGTTTTAGTTTTACAAACAAGAAGACTGAAGATGAAGTAAAAACCTTGAACTTTACTTCTGTGTCTGATGTTTATTGAAGCTGTCAGCTGTCTGTCAAAGTGGACAAATGGACGCACAGTATTGACGAAACAGTAAAGCTCCTTCATGACGAGCAGAGACATTCAAGGAGAGAAATGCTGCTGATGCTGCTGCTGACGCTTGGCTCACAGCAGCATCGAGAGATGGATGACACAAAGAAATAACACAGCTGTCCGCTCTAGAGACCACCGACAGACTCAGCTGTTCACCAGCTAACACCTGTGACTCCACCCAGATGAAGCTTTAGCACCACACCTGTAGAAACTGCCTGTTCACACCGAGGAATGAATGAGAGCATTTCTAGGTCAGGACCACCTCAAGAACCAAAGACTGTGATTTATGCCCACTCAGCACCTCACCCACCACACAGCATAAAGGAACAGTCTTCCAGTCATGACACTAGATGGCTGTTATTACATTTGGCACGAGGGGATCTCAAAAAAGTGTCTCACAAAGTTTGACTGAGCACAGAAATCCTCTATTCAGAAAGAATCAGTGAAGGGAAACTCCGTCCTAATACCCTCGTACACACAATAATAACATGGACTGAACCACCACTCACAACCACCAGCACTTTATATACCTCTGTAGAAATTATCCACATATCTCACTGATCTTAACTGCACTACTGTATAGTTCTGTGTAAATAATCATTCTGTACATACGATCATTTTTAATCCTACAACTGTTTATAACTTGCATAGTTCACATTTCTGTATAGTTTCATGTTTATATCCTGTTCATAGCTTGTACTCACTACAGCCTGTACATACTTATAGTTATAGCATATTCATAACATACTTCATACCGTGCACATTATAACATACCATAATAGACCCATTTCTGTAATATACTCACATATCTATATTATTGCTAATATATATTGTAATATATCTATATCATGGCTAAAGCACTTCTGGATGGATGCAAACTGCATTTCGTTGCCTTGTACCTGTGACATGTGCAGTGACAATAAAGTTGAATTCTATTCTACTCTATTCTAAGTGTCATGGTCCCTTTGTCTGCCCGGCCCTCCCAGCAAGGCTTCATGCATTTTTGTTTTGATTTCTGCTCTCCTGTCTTTCCTCTGCCTGGGCGGAGGTCTTGGCGGGCTCCCGCCTTCGGCTCACGCACCTCTGAGTAATCGCGGACATGTGGCTCATTATCCAGCCTTCCTCAGCTACTACTTAAGACGTTGGTTCAAAGCTTCTCGTGGCTGGATGTTGTTAGACACACATCAATGACACCCTGGCTCTTGTTATGTCTCGTGTTTATTCCTAGCGTTTCCTGGTTCTGATTCGTCTCTCGTTTACCTGTACATAGATTCCTGGACCCGTCCTGTAATATGACCTCCTCTCCTCTCTCCTTCCTGTGCTCCTCATTTCTCCTTTACATTTTCTAGACCATCATCCTCTTTTTCTTCCACCCACTGCTTTCCCACCTGTCTGAACACCTGTGCTGTAAACTGACCAAAGATGAACCCGAGTCTGATCACATGACTCATCGTAGTGTTGTCATGTCTCCAGCCATCTCTCCTGTGTACACTGATACCATCATTGATCCTTTTCCTACTTTAACAATGAATGCTGTGTTTTGATTGGCTGTGTTCTTTGATGCATCTGTACAGATTTGAACATAACTGTGTGATCAGTGTTTGTACTGTGTGTGAGTTTAAAGTCAAAGCTCTCCTTGTTCTTTTTTCCAATAACATCAAACCTGCAGCATCAGGAGGATCCACGGCTGTACTGTTGGTACCAACACTGTCTGACTGACAGATTTTAACTTCAGCTCTTTTCTCTTTCTTCTGACATCCTTTCAAACCACACACTCACAAACTGCAGTTGTTCTGTCCTCCCAACTGTTGTTCATGAGATCTGAGTTTGATTTCATCTTTTTGTTGTTTCATGTTTTAAACATGAAGCTGGATCCATCGTACTTCTCCGTCTCCTAAACCCACTCCGATATCTTTTATTTTCCACATAGTTTGTTAATCTGTTGTTTATCATCGTCTCCATTATGTTGCAGATGTTGGATGTTGAAACCATCCGTCTGCCATTTCCTGGTTTCATGTTGGTACAATCCCTGCTTCCTTCCAGCTCTGTGGAAGTTTCCCACCCTCCCAAACTCTGTGATATTCTAATAAAATATCTTTAGAGATGATTTGACCTGATATAACAACAGAATACATGCCCCAAAATGTATTTTGTAACGTATTCCAATACGTTACTCAATGACAGTAACGTATTCTGAATACTTTGGATTATTTAATATATTACCATGCTTTTTACAGCTACATGAATGTACTATTGCTGTGATTTATTACTATTACTGAAGGTTACTTGCCATACCAACACCAACTAGATGTTTAAATCTTAATATAAATGAGTAACAGTAGGTGGACATTAGGCAAGGCTGCACTTTTTGCAGCGATCTCGTATAGAAAACTGTTTCACGCGTATATAAAACAGGTCCGAGGCTTGAACCGTAGTAAAGGGACCTCTGGCTAATACGTCGGGTTCTGTGTCGGCTCGTAGCTGAAAACTAGCTTTACTTTGTTGTCTGGGTCAACTTTGCTAGCAGAGACAGAGAGAGGCGTTGAAAGGCTGCTCCAACAGAACTTATTGTTTCAGAGGAAAACACGAACACGGTGTACAGTCGAGTCTTAATAGCTTACTTACAACTGGGCTCGTCAGGCTCTCTTCTTGGCTGCAGTGGTTATTATTATATTTACATGCTTCCAGCTCCCGTTTCTGCTCGATGACAGCTCGTACTTTTCCTTTTTCTCCCTCCTCGCTCACAGACACATAATGGGTATGACCGTTCTCCCTGCAGCACGGACTACACTGCCCATCAGGCTACATTCTTTAGGGCGATGCCTGTAACACTCTGCCTTTTGCCTTCATATTCAATAATTTTTTGAATAATAATTTTAAAAAATGTTTCTTCACGTCATCATGCAGCTGCAAGCAGAGGTGACATGGGCAGTGAGATTGAGACACAGACATTAAGCCTCTTAATCGTGTTTTGTTTGGGTTTCCACCAGCGTGGAATTACCAAAACTAGAGAGAGCATAGCCTAACATATGAAACAGGTAAAGACCGCGTGTAATCCATTATTTCAACAAAGTAACTGTATTCTCATTACCACCTATTTAAACGGTAACTGTAACAGAATACTCATATTTTGTATTTTAAATAGGTAACGCTGGTACATGTATTCAGTTACTCCCCAACACTGCTGTAATAACTCCTGATATTCTATAACTGTTTTCCTCACTAATATTATCTGAACTATATTGATCTTTCACTGCTGTGACTTCACCAGCCTCCACTGTCACTGCTCCACCCTCCCCTACAGCTGAGCTACAGACCTCCACAGATCTTTAATCACACTTTGTTTGTGACCTTCCCTCCTTTCTTCCTCATCGCCTGCTTTGCTGCTTCTAAATCAGCGTTACAAACAGAACAACTTAAATCATCAACACTCACATCACTTTGTACAGTTTACTAACAAATCTGAATGTCCTCCAGTCAGCAGCACTGAAACACCACTTCATCACCCCCTGTATCGCTCCTCTACACTCAGCTCTGTCTCATCCTTACAGGAGTGAGGTCACTTCCTGCAAGAGTGTCTGTGACTTCCTGCCATCAACAAACACCTGACAGCCAATCTGAGACCATCCTGAGATCAGCTGCTGACTCTGTCCCTGCTCTAATATCTACTCTTGTACAGCTTCTTTAACTTCATTCATTCTTCACTGACTGCTCTGCTCACTGTGACCATTAAAATCCCCACACCACATTATTTTCACTGCACTGGTTTCATCCACTGGTTCTGATGACAGTCTGCTACATGGGCTGTAAAAGCTGAGCTTAAACTGTCCCAGTGTACAATAACCAGCCTGTCCTCTCTCCTGGTCCTCCCCCAGTCTCTTATTAACATGACACGTCTCTGAGAGCAAACACGTCTCTGCTGCCTTCAAAGTTACTTTCATAGCCTCTCATGTGTCCATTTGTCTGTACACTTTATTACAGATGCAATGGGTAGAATCATCTTCTCTAAGCGCTGTATGAGCTTCCTGTATTTTTCTGACATCTGATTCTGACACTGAACAAATGTTTCTCGTCCTCTCCCTTCTTTCCTTTGACAGTTACTCTGTAACTTCATGTTATCGACTGCTCTGACTTCTTCTACTTCCAGCAGTTTGTAGCACAGCAGTGATCCTTCTATCAGAAACATGCTGCTTCTCCTTCATCCTCCTCTCATTGATCTGAATCAGCTGTTTTCACAGAGAAACGCTGCACAAATCCTTCACTCCACTATTTCTGTCAGCAGATGACTCGCTCTATCATGGCTGCTGCTCCTTTTTCACACACTCATTTGTGCTTTGAATCCAATCTGTTTCTCATCATCACCATGAACAGGCTGCTCATCAATCAGCACATTAGCTGTAGATCAGCTGCACACTGATGAAGATGCTCAGACAGACGGGCTGGGCACACAGAGGACTTTATGATCTGTTCTTAAATTCAGTCCAACATGGATCATTTCTGCTCACAGTCCAATCATCTCTGGAAACTTGTGCTTCCATGTAGGGCTGGGCGATATGACCCAAAATTCATATCTCGATATTTTTTACCTGGACGCCGATATAAGATATATATCTCGATTTTTTTTTTTTAAAGCCATAAAGTAAGAACAAAAAGAGAGTTCTTAGTCAAAGCTGTGTCCCAGATGTCACACAGGCACTTTTATTAACATAGAGCATAGATGTACATAAAATTTACTCAAAAATAAATTATGAGCATTTATTAAATAATCACGCTCCATAAATAAAAGAAAACAATGTTGTTTTTGTGCATAACAAAAAGCTCACAATTGTGCAGTCAAAATGTAAACTAAAAGATGCAGAGCATAATAACAAAGACAGATTTCACAGCTGCTCTGTTCCCAACTTCTACTGTGTGACTGACAGCATTGAGTTTGAAATCCTCTTCGTAACCACGTCTCTTAACAGGTGCCATTTATGGTCCTTATACACAGTAGGGTAATATTACGTTGAAGCACAGTACGTATCACTCCGCGAGGCTACTCGGTAGCCGTAATGCTCTGACAATCCATCAAGCGGTGCTGCTCCGTAGCTTACCAAAGTCGTACTAAAACATTTTTTGACAGATTGCTGAGCGCTGTGTACCACATAAAATCGGTTCGCGACCATCAAGCACAACCAGAATTCATACATAAGGCGCACTGTCGATTTTTGAGAAAATGAAAGGATTTTAGGCTGTGCAGCGCCTCTGGGCTGCATGGCGTTAGCGTGGTTAGCTCGTTAGCGTGGTTAGCTAGCTAACACGTTGACGGCGTCCAGCCCCACGCACGGGGCGATGCGCAGTAACTCGTTAACGGAGATTTGCCGTGTCCATCTTGTCGCTTCCTGCAGGTGAAGCGATGGGGGAGGAGGGGGAGTTGTGTTCAGTGAAGGAGAGGCGAGGCCGAGTAATGTTGCGTAAAGACAAAAGTGGATGAAAGAGAGGCAAACTTGCGGCTCCACAAGTAACATAGACTATATCGATATAAAGGATATTGTCACATCTTATATCTCGTATAAAAATATATCGATATTTTTTAAAAACTCGATATATCGCCCAGCTCTACTTCCATGGCACACGGTGCGCTGGGCTGCTTCAACAAATAGCACTACACCTCTGGTTGTCAGCTTCACCTCTCCATCGCTCTCCCCGTGGCTACAGTACAAGTGAGCTGACACATCCATCAGTGGAGACTGTGGGCCAGTAAGGAGCAGCAGCTGCCTGCAACATGGGCTTTACATTGCAAACAGCCACAAGTCTGGGCCTAACCACGCCTTTGACTTCTTCTTCATTTCCATGAGATTTACATTTCAGGGAGTTCCCCTGGAAAAAGAGCCATTTTGAAAGCTGTTTGCTGACTTCATCAATAATCTGCTTCAATCATCCAGATGAGAATCCTGAGAATGGAGCAGCCCTGATAGCAGCTCATAGGATCACAGTGTTTTTCATTCAGCTGATTGATTTCACAGGTTAGGAGGTGAACCATCTAACTGTGCTCCTCCTTCCACCTTTGGACCACTCATTTAGTGACAGCCAGGATTTGACAATCAGCTGTGACACAGGAAAACATGAGGTGGGAAACTCTGGAGAAGATCTGCTTTTCTCTACAGGGAGGCTCGCACATCTGATCTGCTCACCATCACTCAACTCACTTCAACAACATGCTGACTCAGTCATTTCTGCACGTTTCCTCATGTTACAGCCCTGACTTCAGTTCAGCTGAGGAGGAGATGAGGGAGGAGAGAGCAGTGGTGGAAGAAGAGGAGGAGAAGATCCAAAGAGGAGGCAGGGGGAGAGGCTCAGGAACAGTTAGCATCAGAGACTTTGAGCCATCATGGACTCCCACTCCTTCCATCCAGCCCTGTGTGGATCAGCAGCTCCAAAATGTCTGCTCACTCATGTTCTTACTGTCTGTGCTCTTCTTTCATTTCACTCATTATATATGAACTGCTCCTAAATCACACTGGATATGGATTTTCTGTCCATCCACACTAATTCTCTTCATTCTCACCTGATTGTTTGGATGCTCTTTGATAGCACATTGAAAATCCTCACAGTGACTTCTATTGCCACACTGACTGGACAAATACAAAGTTGAAGGCTTCATGTGTTTGGCACAAATAATACTTTGGTAGGTCTGAATTGTGTTTTGAACCATCTCTCAGGACCAAAGTCTTTTTGCTTCATTCAAAAAGAGCTGAAGGCTTTTTCCCTCACAGTTTGTCCTTTGATATTATTGGATGATGGACTGTGGAAAACACAAATGTGCACTTCTTAATGGCTCATATGTGCTGTGAAAGAGCTCTTTGTGATCCTGAAGCTTTTCAATAGTTTTTCTTTGGCTGTTTGTAAAGTTTTCTGTGTGAACTCTCAGGAATCTGGAGCAGTCTAATAGAAGTCTACTGGGGTATAGAGGGAGGAGCTTCTGTCAGACTCTTTCTGATGAGGAACTGAAGCTGCTCTCATGGTCTCATCAAATCCATCAGACTGAGAAAAACTGTCATGTGACCTCTCAGAACAAACAGCCTGTTAGTTTCCTGCTGCCTCCATCACTCACTTTCATTCACTCTCAATCACACCAACATGTTAAAGCAGCGCTATAGCTCACCTGGCTGAGCAGGTGGGCTGAAGGCGGGGCTTACTACAGGTGCCTGTGTGTTCCTCACTCTCTCCCCACTTTCCTGTCTACTCTCTGCACCTATATAATAAAGGCAAACATGCCTCCAATAGAAATCTACGTAAGCGGCCTCAGCTTCTTCCTCTTTCCCCTGTCTTCTTCTGCAGACGCTCCTCTGTAGCTTCAAGCTCTTTCTCTTTACAAGGAGAGCTACAAACCTTTGCATCCAGCCACAAACACCCCATGGGCTCCTCTGGATCATCACAACATTTTCACAATAAAAGCCTCATATTTATGGCTGCTCCACCCTGACATGTGACAACATCCAAATGACTGGATCAAAGTGTTTGAATGATCTCAGCAGCTTTAAAACTATTGATATTTACACATTTACACTGATTTGGACTAAACTAACAAAACTATTGATTTGATCCAAACTCAAATCATGCCAGAGGCTTTTATTTTGAAGTTAGGATCATTTTAATGGTCTTCTTAGTCTGTTCATTTAAACACACAGTTGCTCCGCCTGACATTTTTGGCTTCTAGATCAAAACATCAAAGAATTTATTTTATTTGAATGAACTGAAAATAGATTCAAACTAAAAGCTTTTAGAGAATAAACTCCTACATGACCTCTGACCTTTGACCTGTATCTACAGCACTGACCTCTGACTTTCAGCTTCACTTGTTTCGTCAGCAGGATGTTTCCCTCCCTGCTGTAGACGGTGCAGGTGTAGGTGTAGTTGTCTCCATCTGTGGGGTGTTTCAGGGTCAGACTGAGGTCTCCAGTTTTCAGCAGGTCTTCATTCATCTTCGTTCGGTCTCTGTAAACCTCGTCCTGTTCTTCAGGCTGGTCAGAGCCGTTCTTATACACGTGGACATTCCTTTGATATATGCAATTCCTTTCATATATGTTGTCCATCCATTCCACTTTAGCGTCTTCAGGCAGGTGAAGTGTGGTGTTGAAGGGCAGCTGGACAGACTCCACCCCTGAATCCACCTCCACCTGGTGGACTGAGAGGACAACAAAGCACAACATGAGCTTGGATGGAGACATTTGTGTTGACTCTAACAGGCTGAATGCTGCTGCTTCACTGGGAGCTCACAGTTAGATAGAAAGTGGTCAGTGTGAAGAGGAGACGCAGCAGAAAGATGAAGACTGACAGGAAGAAAGCAGTGAACAGACTGTTGGAGCTGCTGTTAGTGGGACAGGACTTTATTCAGTCTCTGAGGACCAGATTTGACTTGATGAAGCAGAGAAACACAGTCTGAGTGTTTCTGTCACACTCACTTCATCACACAGCTCAGTTTGACAACATTTGGAAGAATTTGATAGAAGCGTTCCTTTAGTAAAAGCACCAAGAAAACACCATGAAAACACCTCACTACACACAAAACTGCAGTACTGGCAAATTGTACATAAAGTATGAAAAGTCAAAGTACTTATTGTGCAGAACAATGTTCCCATCAGTGTTCTATGGATCAATATTACTGCTGCACATGTTTAAGGCTGAGCTCATTTCAAATCCTTTCTATTGTGTTGAATCTGCAGTAATGCATCATATTCTATAAAATCATATGTTTGTAGTGGCTGTCCTGTGAGGACCACGTATCTCTAAATAAACAGCTGTTAATGAGCTCACAAACACAGGCCTACAGCTGGATTTGAAAAAGTCCATTCAATAGAAAATCAACAATCACAGCTGGATTCAAAGGCTTGAGCTCTGTGTGACATGGTTACCTGTCAGTATCTACAGGGGGATTCAAATATGAAGGAAACATGAAGGTGGTGCATTAGAAAAACTGCTGCTTTCAAGTGCAGAGCAACAAACTGTTTGAACTGATCCAACTTTATTAACACAGACAAATATTTGTGCATCAGCTGCTGTAACATTTGTAATGAGCATTAATATTAATAAGTGTGAGTGAACAGAGCTGCTGCAACAGTGAAACTCTCACTGACTGATGTTACGTGAGGCCTTGTTGGCTCATTGTTAGTTCGCTGCACTGAAACAGGAAAATCCAGCTGTTAGTCATAATGTTTGTGTTTGTAAAGCACTTTATAACTGAGGACAGTGTGGAGGAGAGTCTGTGTGAGTCAGCTGCACCAGTGCTTCATGCTTTGCTGTTTTTAACATAAAGTCATCCCTGTAGACTGCTTTTAGTTTCAGTGTCCTTATTTTGCCCTCAGTTATTGGTTCTCACTGTCTCCAGATCAGGTTCAAACACAGAGGAGATCAGGGCTTTGCAGCTGCTCCTAAACTGTGGAACAAAGACCCACGCAACATTAGAGACCTTCAACACCCTCCATCCTCTTCCTCTTCTCCTTATCCCAGCACACAGAGAGGAGTGTCGGGGGAAAGGCCCCACTCAGGTGGTGGAAATGACCTCAGGAACTTGTTGCTGTGAGGCAACAATGATCAGCACCACCATACTGTTTGTTTCACTCATGGTTTCTCATTTTATGTTTGTTTTTAATCTGTTGAATTATTTCAGGACTTTGACTCATTTAAATGTGCATCACTTTGGTCAGCAGCTGTTTCAGTGACACTTTATAACACGACCTGCAAATAAGGCTCAAGTAGCCTGTAGTTACCTGTAAGTTTGTGTAACAAGTAGGTTTTGTACAGAAAGAATACAATAATTACACTGTAAGTACATTTAAGTACATCGTCAGTCATTTTAAGTGCTGGGTTATTTCATGGGAAATCTCCAGAACAACAAACAATATTCCATCTTTACCATACCATACCATACCACCTTTATTTATAAAGCACTTTAACATAAAACCAGAGTTCACAAAGTGCTGTACATGCTAATAGCATAAGTAAATAAAAATTAAAATGAGATAAGATAAGATAAGATAAAAAAATAAATAAATAAATAAATAAATAAATAGAAACATGTTAAAACAAATAGAGTCAGCCCCTCTAATCAATGCCAAAGGCTTGAGCAAATAAATATGTTTTAAGAAAACTTTTAAATTCATAAAGAGAAGAAGCCTGCCTAACATGCAAAGGTAGATCATTCCACAACTTTGGAGCAACTACAGCAAAGGCACGATCACCTTTAAATTTAAACTTAGTTTTCGGTACCTTAAGGAGCTGCTGATTGGCGGACCTAAGGGAACGGGCAGGTGTATATGGTTGTAGTAGCTCCGAGAGGTAGGGGGGGGCTAGGCCATTAAGAGATTTAAAAGCAAATAAGAGAATTTTAAAAACAATCCTAAAATGTACAGGTAGCCAGTGGAGTGAGAAATCATGGGAAATCTCCAGAACAACAAACAATATTCCATCTTTGTACTTTCCGGGCCGCGGCTCATATTATGGAGCGACTCAGCCTTAGCCTAACATCCTGGTATTTTATAGCAAAGGACGCTAAGAAAGGAAACCCAGCCACACTGTAGCCGACTGTCTGCATTGTAATCAGGCTGCAATGTAGGGACGTGTCTACAAAGAAGCTCCAGCTGAAAGGATTACAGCAGGTTAGTGTGATGACAGATAGAGGTGTAAATGTACTGACATGTAAAGAGGGTGTTGAGAAGGTGGAAGAGTGACGTGTGAGCTGCAGCTTCATGACAAGAACAAGCACTTCAGATGTACAGAGAAGGTCAGGAAGTGTGGTAGTAATGGCTTGTTTGTAAAAGCCAAAAATCAAACACATGATTTTAGCTCTGTACGTTCGACTTTTTGGGTCTCCAGATGATAAAGAAACAGATTTATTTACATCTATAACTGCTTATTTAGTTCCTGGTGGTGGGAGGTGGATTTAGGCCGACGTTCATCAAACCTAAATGAATTATTTGTCCTAACAGTAAGAGGGCCAAATGTATTAATGAGTGCTGAAAACCTCCATGTGTGTCTGTACAGGTGGAGATCACTGGAGAAGCTGAAAGCTTTGGTGCTTTTCTACTAGTTGGGACGACTCTGTGAAAATCTGCTGACAGTCTGAGCAAGTTTTTGGACTCTTGCTCACAAAGTAAAAGACATTTTACAAAGTGAACAGAAAAGAAACTTGTTCTGAGTGTAAGTGTTGTTTTGGATGCTGATGGATTGTTGAAGCTCATGTTTGAAGAGTTATGGATTGTTTCATGTTCTTCTGTTTTAAGTTGAATGAACAGCTCAGCTCGTCTCCGTGTTTATAAGCTCACATGATGCCTGTGCTCTCCACAGTTTGATCGTACGGATCAAAGTATCAGTGTGTTCATCACTGTGTTCATTTTATAGGTAACATGTAAAGACAGCTGAACAGTGAAACTTCCATTATGCAGAAAATGACTGAAGCAGAACTTACTCAGTAATGACTTCGGCTGCTACGATACTGAAAATGATTCACAGACAATTTGCATCTTTCCTATAAAATACCTGAAAGTTAAACCAGATTAAGACTCCATGACACGGCCCACAGCCCAGGAGGTTCAGGGTACTTGTTTCATTGTTTCCTGCAGAAACCTGACTTGTTGCTGCAACTTACACGTAAGTACAGGATACTTGTTTGCAAATAAATGAACTGATGAGAAGAAATATGTGGCGCTCGACTCTAAACACTCTCAGCTTTGAGCCGATTAAACGCTTGTTCTGAAAACATCTTCCCCTCAATGTCCAAAGTAATTCACTCTCCCCAAAGCAACAATCACAACATCTCCATCTTTATTTACACTTTTAGGTTTTAAATTTTGTTCAGTTTGCAGTAAAGTTAGTGTCACAGACCTGAGGAACTCATTTTAATACTTTACTCCAAACTTTGTGCTCTGAAAGTGAAACTCCTACAAACACATGTGAAATAATCCAGCCACAGAAACTGTCCACGGCTTTTAATCTGTTTGCTGCTATAGATATAATCCAGCTGATGTGGAGAACTACATGTGACACTTTGATGCAGCCATGAATCTGACAGATTTCTTTCCATTTTCAAAGGTTGATGCATCAGTTAAAGTCCTTAAAAAGCTCAGAAATAAAGAGAAAGGTTGGTTAAAGCAAAGAGAGGCACTGGCAGCATTGAAGACACTAAAGAAGAGAAACAGATCAGAGAACATCAGACTGAATAAGTGGAATTTTGTAAGTTTTTGTTACTCTGATTACTACTGAGCTGCTATTATTACATTTGGTGTGCATGTAGTAAATTATTATCATCATTTTCATTCTGTGCTCAGGATAAAAACATACGTTCATAAGTTAACCCTCTGGGGTCCAGGGTATAATTGGCCATTTTCGACTACTTTTGATTTTACCTCTATATTTCACCTTTTAAAACTGTTTATCTTGCCTTGTTTGGTATCAATATTTTCAGCACAACCTTAAATATCTGAAATTTGAGTTATTTTTTCATTTTGGTATACTATATGAGCACAGTTGATCTAAATTCAGACAAAAAAATCAAAATCCAGGTAGAAAAAAGTTATATTTTTTCTGTAAAACCCACAAACGTGTTTAATGAATCATTTTCATAACTTGAAATACAAATAGAAATTGTACATTTCTAAAAATTATGCACAGGTTTTGCAAACAACAAAGTTATTTGGTACTATTGACCTACAAATGCAGCCATGGCCTCAGTTTTTTACATAACCATTTAAATCTATTTCCAGAACAATCAGCTGTGCTGCATCAAATAAGAAGGCACACAAATGATTTGTGCCAGTCCAAAAAAATAGTTTGTGTTCAGTATAAGACAGAGGAGAACACCACAGGCCTAAACCAGGTCTGACAGCAGGAGGAGCATCAGTCCAGTTTTCCATGTGGGAACAGCGTTTACACTGGAATCTGCCTTTGACGGCTTTTTTAGAACAAATGTGACATTCAGCAGTCGAACTGACACACAATACAAAACAATAACAACACAAGACACTAACTACAGCCTCCAAACACGCTAAACGTCACTAATGTCTCACATGTGAAAACTCGCTCTCTCTCTTTCTTTCTTTCGCTCGCCCGCTTTCTGTTGCTGGTGTCACTCCTAAAAACTTCCCCTTCTCCCTAAACAACCAAATGTCACATGTTGCCTTATCATTTTTTGATTGGTTGATTGGGGTGTTTTTATTTTTCTTTTTTCACTCACAAGCGGAGAGTGTTTGCTAGCGCTGTCTGTAGAAAACGCCGTTTTTACCGTTCTTCCCACTGTAAACACCACTGTTTTGTTCAGAAAAAAACATCACGTGTATTTTTTATCATAACTCTGGTTTTACGTGGCCCGTCGACACAATTCAAAAACTGGCATTGTGAAAAGATTTGACCTTATTACCTTTATGTTTAGCTTTATTTTAATTGCACAGTAATGCCTGTACATAGCGTGTCAGCAAATTCTTTAGCTGCAACAAAGTGATTACATGAGGAAGTTGCTCAAGTTTAGACAACACCCACGTGTATTGTTCTAACACACTACAAGATCGTTAATCAACTTGTCCATCTTCGTCTTGCAAGGTTGCATCCTGTGCAGCCTCGTATGCAAGCAGCAGATAAGAAGTTGTTTTTTCCTAACTTGTACTCCACCCATGAGTGTTACGTGAGAGGACAGTATATAATAAACTCTGAGTGAATGCCTGGCGGGCTTTGCCTACACTTTCTGTAGTCGACGGAACGTGTCAGGCAATCGTCCATGTACATGAATTAACTCTGGGCCCGTGATTCTTTGCTTTCCTGAGGTTTTCCTCCTTACATTTCTTGGTCCTCCGAGTCGGAGCTGGAAAAAGCAACTCAATTGTTGTGACTCCAAACCAGAGATCTACGCTGTATCCTGACGTCATTGGGACCCCGCACCGAGGTTTTTTGACACCCTCCTCCATGGAAGGAGTGGCCGGTGTTCTTATCAGTGGTCCACGATGCTGGGATCCAGTGAAAGACCTCAAACATAGATGGAGAGATCTTGGAAAGGTAAAAGAATCCACTCAATCACACTCGCGTAAAACAGAAATAGGTTTCACCCGCCGAAAGGGTTTGATAGTCTAATCCATTGTACGGATTTTAAAAAATACGTGTAATAAGGTTAACCCACTGTAAGGGTTCAAAGGACTAATCCGCCGAAAGGATTGTAAAGTAAAACACGTTAAAGGTCTCACCCGCTGTAAGGGTTTAGGAGTGATCCGCCGTAAGGATCTGCGCGACTGTGTATAAATGTCTGTTTTCTGTGTGTTGGAAGTAAGTGATTTTTTATAGCACATTAAGTTGCTGAACTACTTCCATTGTTATTGTCTTTTTATTTACTGTAAGGAGCTCAAGTACTGGTGACAAAGGGGAAAGGTTGGGTTTCATCCCATAAAACTGGCACCGCTTCCTGATTAGCAGGAAGTAGAAGGGCATGTCAGCAACCACCCCCGCGTCTCGTGCCAGAGACGGCTCTGCAGTTGTGTGATAATGGGTAATCAGCCCACCAAACTCACTGCTGACGAGCAGTGAAAAATGTCCAGGCGCCGGACAAATTAGTGTTTATACATGGAGATCAAAGTAGTTTAAAGTAGTTTAAAAAGGGTTGGAAACAGACCCGACTGAATAATGAAAAATAAACGAACGGCAAAATTAAATTACAACTTATCTTTAATGTATTCATACTAATAATAGCAAGGATAACAACCTGTAAACTGGTGTTAATGATGAAATAATATTAATATGAAGAGACACCTCAGTCAGTTATGATGTGAGGTGGATAATTGTTGAAAGTAATCTGCATTAAGCTTAGGGTTGCTCAAATTCAGTACAATGACATATGAAGTAAAATAGGTAAATATTTGAACTAATTAAGTGCATAGAGGCACTTGACCTGCTTGAAAACTTGTCATCCTGGATGAGACTTTGCTGAGATACAGAGCAAACCTATAATAACAACTAATATGCTGAACCCTGTATGAAACAGCTGAAAACTACATGACGGAGAAGCTGAATTGAATATGAAAGTGCAAGTCTTTGCCACTGTGGGCAAAGCACGCAACCACTGTGTGAGGTTGCGTTGTGGTCTCTTCTGAGCTGATGAGCAAGCTACACATTATCAGATCAGGAGCTGGCTGAGAACTCTTCAAAGAGAGGGAAACAGAACTATGATAACTGTGATAACTGGAGTGTGCAGAGTTTCCGTGAGCAGTTTTCCTGCATCTTGACTCATGTGTGTAGAGAGTTCATAGCATCATGTTTTTGTTTATTTGTTTTGGTGGGTTGAAAAATAGTTAAATAAACTTGTGATCATATTTATGGATCACGTTAGCACATGCCATTGGCCAAATGATTTATTTACGCAGATGAAAAAAGTGAGTGTTAATGTGTCTGACGTCACAGTGTTTTTGTGCGCTGTGTAAAAGTAATTGCCTCATATTGTGAGAGCGGTGATTCTGCAGGTCACCAGCTATTAAAAAAAAAAAAAAAAAAAAAAAGAGTAAAAAAGAGACAAAAATTACATTGTAGATGAAAAATAATCATAGGAAAAAGGTTTTGTGTTGATCAGCCAAGAACAACTACAATCTCATTTTCTGCTTTTAAGAAAGGACAGTTCACAAAAACAGAGAGAGGGAGATGTGTGTTGATTAAGCAGTGATAATAATAATGAATATGTTTTAGTTTGTCACTTTCAGGTGACAGGCAGACCTGAATCAATTTTCCATCATTAGAAACATTCAGGCCAAGTTTCTGGCTAATGTATTTACAGCTCCATGTGTCCCTCAAACTCACAAGCGAGCTCTCACTCCTCCCTGAAGACAAGGAATTCAGTTCCAAAGAGCAATGACATGGCAGATAAAGAGACAGCAGCAGAGTCCTGGGCAAAGAGTCCCAGCAAGCAGCAGCAGTGTGGACAAACAGCATGAGAGAAGAAGAGCAAACCCATCATCCTGCCTGATTGGATGAATGGCACTGTGTTTCCAACAAGCGGCAAATTCACTGTGCATGTGACAAGAACATTTGAGGAGAACTGAGGAGACTGATGGAGTTTGACATTTGCCACCTTTGGAGTAAAATGGCAAGAAGAGACAGTGAAACACAGGACAAAGCTAAAGGAGAACTGCCTGCTATTGGACTGTTGAAGTGGGAGAGGACAACAGAGTGAGAGGAGTGGTGAGAACACATAGGAATTTTGTTGTTTAATCTGGGAAATCAAAATTTGGGTTAGCAAACCTGGGGAAAAGAAAACTGACTGCTTAAGTGGGAAAATTGTGAAAGAGTCTGAAACACTGCAAAAAGAAACATACACAAACACACACACACAAGCAGAACATGCATTAACCCTACTAACACAAACACAAGAGAACTCATGAAGATTAGACAACATCTTAAGGATGTGAGTCTGTTTACCATCTTGTCCAAGTCACTTAGTGTGATGAGAGGTGATGCAAAGACCAGTGGACTCATAGCACATCAGTTACAAAATGATTAAATAATAGCAGAGAAATGTGTAGGAAAGGCAGCTTTAAGAACATGCTCTGCTGGATATGCAGCTCCACAGACATGCATTAAACCTGCCTAATAACACAAACACCCATGCAATGAAAATTAGCTTGTTATCTCTCATCAGTGTTAAAATAGTGTGAATTTAACAGACACTTGTTATCAAATGCTGAATTTATCCAATAATAAAAAAAATTGACTCTCTAGGTTGCAGGACAACAGTTTAACTTCTGTGGGAAAAAAGATTCTGGTTTGACCACCCAGTGATCAGACAATAAACTTAGTTGTTAATATAGTAAATTGGGAGATGTTTTCTGCTTGTTTGATGCAGCACAAGTAATTTACTGTATGAGGGAAATTCTATTTTTGTGATAACATTTTGAACATGCATTTCTGTTGTCCTGTCATCTTAGTGGGTTAATAGCTGATATGCAAATTAGTTGATCATTCTTAGATTGAGGAAAGGTGACTGAATTCTAGCATGAGTGAATGGGATGTGTTGGAGTTTGTTAGAGTGGAGACTCTAAAACACTGAGTTTCCTGTTTTGATGTGTGAGTGTATCCTGTACCTAGATACACAATTCTGAATACGTCAGAACAAACTTCTTTTGTGAAGTGCATGACAACATGTCACATGTTTTATGATGAAGGGAAAAAGGAAAACTGAATAAAATGGGTGTGTGGGGCCTAAATGAGTGAAGAGCACAGACCTGGGGATTAAACTCATAGCTAATAACATATTAGGCTTATGTTGTGTGTTGTGCAGCTAATGGTTGGTTTGGAGTGAATCTAGCTGATGATTTTTCTTTTGTTGTGAAGTTGAGCCTGCCAATTAGTATGATAGTATGATAAACCATGCTAATGGTATGATTTGACCTCCTGAGATGAGGAGCTTGTGTCATGACGTAACAAGGCCTTTTTATTTTGATACTTTCACAGTGCACTGAAAGTTTTGTTCAATAATCTCTGTCTGAGCAGATCTGCATGATTAGAAGCGCTATACGACACATTGTCAAGAAAATTGTTACAAGTGAGTTTCTCCACATTAAAATGGGCTCAGGAGAAAGCCACTTTTTTGGGACGATTAGAAAATGAGAGTCCCTGCCTAAAAAGGATTCAGCGAGGTAATCCGATCTAAAATTCTTCTTTTTTCTTTTGAAATGACGTCATTTTGCTGAGGGTGGAAATCAAATGTGGCAATAGTTTCCACTATCAGCAAAGAAAGAAAGAAAGAATGGATGAATGAATGAATGAATGAATGAATGAATGAATGAATGAATAAATGGAAATAAAAACAAACTGACTGACTGATAAAACCTGACAAGACTTGACCACGACTCAAAGTTAACCTCCACCTAGACAGGTCAAAAGGGTGGATGAATTTATGTGTTTCTTTTTACAGGAGCAGAAAGATGACAGCAACATCCGAGGTTGCATACCGATTTAACTTTTAAATGCCACTTTCTGTGTTTGTGAATCTACTAGGGGTGTGTTATTCATGGGTTTGTGTTGTTCATAGAGATTACTGTGAGAAAGAGTGTATACACCTGCGCAGCGCTAACATTTACATTTCTTTTCTACAGCATTACAGTTCTTCATGTGGTTTGATCATGTGATTTATACCAGAACAACTAGTTAATGTTTTTCTACTACAAGATTTCTGGGTTTATGTGTGATGAAACTGTGTCTATAGGTTATGAGTGGTGATGCTGTTACACTGTGTTTTAGGGAAAATGTGAAGGTTATTTTGATTTCACTTCCAGATCTTGTTTTTCAGGCCATGATGGTGTGTATGCCGGCTCCTGGCAGAGCCAGTTTTTAAGCAAGCTTAATATGTAAATCACACTAACATCTTTTATTGCAGGATTATAGGTCCGAGGTGGTGCTGCTCCAAAGGGGGAGATGCCCTGATGTTGCCTGGGACATGATCTAGCTAACCTTTTTCTTTAAGACAGGAATTTGGTTTTGATGAGTTGACTCATGGGAGTGTCCATGCGTCAAGAGGAGGGGCCCAGGATTAACATGAAACAATGAATTAACATTAAACTATATTTTATATGATTTTTGCAGCGATTTGTGTGATTAACAGTTCATACAACGGGTATCAAACCTATGCAAGTGGTGCAACCATGTTCAGATGAGGCTTTGATGGCCTATAAGTGAAGTTCACTGAACTAAAGAATGTGGTTTGATGATTGTTGACATGCTCTCCAAATAGAAGTTTTTCCTCTTAGCAAGGAAATACAGGTGCAGCAATCATCTCCTGAGAAATCTTCAGAGGCCCGGTGAGAAGCAAGAACCATTCCAGGCATAGCTGAAAGCCCAGACAGTGGTTGAGGTCAAAGGTCGAGCTGGTAGGGGCCCATCATGAGATTGGACTTTGGAGCCACAGCAAGGACCACGAAGCTGCGTTGGAATGAGAGCTGTGCCAAGGGGCATTTCCAGAGGCCAACAGAGGAGATTTTGGACAACAGACGGCCACCTGAAGGATGAGGGGAGCGTGCCAAGCTCCATCGACAGCGCAGGGGGAGTCCGAGGATGACATTATGATCCTGTGAAAAGCACAGGAACCAGAAGCTATGGTGGTGATGACAGCAGTTTCCTATGAACATCACCTAATGCTGTGTCACTGTACTGTGCATACAATGACACTCTGAAGACTGCTGGGATCATCACAGCAGTAAGATAACTGGACCCACCACCCTTTCCACAGAGGGGTTTTTTTCTGCAGTAGAAGAGTCATAAGTATTCCTATCACAGGACAGAAAGTTCTTCACGCCCTTTTCCCATGGATAGGGACTGGAAAACATGCTCTCGGAAGTGAGACACTGGACTATAGATTCGGCTTGTTCCTCAATGCATCCTGCAAGGTCAACGAGGGACATAACCAAGAAATGGACGCTCTCTGAATTGCTGTAATGCAATATCGTGTAGCACTGGACATGATCCTGGCTGAGAAAGGAGGATTGTGTGTCTTATTCAACACCATGTGCTGCACCTACATACCAGATAATGTACATTCTTTAAACATGGCTTCAGATTCTAAAGAGACTGTTGATCGGCGTTGGAGTTTTCCTGGTTTTATTTTACTTTATTATATTTTATTTTATTTTGCTTTTCTTTACTTGTGTTATACCTTGTTTAAAGGCTGTAATTTCACAGATGATAAGTTTATCACTTACGCAGATGTACCACAAACCGATGAAGACCATGAAGACTTCTTTTCCTATTTGTTAAATGAAGATGAAGTGCAACTAATTATGTAGTAACTGAAAATGTGAAAGACAAGTAGTTACTTACTGATGACTATGATGTAGACTCTGATACAAGTGTCTAAGTAGCCCATAAAAACCAGCAAATGCATTTTATGACGAACTAACTGAAAATACATGTTGTAAGAAGTTATGTCCTGATAAATGATATGTGTTTTGCCGTACAATTCAAATTTGCTAAAAACAGGCTGGAATGTGAAAAGATTTGACCTTATTACCTTCATGTTTAGCTTTATTTGAATTGCACAGTAATGCCTGTACATAGCGTGTCAGCAAATTCTTTAGCTGCAACAAAGTGATCACATGAGGAAGTTGCTCAAGGTTAGACAACACCCACATGTATTGTTCTAACACACTACAAGATCGTTAATCAACTTGTCCATCTTCGTCTTGCAAGGTTGCATCCTGTGCAGCCTCGTATGCAAGCAGCAGATAAGAAGTTGTTTTTTCCTAACTTGTACTCCACCCATGAGTGTTACGTGAGAGGACAGTATATAATAAACTCTGAGTGAATGCCTGGCGGGCTTTGCCTACACTTTCTGTAGTCGACGGAACGTGTCAGGCAATCGTCCATGTACATGAATTAACTCTGGGCCCGTGATTCTTTGCTTTCCTGAGGTTTTTCTCCTTACAGGTATATAGTTTGAAGTCCACACTTTCGACCCAAGCTGTGAAATGGAGACTCTGAGTCGCTGTGTTGTCTTAAATTGATCATGTGATTTTGACGTGCCGGCGCGTCCCTCGACCCCAGAGGGTTAATGAAAAGTTTTAGTTTTACAAACAAGCAGACTGAAGATGAAGTAAAAACCTTGAACTTTACTTCTGTGTCTGATGTTTATTGAAGCTGTCAGCTGTCTGTCAAAGTGGACAAATGGACGCACAGTATTGACAAAACAGTAAAGCTCCTTCATGACGAGCAGAGACATTCAAGGAGAGAAATGCTGCTGATGCTGCTGCTGACGCTTGGCTCACAGCAGCATCGAGAGATGGATGACACAAAGAAATAACACAGCTGTCCGCTCTAGAGACCACCGACAGACTCAGCTGTTCACCAGCTAACACCTGTGACTCCACCCAGATGAAGCTTTAGCACCACACCTGTAGAAACTGCCTGTTCACACCGAGGAATGAATGAGAGCATTTCTAGGTCAGGACCACCTCAAGACTGTGATTTATCCCCACTCAGCACCTCACCCACCACACAGCATAAAGGAACAGTCTTCCAGTCATGACACTAGATGGCTGTTATTACATTTGGCACGAGGGGATCTCAAATGAGTGTCTCACAAAGTTTGACTGAGCACAGAAATCCTCTGTTCAGAAAGAATCAGTGAAGGGAAACTCCGTCCTAATACCCTCGTACACTCAATAATAACATGGACTGAACCACCACTCACAACCACCAGCACTTTATATACCTCTGTAGAAATTATCCACATATCTCACTGATCTTAACTGCACTACTGTATAGTTCTGTGTAAATAATCATTCTGTACATACGATCATTTTTAATCCTACAACTGTTTATAACTTGCATAGTTCACATTTCTGTATAGTTTCATATTTATATCCTGTTCATAGCTTGTACTCACTACAGCCTGTACATACTTATAGTTATAGCATATTCATAACATACTTCATACCGTGTACATTATAACATACCATAATAGACCCATTTCTGTAATATACTCACATATCTATATTATTGCTAATATATATTGTAATATATCTATATCATGGCTAAAGAACTTCTGGATGGAAGCAAACTGCATTTCGTTGCCTTGTACCTGTGACATGTGCAGTGACAATAAAGTTGAATTCTATTCTACTCTATTCTAAGTGTCATGGTCCCTTTGTCTGCCCGGCCCTCCCAGCAAGGCTTCATGCATTTTTGTTTTGATTTCTGCTCTCCTGTCTTTCCTCTGCCTGGGCGGAGGTCTTGGCGGGCTCCCGCCTTCGGCTCACGCACCTCTGAGTAATTGCGGACATGTGGCTCATTATCCAGCCTTCCTCAGCTACTACTTAAGACGCTGGTTCAAAGCTTCTCGTCGCTGGATGTTGTTAGACACACATCAATGACACCCTGGCTCTTGTTATGTCTCGTGTTCATTCCTAGCGTTTCCTGGTTCTGATTCATCTCTCGTTTACCTGTACATAGATTCCTGGACCCGTCCTGTAATATGACCTCCTCTCCTCTCTCCTTCCTGTGCTCCTCATTTCTCCTTTACATTTTCTAGACCATCATCCTCTTTTTCTTCCACCCACTGCTTTCCCACCTGTCTGAACACCTGTGCTGTAAACTGACCAAAGATGAACCCGAGTCTGATCACATGACTCATCGTAGTGTTGTCATGTCTCCAGCCATCTCTCCTGTGTACACTGATACCATCATTGATCCTTTTCCTACTTTAACAATGAATGCTGTGTTTTGATTGGCTGTGTTCTTTGATGCATCTGTACAGATTTGAACATAACTGTGTGATCAGTGTTTGTACTGTGTGTGAGTTTAAAGTCAAAGCTCCCCTTGTTCTTTTTTCCAATAACATCAAACCTGCAGCATCAGGAGGATCCACGGCTGTACTGTTGGTACCAACACTGTCTGACTGACAGATTTTAACTTCAGCTCTTTTCTCTTTCTTCTGACATCCTTTCAAACCACACACTCACAAACTGCAGTTGTTCTGTCCTCCCAACTGTTGTTCATGAGATCTGAGTTTGATTTCATCTTTTTGTTGTTTCATGTTTTAAACATGAAGCTGGATCCATCGTACTTCTCCGTCTCCTAAACCCACTCCGATATCTTTTATTTTCCACATAGTTTGTAAATCTGTTGTTTATCATCGTCTCCATTATGTTGCAGATGTTGGATGTTGAAACCATCCGTCTGCCATTTCCTGGTTTCATGTTGGTACAATCCCTGCTTCCTTCCAGCTCTGTGGAAGTTTCCCACCCTCCCAAACTCTGTGATATTCTAATAAAATATCTTTAGAGATGATTTGACCTGATATAACAACAGAATACATGTCCCAAAATGTATTTTGTAACGTATTCCAATACGTTACTCAATGACAGTAACGTATTCTGAATACTTTGGATTATTTAATATATTATCATGCTTTTTACAACTACATGAATGTACTATTGCTGTGTGATTTATTACTATTACTGAAGGTTACTTGCCATACCAACACCAACTAGATGTTTAAATCTTAATATAAATGAGTAACAGTAGGTGGACATTAGGCAAGGCTGCACTTTTTGCAGCGATCTCGTATAGAAAACTGTTTCACGCGTATATAAAACAGGTCCGAGGCTTGAACCGTAGTAAAGGGACCTCTGGCTAATACGGTGGGTTCTGTGTCGGCTCGTAGCCGAAAACTAGCTTTACTTTGTTGTCTGGGTCAACTTTGCTAGCAGAGACAGAGAGAGGCGTTGAAAGGCTGCTCCAACAGAACTTATTGTTTCAGAGGAAAACACGAACACGGTGTACAGTCGAGTCTTAATAGCTTACTTACAACTGGGCTCGTCAGGCTCTCTTCTTGGCTGCAGTGGTTATTATTATATTTACATGCTTCCAGCTCCCGTTTCTGCTCGATGACAGCTCGTACTTTTCCTTTTTCTCCCTCCTCGCTCACAGACACATAATGGGTATGACCGTTCTCCCTGCAGCACGGACTACACTGCCCATCAGGCTACATTCTTTAGGGCGATGCCTGTAACACTCTGCCTTTTGCCTTCATATTCAATAATTTTTTGAATAATAATTTTAAAAAATGTTTCTTCACGTCATCATGCAGCTGCAAGCAGAGGTGACATGGGCAGTGAGATTGAGACACAGACATTAAGCCTCTTAATCGTGTTTTGTTTGGGTTTCCACCAGCGTGGAATTACCAAAACTAGAGAGAGCATAGCCTAACATATGAAACAGGTAAAGACCGCGTGTAATCCATTATTTCAACAAAGTAACTGTATTCTCATTACCACCTATTTAAACGGTAACTGTAACAGAATACTCATATTTTGTATTTTAAATAGGTAACGCTGGTACATGTATTCAGTTACTCCCCAACACTGCTGTAATAACTCCTGATATTCTATAACTGTTTTCCTCACTAATATTATCTGAACTATATTGATCTTTCACTGCTGTGACTTCACCAGCCTCCACTGTCACTGCTCCACCCTCCCCTACAGCTGAGCTACAGACCTCCACAGATCTTTAATCACACTTTGTTTGTGACCTTCCCTCCTTTCTTCCTCATCGCCTGCTTTGCTGCTTCTAAATCAGCGTTACAAACAGAACAACGTAAATCATCAACACTCACATCACTTTGTACAGTTTACTAACAAATCTGAATGTCCTCCAGTCAGCAGCACTGAAACACCACTTCATCACCCCCTGTATCGCTCCTCTACACTCAGCTCTGTCTCATCCTTACAGGAGTGAGGTCACTTCCTGCAAGAGTGTCTGTGACTTCCTGCCATCAACAAACACCTGACAGCCAATCTGAGACCATCCTGAGATCAGCTGCTGACTCTGTCCCTGCTCTAATATCTACTCTTGTACAGCTTCTTTAACTTCATTCATTCTTCACTGACTGCTCTGCTCACTGTGACCATTAAAATCCCCACACCACATTATTTTCACTGCACTGGTTTCATCCACTGGTTCTGATGACAGTCTGCTACATGGGCTGTAAAAGCTGAGCTTAAACTGTCCCACACTGAAAAAAAGGGATTGGCCAGCTCTTGGATTTACGTAAGCATCTTGCGTGTATTTAACACAATTGCCTCATGCTTTAAAGTTAAGTGTAACTATATAGTGTAGAAACTACATGATATGCAGAGAGGGTAGATTCAATTGTTCATATCATGTTCAAGTGAAATAAGTCAATAATATAGCAATGTTAAATCCCGCGACACTGCACGGGATTTCAGTCTCGCACTCTTTGGATCGTGGTTTCAGGAAGGCATCCATTACAGTCAAGTCGAAGAGCCACCTCTGGGTGGTTGTTACATTAAAAAAGTCTACCTTGTAATTTGAACACAATAATTTCATGTTTCTTTGAAATTAATTAAATCATGTAGGATTTGCATGGAATTCAAAAACTTAATTTGTTCTTGTTGAGATGACACGATACAATCTAGTAAGAGTGGTTAGTTGCTGAACTCATGAAATTCACAAGATCGCACAAGATTTCAAACTGCAGGAAAATCACTGGAGTTATAAGAGGCAGAGAACTACACACACACCACGTGCATGCTATTGCTATTTATTGTGGATTAACCTGTCGAGGACAAAAACAAAAAAATTCTGCATCAAATACAGGAAATCATAGCTTTCCTGTATTTCCTAGATTGTTGGCATGGTGGTTAGTGCTGTTGCTACACAGTAAGAAGGTCCTGGGTTCAAATGCACATTCTGGCTAGTTTGCAGTGGCTTCTCTCTGGGTATTCTGGTTTCCTCCCACAGTTAAAAGTCATGCAGTTATTAGAGTTAGGGTTAACTGGTGATTCTAAATTACCCGTGAATGTAAGTGCACGTGGTTGTTTGTTTCTATGTGATAGACTGGTGAGCTGTCCAGGGTGCACCCTGCCTCGTAACTTATCACTTCAGGGTTATTTCCCAGCCCTCCTGCAACCCGGAGGATGGTAGTCATTGTAAATCCATTCAATTTTTATGGTAACCAGACTGTAGATTTTGTTGAAAATTATGTAATATGAAGACAACATGTAGTATTTAAGTGACCAAGTAGCATTTGGATAAAATTTATTGAATAGTGTTGAAATAAAATGACAAAATTGTGAAGGATTAAAATATTCCAAGAGCTCAACTTACTTCATCTGAACATGTTTCAATCGTGTTTTATGAACACAAAATGCACAGGTTTACTGAATATGAAAAAGTTGTGTTGATTTAACTCAGTTGTTTAGGTTTCTGCCAAAGCAAAACATTTGTGTGCAACAAATGTCCACTATTGAATCAAGTAAATCCAACATGGCCTTTTTTTCAGTGCAGTGTACAATAACCAGCCTGTCCTCTCTCCTGGTCCTCCCCCAGTCTCTTATTAACATGACACGTCTCTGAGAGCAAACACGTCTCTGCTGCCTTCAAAGTTACTTTCATAGCCTCTCATGTGTCCATTTGTCTGTACACTTTATTACAGATGCAATGGGTAGAATCATCTTCTCTAAGCGCTGTATGAGCTTCCTGTATTTTTCTGACATCTGATTCTGACACTGAACAAATGTTTCTCGTCCTCTCCCTTCTTTCCTTTGACAGTTACTCTGTAACTTCATGTTATCGACTGCTCTGACTTCTTCTACTTCCAGCAGTTTGTAGCACAGCAGTGATCCTTCTATCAGAAACATGCTGCTTCTCCTTCATCCTCCTCTCATTGATCTGAATCAGCTGTTTTCACAGAGAAACGCTGCACAAATCCTTCACTCCACTATTTCTGTCAGCAGATGACTCGCTCTATCATGGCTGCTGCTCCTTTTTCACACACTCATTTGTGCTTTGAATCCAATCTGTTTCTCATCATCACCATGAACAGGCTGCTCATCAATCAGCACATTAGCTGTAGATCAGCTGCACACTGATGAAGATGCTCAGACAGACGGGCTGGGCACACAGAGGACTTTATGATCTGTTCTTAAATTCAGTCCAACATGGATCATTTCTGCTCACAGTCCAATCATCTCTGGAAACTTGTGCTTCCATGGCACACGGTGCGCTGGGCTGCTTCAACAAATAGCACTACACCTCTGGTTGTCAGCTTCACCTCTCCATCGCTCTCCCCGTGGCTACAGTACAAGTGAGCTGACACATCCATCAGTGGAGACTGTGGGCCAGTAAGGAGCAGCAGCTGCCTGCAACATGGGCTTTACATTGCAAACAGCCACAAGTCTGGGCCTAACCACGCCTTTGACTTCTTCTTCATTTCCATGAGATTTACATTTCAGGGAGTTCCCCTGGAAAAAGAGCCATTTTGAAAGCTGTTTGCTGACTTCATCAATAATCTGCTTCAATCATCCAGATGAGAATCCTGAGAATGGAGCAGCCCTGATAGCAGCTCATAGGATCACAGTGTTTTTCATTCAGCTGATTGATTTCACAGGTTAGGAGGTGAACCATCTAACTGTGCTCCTCCTTCCACCTTTGGACCACTCATGTAGTGACAGCCAGGATTTGACAATCAGCTGTGACACAGGAAAACATGAGGTGGGAAACTCTGGAGAAGATCTGCTTTTCTCTACAGGGAGGCTCGCACATCTGATCTGCTCACGATCACTCAACTCACTTCAACAACATGCTGACTCAGTCATTTCTGCACGTTTCCTCATGTTACAGCCCTGACTTCAGTTCAGCTGAGGAGGAGATGAGGGAGGAGAGAGCAGTGGTGGAAGAAGAGGAGGAGAAGATCCAAAGAGGAGGCAGGGGGAGAGGCTCAGGAACAGTTAGCATCAGAGACTTTGAGCCATCATGGACTCCCACTCCTTCCATCCAGCCCTGTGTGGATCAGCAGCTCCAAAATGTCTGCTCACTCATGTTCTTACTGTCTGTGCTCTTCTTTCATTTCACTCATTATATATGAACTGCTCCTAAATCACACTGGATATGGATTTTCTGTCCATCCACACTAATTCTCTTCATTCTCACCTGATTGTTTGGATGCTCTTTGATAGCACATTGAAAATCCTCACAGTGACTTCTATTGCCACACTGACTGGACAAATACAAAGTTGAAGGCTTCATGTGTTTGGCACAAATAATACTTTGGTAGGTCTGAATTGTGTTTTGAACCATCTCTCAGGACCAAAGTCTTTTTGCTTCATTCAAAAAGAGCTGAAGGCTTTTTCCCTCACAGTTTGTCCTTTGATATTATTGGATGATGGACTGTGGAAAACACAAATGTGCACTTCTTAATGGCTCATATGTGCTGTGAAAGAGCTCTTTGTGATCCTGAAGCTTTTCAATAGTTTTTCTTTGGCTGTTTGTAAAGTTTTCTGTGTGAACTCTCAGGAATCTGGAGCAGTCTAATAGAAGTCTACTGGGGTATAGAGGGAGGAGCTTCTGTCAGACTCTTTCTGATGAGGAACTGAAGCCGCTCTCATGGTCTCATCAAATCCATCAGACTGAGAAAAACTGTCATGTGACCTCTCAGAACAAACAGCCTGTTAGTTTCCTGCTGCCTCCATCACTCACTTTCATTCACTCTCAATCACACCAACATGTTAAAGCAGCGCTATAGCTCACCTGGCTGAGCAGGTGGGCTGAAGGCGGGGCTTACTACAGGTGCCTGTGTGTCCCTCACTCTCTCCCCACTTTCCTGTCTACTCTCTGCACCTATATAATAAAGGCAAACATGCCTCCAATAGAAATCTTTGCAAACACAAAGTCCCACAGCAGCCCCGTGTTCTCCGGCTAAAATGAGAGTTTTTGTCAGTGGAGTCTGGTGGCTTTAACCACACAAACATTACAGCTGCGCTCAAATATCACAAAGAGCTGTGACAGCAGAGAAACACATGAAAATCCTCCAAAGATCATCTAGAAATAGAAATCTGTCCACTGTGGGACGTGTGAGGCTGACATTAATATGTCTTAAAGTGGGAGATGAAGAAATGCTTCCAGGGCCCAAATCATGGAGACAAACATCAATCCACACTTCACTTTGTTTCCTGTCTCTAAAGTGGGAATATTTCAGTGTGATGAACAAACGGCCTCCAACAAATAAAGCTAATTTCCTTTTCCTGTCTTTTCTCCAGCGGCCTCAGCTTCTTCCTCTTTCCCCTGTCTTCTTCTGCAGACGCTCCTCTGTAGCTTCAAGCTCTTTCTCTTTACAAGGAGAGCTACAAACCTTTGCATCCAGCCACAAACACCCCATGGGCTCCTCTGGATCATCACACTCAGCATTTTCACAATAAAAGCCTCATATTTATGGCTGCTCCACCCTGACATGTGACAACATCCAAATGACTGGATCAAAGTGTTTGAATGATCTCAGCAGCTTTAAAACTATTGATATTTATACATTTACATTGATTTGGACTAAACTAACAAAACTATTGATTTGATCCAAACTCAACTCATGCCAGAGGCTTTTATTTTGAAGTTAGGATCATTTTAATGGTCTTCTTAGTCTGTTCATTTAAACACACAGTTGCTCCGCCTGACATTTTTGGTTTTTAGATCAAAACATCAAAGAATTTATTTTATTTGAATGAACTGAAAATAGATTCAAACTAAAAGCTTTTAGAGAATAAACTCCTTCATGACCTCTGACCTTTGACCTGTATCTACAGCACTGACCTCTGACTTTCAGCTTCATTTGTTTCGTCAGCAGGATGTTTCCCTCCCTGCTGTAGACGGTGCAGGTGTAGGTGTAGTTGTCTCCATCTGTGGGGTGTTTCAGGGTCAGACTGAGGTCTCCAGTTTTCAGCAGGTCTTCATTCATCTTCGTTCGGTCTCTGTAATCCTGTTCTTGTTCTTCAGGCTGGTCAGAGCCGTTCTCATACACGTGGACCTTCCTGTTGTATCTGTTATCCATCCACTCCACTTTAGCGTCTTCAGGCAGGTGAAGTGTGGTGTTGAAGGGCAGCTGGACAGACTCCACCCCTGAATCCACCTCCACCTGGGGGACTGAGAGGACAACAAAGCACAACATGAGCTTGGATGGAGACATTTGTGTTGACTCTAACAGGCTGAATGCTGCTGCTTCACTGGGAGCTCACTGTTAGATAGAAAGTGGTCAGTGTGAAGAGGAGACGCAGCAGAAAGATGAAGACTGACAGGAAGAAAGCAGTGAACAGACTGTTGGAGCTGCTGTTAGTGGGACAGGACTTTATTCAGTCTCTGAGGACCAGATTTGACTTGATGAAGCAGAGAAACACAGTCTGAGTGTTTCTGTCACACTCACTTCATCACACAGCTCAGTTTGACAACATTTGGAAGAATTTGATAGAAGCGTTCCTTTAGTAAAAGCACCAAGAAAACACCATGAAAACACCTCACTACACACAAAACTGCAGTACTGGCAAATTGTACATAAAGTATGAAAAGTCAAAGTACTTATTGTGCAGAACAATGTTCCCATCAGTGTTCTATGGATCAATATTACTGCTGCACATGTTTAAGGCTGAGCTCATTTCAAATCCTTTCTATTGTGTTGAATCTGCAGTAATGCATCATATTCTATAAAATCATATGTTTGTAGTGGCTGTCCTGTGAGGACCACGTATCTCTAAATAAACAGCTGTTAATGAGCTCACAAACACAGGCCTACAGCTGGATTTGAAAAAGTCCATTCAATAGAAAATCAACAATCACAGCTGGATTCAAAGGCTTGAGCTCTGTGTGACATGGTTACCTGTCAGTATCTACAGGGGGATTCAAATATGAAGGAAACATTAAGGTGGTGCATTAGAAAAACTGCTGCTTTCAAGTGCAGAGCAACAAACTGTTTGAACTGATCCAACTTTATTAACACAGACAAAGATTTGTGCATCAGCTGCTGTAACATTTGTAATGAGCATTAATATTAATAAGTGTGAGTGAACAGAGCTGCTGCAACAGTGAAACTCTCACTGACTGATGTTACGTGAGGCCTTGTTGGCTCATTGTTAGTTCGCTGCACTGAAACAGGAAAATCCAGCTGTTAGTCATAATGTTTGTGTTTGTAAAGCACTTTATAACTGAGGACAGTGTGGAGGAGAGTCTGTGTGAGTCAGCTGCACCAGTGCTTCATGCTTTGGTGTTTTTAACATAAAGTCATCCCTGTAGACTGCTTTTAGTTTCAGTGTCCTTATTTTGCCCTCAGTTATTGGTTCTCACTGTCTCCAGATCAGGTTCAAACACAGAGGAGATCAGGGCTTTGCAGCTGCTCCTAAACTGTGGAACAAAGACCCACGCAACATTAGAGACCTTCAACACCCTCCATCCTCTTCCTCTTCTCCTTATCCCAGCACACAGAGAGGAGTGTCGGGGGAAAGGCCCCACTCAGGTGGTGGAAATGACCTCAGGAACTTGTTGCTGTGAGGCAACAATGATCAGCACCACCATACTGTTTGTTTCACTCATGGTTTCTCATTTTATGTTTGTTTTTAATCTGTTGAATTATTTCAGGACTTTGACTCATTTAAATGTGCATCACTTTGGTCAGCAGCTGTTTCAGTGACACTTTATAACACGACCTGCAAATAAGGCTCAAGTAGCCTGTAGTTACCTGTAAGTTTGTGTAACAAGTAGGTTTTGTACAGAAAGAATACAATAATTACACTGTAAGTACATTTAAGTACAGCGTCAGTCATTTTAAGTGCTGGGTTATTTCATGGGAAATCTCCAGAACAACAAACAATATTCCATCTTTGTACTTTCCGGGCCGTGGCTCATATTATGGAGCGACTCAGCCTTAGCCTAACATCCTGGTATTTTATAGCAAAGGACGCTAAGAAAGGAAACCCAGCCACACTGTAGCCGACTGTCTGCATTGTAATCAGGCTGCAATGTAGGGACGTGTCTACAAAGAAGCTCCAGCTGAAAGGATTACAGCAGGTTAGTGTGATGACAGATAGAGGTGTAAATGTACTGACATGTAAAGAGGGTGTTGAGAAGGTGGAAGAGTGACGTGTGAGCAGCAGCTTCATGACAAGAACAAGCACTTCAGATGTACAGAGAAGGTCAGGAAGTGTGGTAGTAATGGCTTGTTTGTAAAAGCCAAAAATCAAACACATGATTTTAGCTCTGTACGTTCGACTTTTTGGGTCTCCAGATGATAAAGAAACAGATTTATTTACATCTATAACTGCTTATTTAGTTCCTGGTGGTGGGAGGTGGATTTAGGCCGACGTTCATCAAACCTAAATGAATTATTTGTCCTAACAGTAAGAGGGCCAAATGTATTAATGAGTGCTGAAAACCTCCATGTGTGTCTGTACAGGTGGAGATCACTGGAGAAGCTGAAAGCTTTGGTGCTTTTCTACTAGTTGGGACGACTCTGTGAAAATCTGCTGACAGTCTGAGCAAGTTTTTGGACTCTTGCTCACAAAGTAAAAGACATTTTACAAAGTGAACAGAAAAGAAACTTGTTCTGAGTGTAAGTGTTGTTTTGGATGCTGATGGATTGTTGAAGCTCATGTTTGAAGAGTTGTGGATTGTTTCATGTTCTTCTGTTTTAAGTTGAATGAACAGCTCAGCTCGTCTCCGTGTTTATAAGCTCACATGATGCCTGTGCTCTCCACAGTTTGATCGTACGGATCAAAGTATCAGTGTGTTCATCACTGTGTTCATTTTATAGGTAACATGTAAAGACAGCTGAACAGTGAAACTTCCATTATGCAGAAAATGACTGAAGCAGAACTTACTCAGTAATGACTTCGGCTGCTACGATACTGAAAATGATTCACAGACAATTTGCATCTTTCCTATAAAATACCTGAAAGTTAAACCAGATTAAGACTCCATGACACGGCCCACAGCACAGGAGGTTCAGGGTACTTGTTTCATTGTTTCCTGCAGAAACCTGACTTGTTGCTGAAAATTACACATAAGTACAGGATACTTGTTTGCAAATAAATGAACTGGCTTAGCGATGAACACACATGAAATAATCCAGCCACAGAAACTGTCCACAGCTTTTAGTCTGTTTGCTGCTATAGATATAATCCAGCTGATGTGGAGAACTACATGTGACACTTTGATGCAGCCATGACTCTGACTGATTTCTTTCCATTTTCAAAGGTTGATGCATCACTTAAAGTCCTTAAAAAGCTCAGAAATAAAGAGAAAGGTTGGTTAAAGCAAAGAGAGGCACTGGCAGCATTTAAGACACTAAACAAGAGAAACAGATCAGAGAACATCAGACTGAATAAGTGGAATAAAGTGAAACAGAGAACTAACGCTCCCTAAGAATGGAGCTGTCAGAGGAAGAGAGCAGCAAACTGAAAGTCTCTGTTAGCTGCAGAGCTCTGAAACTTCACACAGCTTTGGATGATAACATGGAGAAAGGATGTGGAGATGTTCACACTTCTGCTAGAAATCATCTTCTAGTTATTGTGACTCAGATATGACTGATTATAGATGAGGACCAAAGAAGGTTTTCACTGAGATTTGAACTGACTTAGCTTAGCCTGTGTTTTAGCCACATGCTAAACAAACACATGTTCAGAAACTAGAAGATGTTACCTTTCAGATGAAGTCTCACACATGAGCTTTGCTCCTACAGTTCATCTGCTGAAGCTTTTACATTTGGGTGGAAATCAAATAAAAATCAAAACAGCCACAAACATCAGACATGCTAACACTGTAACATTATTGGATGGAGCCCACTGAGACTGAACCATCATCATGAGTCTGACCTCTGACCTTTGACCTGTATCTACAGCACTGACCTCTGACTTTCAGCTCCACTTGTTTCTCCATCAGCATGTTTCCCTCCCTGGTGTAGGCGGTGCAGGTGTAGGTGGAGTTGTCTCCATCTGTGGGGTGTTTCAGGGTCAGACTGAAGTCTCCAGGTTCCAGTAAGTTTCTCTTCATCTTTGTTTGGTTCTTGTATTTATAGTCCTGTTCTTCAGGCTGGTCAGAGCCGTTCTCATACACGTGGACCTTCCTGTCGTCTTCATCCTTCCACTCCACTTTAGCATCTTTAGGCAGACAAACTGTGGTTTTGCAGATCAGCTGGACAGACTCCACCCCTGAATCCACCTCCACCCAGGTGACTGAGAGGACAAAAAAGCACAACATGAGCTGTAGTGAAGGTTACTAATGTTCTCCTTATGACCTGTTACAGAGGACTTATTTCTGTGCTTGTCCTGTTAGACCTCAGTGTAGACCACAACATTTTACTACAAACACTAGAACACACCAGAGTTATTAAAGGAAATTCACTGCAGTGGTTTGAATCATATCTGATAGATTCCAGTTTTCTCTACAAAAAAAGTTATTCATAGATTAGTATCATTTGCAGATGATACACATTTAATTTTTACCATTAACACAGTTAAATCAGTAACAAGCATGTCTTAAAGATATAAAGGCCTGTATGGCCTCTATTTACTGTTTCTAAATTCATCACATTGATCCTGGACCTGTACATATAAATAAATCATATTTATTTATTTATCTATAATTAACACACCCTTGTTGTTTTATTCAAGTGATATCACTGTGTGATCGCTGCAGTCAGACAGCTGAAGCTCCCAAAATCCTCAAATCATTTTTAAACGAGATTTTAAGAATTAAAAGTAAATCTCCAAAGAGTATATTATGTTCATCTGGACGCAGCGTTTTGTGGGAGAAACGTTTCGTCATCATCCAGGTGACTTCTTCAGTCTAAACAGTACATTTGCATAATGACTGAAACCAGCCGACTGAAGGAACAGTTTCTTAATCTTAATTATGCAAATTCTCATGAAATTTTTGTAAAAAACTTCATACGACAGCTGAAACAGAATCAACCTCTTCACTGATGAGGAGCTGGGATGGAAATACTTTAATGATGTTTTGATAAAAATATAAATAAACGTGTCCATCATTAAATTTAGAGTAAACCACAGAAACAATGCTGGGGTTTCTCCTCAGCTGTCCAGCCTCCTTAAACAAAGAGATGCTGTCTGAGCTCAGACCAGAGAAACTAAATCTGAGGCAGACTGTTTGATTTTTAGACCCTTTTTTTCTAACACTCAAAAAACACTAAACATCTGAATGATCCTAACAAACAAACAAAAAAAACACCTAAAAATTAGGATAATAATAAAATCTTAAGGATATATCCACCTAAATGGCTGCTAAAAGACTGACATACTTTACTAATAATTTGATATTTTGAACTGCTTTAATGAACATTTTGTTTCTTCGGGTCTTTACGTGAATCTTTACATCAGATTTCAAACAGCTTAACGAACAGGAGGCTCTCTGTAACCACTCAAACTCAGTCTGTGCTTCAGTCCTTCAGCTTTTCTCCTCTGAATGTCCTGGAGGTCCACAGCACCTTAAATCTGTTGGATCCAAATCTGCAGGACCAGATCAACTCCATCCTTACCTCTAACTTATATTTTTAATTTCAGCTTTTGAACAGTGAGATCTCTGAAATATGGAAACCTGTCCATGTTCTCCCTTTGAAAAGAGTTGATCCTTCAGATGTTCATAACTACAGGCCTGAATCTAAATTATGTGTGTTTAGTGAAAGTTTACAAGAATCTTATTAGTGAACAACTAAAAAATGTTCTGTACAAAAATGAAACTCTTTCTCAGTGTAACAGCGGCCCTTAGCAGCTGGAAACACAGTGAGATGGACCAAGGCCAGTGTAGTGGAACAAAAGTATTTATTTGCTATGCAGCTCTACTTACAACAATTAACTTGTCGAGCTTCTTCACAGCACAAAATCCACACTCTAATGACAACCGGCAGCCTTAAATATGTTCAGCTGTCACAGACTTAACCATTATTCCACTCTCAGGTAAATCTTAAATCCCAACCTTCCACCACAGTATACAATATATCAATTAGAATAAATAAATACACAAATACATTTCACATTTTCATATTAATAAATATTTCACACTTTAATGTTACACCAAACCCAGTATTACAAAAACCCAGAAACCCAAGCACAACAAGATTCACCACCCTCTCTCTACCAATGGTCTCTCCCGGAACCTTTAAATGGTGTCTGGACCCCCGGGGAAACATTTGTCCAAACACCTTGAAGAGGACACAGGCAAGAAAGGTGAGTAATCATTATCTTACACTTATTTGCACCACTTTTATCCCTAGATTTCACACACACATTTACATTAGTTTTCTTTACTGGTAAACCTTAATCACAATCTCAATCACCATTCTTCTCTCCTGACAGACAACCACCACATTCCTTGATGAGGAGCAGCTGTGCAGGATCTGAAATAAGGCTACCAACTGATTTTAAAATTCCCAATAAATAGTCAATAAATAATTAAAATTCTTGTGTGCAAATCCATGCTTAAAGTGCAATGCTAAGTAAAGTGCTTGATAAGGTGCTTTTAATAAAGTGAAAGGTGGGCTCTAAAGTGCTATACAGATAATATAAATAAATATAGTAAGGGAGTCCTCTTCCTTACACTCAGCATCAGTCAGGATTCAGAAAACAGCCCAATAACTGCTGCTGTTGAAGTGGTGAACGACATCATTGATGAGCTGCTCTTTGTTTTGACTTATTGAAGGTTTTTCACAGAGTTTTCATTTTAGTAAACAGACTAAACAATGTTGGTCTCTCTGTAAATGCTGTGAGTTTGTTTTTAACTCATCAGCTACAACTCAGTGTGTCCACGTTGTTTTATATTAGGACCACTGTTCTTTTCTCAATAAATAAATAAACTCCATCTTTATGCAGAGGACAGATTGTTTGTCTCCTTCAGTCTTACAAAAAGTTGAATTTCTGAAGACTTTGATGTTGTTCAGTCCCATTTAACTTAAGTTGATGTTAAATGCAGAGAAATCCAAGTTCATGTTATTATTAAACAGCAAAGAGTTGTTATCAATGTTTCCTAAGAACAAACCCATTCAAGGAGCTGAAACTGCAATGGTCACATCTTATAAGTATCTCAGTATCATTATAGATCAGAATTTGTCATTTAAAGCTCGGTTTGAAAGGATCGGGTCCAAGCTGAAATTTAAAAATTTAAATTTTGGGCATAAATCTTGATTCTTCTCCAAATGAGGAAAAACTTCATCTCTGTAACTTTTTTGTGTTTATTGGATTACAGTGATCTGCACCCATCCTGTACCAAAACAGATTAGATAGTGTCCATCGTTGTGCTTTGTTTTATTGCTGGCTGTAGAAATCGTGTACATCACTGTTCTGTGTGCTGATGCTAAATGTCCATCTCTGTATATCTGTAGATTTTCCTGTTTGGTTTTTATCTATAAATCCCTGTTTGGCTGCTTTAAGTCATTTTTAAAGAAGTAAGAGAGCTCTTTTAGTCAGTCTGACACTCTTGTAGTAATCTGTTTTTTCACATCATTCACATTTTGTGTTCACTTGTCTGTGTGGAATATTGTATTATCTCTTTACTAATATTGTTGTTTGTAATGTCTGCTGCCCTCTGCTGGTCTCTCTTGGACTTTAATCTCAGTGAGACTTTTACCTGGTTAAATCCTGTTAGACCTCAGTGTAGACCACAACATTTTACTACTATATACTACTGTATTTTATTGTTTTTCACTAAGTTTATTATTTTATCGTATTTATTATTCTTATTATATCTATTATGTTTCTATTGTTCAGCACTTTGGTCAGCCTTGTGTGTTTTTAAAGTGCTATATAAATAAACAATGATGATGATGATACTACAAACACTAGAACATTATTAAAGAAAATTTACTACAGTGATTTGAATCATATCTGATAGATTCCAGTTTGAGGAGCTTTCTTCACACACAAAGCTTGCTGCTTCTAAATTCATCACATTGATCCTGAACCTTTATATAACTATAACCAACACACACATATTAGATGTCAGTGACCACTGTGTGAAAATAATAAATATTAATGACAGTATAATAAAATAAATGTATAATCAAATCTTATCATGGAGATCTCTTTAACGTTGTTTTTTTTTTTTACCTTTATTGGATTACAGTGATCTGGTGTACATTGCATTGTAAATGGTAAAAGGACCCCAAAGCGCTTTACACAACCAATCATCCACATATTCACACGCTGGTGATGAAGCTACATTGTAGCCACAGCCACCTGGGGCGCACAGACAGAGGCGAGGCTGCCGGACACTGGCACCACCGGGCCCTCTGACCACCAACAGTAGGTGAAGTGAAGTGCCCAAGGACACAATGGCTAAGACTGTCGGAGGGCTCGAATCAGCAACCGTCCAATTACAAGATGAGCTGCAACCTCGTGAGCCACGATCGCGATTGTATTGTAAAGTTACAATATTATTCACATGTCTGTGTTCTCGAGTATTAGTTGGGTTTTTTTTGTAACCTCTGCTAACTCATGACCAATCACAGTGAAACTTTTGGTAAAAAGTAAAACTGGTTAAATTGCAGATAATGAAAGAACAGCTTGTCCACATGCAGCCTCTGTGTCAGATCAATGCTGTGAAGCACACACACTGTTTAGTAAAGTCATGTTGTGGAGCTGTTTCACTGATCAATGACTGAGTCTGAAGGAGGTTTTCTGACTTCTGGAACAAACCTGGAAGTTTCTCTTCAGCTCTCTGTATCAGCTGTTTGTAACTCTTTCAGCTTCTGGAACAAGTTTGTGTGAGCCACAGTCAAGGAGCCACCAGAGGACACCTGCTGACCATTGGCATTATGGGTAGTGTAGTAGGAGACACTCACCTGACATGAAATAGTGCCGGAAATAATATAGAAGACCTCCAGAAACCACAAGAAGAACCAGAAGAACCAGGAGAGCTTTGGCCCAGGATGGAAACTGTTCTGTGGAGAAACACAAAGAACATCGTGACCTTTGACCTCTGACTGAATGAATTTAATGAAGAGGCCTTTACTCATAAAGCTAACATGATTATTCTGACAATTTTAAAATAATAAAGTTTTATCTGAGTGATGTCAGATGTATCTACAGCAGGTGTTTGTTGCTGACCTTTGACCTGCAGCTGTACATCACTCCGACTCCATTCATCTCCAAATTCTCTGATGGAGCAGGTGTAGGTGGCGCTGTCAGACAGTTGGAGGTTGGTCAGGTTCAGGCTGAGGTCTCCAGTACCCAGAGCATCAGTCTTCATGGATGTTCGGCCGCTGTAACGCTGGTTTTGATCTTTCAGTTTGTCTCCTTGAAGCTGACGCTGGTGAACGGTTGGAGGACTGAGGTCGGAGCGACTCCACACCACTGAGGGGTCAACAAATCTAAAAGTGGGAAACTGACAGGGCAGGATGAACGAGTCCCCCTCATATGACTCCACCGCTGAGGCATGCTGGGAAACTGAGGACACACAGACAGAGACTCCATGAGTCACTTTGAGGTGAAGAAACCAGGAGACAAAACGACAGAAATATTCAACATTTTAACAACTCACAGAAAAAAAAGTAAGAGGCAGGAAGTCCAGAGGAAGTGGAGGAACGAGCTGATGTGAGGCTTTAAAAGTGATGAATACAAGTTTAAAGTCAGGTCTGTATCTAACAGGCTGCCTGTGCTGTGAGGATGGACTGATGAGGACTCGTCTGTTTCAGTTTGTTAAAAATCTGTCAGGTTAACTGTGGATGAGCTGGAGGACACTTGGCTGAGAGCTGAGTAAAGAAAAGTACAACAGTCCAAACATGAGATGTTGGAGGACTTTTTCAAGCCCGTTTCTTATAAAAATGTGTGATATTTGTTTTATTTCTTAAAGGGGACATGAAACCTGACACAGATAAAGGCTCATTTACAGCACTGAGCCCTGCTCATAGATGTAACTCTGTCTGTGAAGCTGGATTTAAGAAATAAGTGCTTAAAGTGAAGTTTTATAAACATGGTTCAGAACTGAAGAAGCCTCTCAGATGAGAGGTGAAACGTCTTCTAGCAACTTAAAGAAGTCCAGACGCTTTTCTTTGCAAGCTCCTTTGACTACGATGACCTGGATGACTGAGAACCTTCACAGACATATTTTATAAACATGTTTAGCGCCATCTTGTGTCAGTACGGGACGTGACATCATGTGGTTGGTTGGTTGGGGCTAATAGACTTACATTTTTACATGCTTTACATCTTTACATGTTTCTATATCTCTGCTGTGATCACTGAGCCATGGAGGACATTATATTTCTGATGTTTCACCTTCAAGGACAGATTTCCATGTACATATTGAAATGATCTAAGAGTCCCTGAGATCAAGGCTATGAGGGCAGAGACAGCTAAGAAGCTGCTGCTGACTCTGAGTTTAGATGCAGGTTTGTGAGCAGGAAACAGAAGCAAGGATGGAAGATAAGATCCTCGTGACCACAGACAAGAACATCAAGCATTTCAACATTACTCAGAGAGATGCCAGAGAACAGCACACGCTCAGATCACTGCAGAGTTTCACCTGCAGATAAAAATGTTTGGTGTCCACCAAAAGAAGTTTTGGCCTCCACCAAAGGAAAATCAGCAGGACTGTGATTTTACAGCATTTTAATAAATGCACTTTCATTTAAGCTTAAATACATTTGAGTTTGTCAAAGAGCCAAAATAGCAGGAACACAAACAGACTGGTGTAAATTCAGCTCACACAGACTCTTTGTGTTCACTACATGCAGACCAGCTGTGCTCATATGTGCACTTACGGCTCATTTAGAGGCAGGAATATCCTGCTATGTCCCTGTCAGGACCTGCTTCTGTCAGGACCTGCTTCTGTTAGGACCTGCTTCTTTGACTGCTCACCACTCAAACAGCTTCATGACATTAGCAGTAAGAGCAGATGTGGATCCACAGCAAACATGTATGTTGGTCACAATCAATGAAAGAAGCTCAGAAAGCTCTTCAGTAAAACCAGTGTTAGAAATGAAACACAGCACAGCATGCTGGGTAATTACAAGGACTCCCATCAGGCACAGGGAGGCACGTCCCCCTAACTACTCATGCTTATTAACACAACACACACATGTTACATGCACTTCTCTCCACGACCACTAGATGTCTCCACACTCTGTGATGACTCCAATGATCAGAGCTGCTGAGCCTGTTTGCAGACAGAGGAGGAGCTCCTGCTGATCCGTGTGGGACTAAAAAGCTCTGATAACGTCCATCCAGCAGCTGATAACAGGGACATTTGGTGCCATGTCAGAGCTGCACAGTCAGTCATCAGTTTGGCTCTTTAGTTTGAAGAGTTCAAAGCAGCAGCAGAGAGTCTAAAGTGTGTCACACAGCACCAAGTTTCCTTTGGTCACGTATGAAATGTGAGTCAGAGCTTCAGCTACACAACAACACACACAGCAGCTGATTGTAACATGAGCTCATCTGAAAGCCACCAAGAAGAATCCAGAGATTTGAAAGTTGCTGCTTTGGATTGTTAGTTTGATCTGAATCAGAATCCAGTGTTTGATGGAAATCTCCTCCTGCTGCACTTCAACACATTAAAGAGAGAGAGAGGAAAGAAAAGCTGATGATGAGAGCAGAGAGGAAGGTGTACTTACCGTGCAGGAGGATCACAAACACCACAAACATCTTCATGTTCCTGTCAAACTCAGAGACTCTTTCAAAGCCCTTCAGGACATCAGCTCACAGCAGCTTCACTTTCCTCTGCTGATCATCTACTGACACTCTCACACTCTCACACTGTCACAGCTCAGAGTTCAGCTTCACACTTTGTTAAAGCACATCTGTGGAATGAAGTCCGGCCAGCCACAGATCACTTCTGAGGAAAGAGGAGGACGTCGGCTTTCCTCGTAGTTTCACGCCCGAGCGCTCCGGTCGGAGGCGGCTGCTGCGGCCTCACCCTGACACGCACAAAGCTCCGCCTTCAGTCCTGACACTGAAACATCCACTGTAGCTACAATGATGCAGATGTGACCCTCAGCAGCTGGATTTCCTCTCCATAGATGTGTTTCCATGCAGATCATGGACATAAAGCAGCTCCAGGATGAAGAGTGTGAAAGAACTTCTTCCACTACAGTATTCATTACAGCACTGTGGCACTCCACAAACCCTCACACTGTCTCAATCCCTGTTTCCAGTTTACTGAGAGAAGGCCTGAAGCTCAGCCAATCACAGGACAGGAAGTGATCAGCTGACAGTGATTTGAAGCTGTCAGGGTGAGGCTGCTTCATGCAGGTGTGAAACTATGAGGAAGCTGAACGCCTCCTCTTTCCTCAGAAGTGATCTGTGGCAGTCTGCCATCATGTTTGGCTGCACACACTGAATGTGACTCACTGAAAGCAAAACCACACGTACACAGGTGTGTGTCAGGTATATTTAATTTTCTGTGAGGGACTGAAACTAACAAATATTTTCAGACACAGGAAGATTTTTGGAGCCAAAAATGTGTCTTTAAATGATATTTAATCAAGTTTGGATTCAAACATTTGTAAAATACTTCATGTTATTTTGTTATTTGTGTCTGGATTGAGGCACAAATGATTTTGTTTGTATATCTTAGTTTGTGCCTGATGATCACATCATACACAGCTGCAACTCTCAGGAGGCCAAATTCTTTCTGCATTATTTATTAGATTTTTACGCACCTCTACCGTCGTTTACAGCTCTGTCGACGGCTGTTGGGTTTTTTTGGTTTTTTTTTAAATGACCTCCGACAAGAGAGCCTCATTTCTGCTGTTTAATATGGAAGAAATTTAAACTTTTTGAAATGATGCCAAACTGCAAAACGCTTGGCTGTCTCTAATAAAACCTCTGTAACTTTACCTGATGCTGCTGAAGAGAAGCAGAGAAGTGTTCATATGTTGATTCATGCTTTTCCTCAGTTGGGGGGGGGGGGAGTGTTTACATTTGGAAGAGAGTGGCTTGACCACTTTCCCTGGCTAAAACACAGTAAAGCTGACAACATGATGCACTGAACTTTCTGTGGTGAGTGTGGAAAGTCTGTATGGACAGCAATTTAAAAAAAAGTGCACTTATAAAACTGAGGTGTTAAAAATTTGGGTGCGCCTAAGAAAAAAAGTTGGTAGTTGCACCAGTGCAACCGTGGCAAAAAGTTAGTGTAGAGCCGTGTAATTAATTTACATAATGTGAGTAATAAAAACTTCTCCTCTTCTCCAGAGTTGGGCAGTAAGTACTTAAGTACAATTTTAAGGTATCTGTACTTTACCTGAGTAGTTTTTTTTTCTGACTACTTTTTACTCCCTACAATTTTAAACACATATCTGAACTTTCTACTTCTTACATGTGTTGTGATTTTCCCGAGTGCATCATTACTGCTTTTGCTATAATGGTCATATTTTATTAGAAATGTATTAGGAGTTTTTATTTTGAGATATTAGAATCCGAACAGAAAAGAAAAAGAAAGAAAGAAATTGGTGAGGAAGTTAACAGAAGGAGAGGGAGAGAAAAAAAACACTGAGGATCTGCTCCAAACAAACAAAACAAAAACAATCAAACACACACACACAACAAAACCAAACAACAGAGAAACCACAGACATGGTGCTGAAGTCACAGGGGGCCTCAGCAAGGAGCCAGAGCAGAGATCTGAGACCCAAAGACTCCCTCACCCCCAAGCAGGCGTCTGACAGAGCCAGGGGACCAGGCCCCACCAAGCAGCCATTAGCCAGTACACACCCAGAGGATGGGGTACCAGCCACAGACAGAGAGTGTGTTGGGGTGAAAATAGTGTCTATTTTGATAGTTTATTAGAGATTTCCATCATGAATTCATTGTGGAAACTGACCACAAGTTAAAGACCAAACACAACTAAATGACGTGTTTATCATACAAATATAAAAGGGTGTTATAATAATATGTGGCTTACACGCCTGTTAAAACCTGCCTGGTGACAGATGACACTGACAGTAATCTGCTGATGATTGAACTGCAGATTTAATGCAGGAATATTTCCTGTTTGAACTCTTCAGGGACCCGTGTATTTCCTGAGCAAACACTCTTCTCCTCATGCTGCTGCTGTGCTGTCAGCTTTAAGATGGAACAATAAATATTTCTATTGATTTGCACAGAAAGCTTTTAAAAAGCAACAGAACAATAAAAGCAGCAGCAGCTCTGACTGTGTTAATACCAACTTAAATATGTCAAAGTCAGGTTTCTGTTTAAAACAGATCACTGAATATTTGAGTTACAAATACACAGATTTAACTACATTAACTTAACTGTGGTATAAAAACTGGATTTATTGACTCCTGTAATGTTTGCATGCCTCAAACATTAATGTTAACCTTCAGTATTTCTCAGTTCCATTCTTTAATTCTCAGGCTTGCAGCGGCAACACAGTCTGCAGCGCTAACTTGTTCATCTACCGTTTTTTGTTGTCTCCTCTTTTCTATATCCTCCTTCCGCCTTACATTCGACCTTTCAAAATAAAATTATTGTAAACATCACAATCACCTCCTTTTTTTTTTTTTTTAACAAACTTAGGTACTCAGCGAGGTGAATTATTAATCTGAACCTATGACAAACAAGCCTGATAAAATTACTTAAGTTTCTCCACACCTAAACATCAATTGAACAGTACTGCATTTGCGCAGATCTCTGACTAAACACTATCAACATTCAACACTAGAATACAGGTGTTAGATTCAGGCACATCAAACATGTTCACACAGCGTAGCCTTCAACTGGTCACTCAGATGTTCAAGTCTTAGATCTGATGCAATCAGACAGATGCATGGGTACGTTAGGTCTGACTGGGTATCTGGGCTTGTCTGTTAAGGCGGGGTCGACATGCAGTCCAGGCGGGGCATTTTCAAGTCCATGTCATGTTTTCTTGAAGAATGACGCATTCCTGACAATCGAGTGTCCATCCCTTGTAATTAATTAATTAATTTCAGAACCCTTAACATTGGTCACTTTGTAGGTTTTGCATTGTGTGGATAATTTGTTGTGCTTGGGTTGGCGATGCAGCACTGTGTCACCCAGACTTAGTGAGTGTGGTCTGGCGCGACGAGTTGCATCTGCGATCACCTTCATCTTGATCTTTGCATCCCTTGCTCTCACTTCAGCATCTGAATACTTGCGTGGAGTGGTGTTAAAGAAGGGGAGTTTGGTGTATAGCTGGTGTTGAAACAATATTTTGGTTGGTGAGCTTGCCGTTGTGCTATGAGGTGTAGATCTGTACTCACAAAGAAAGATGTTTAGATGCTGTTTCCATGGTGTGCCCTGTGTCTCGGCAACTCTCAGCGCTCTGCCTAGGGTCCTCATAAAGCTCTCAGCAATGGCATTCACCTGAGTCCAACAAGGTGTGATTTTGTGATGATGAAATCCTAGGTAGTCTGCAAACTGTGAGAAAGCCTCACTGTTAAAAGGAGGACCATTATCAGTTTTTACTGTCCTTTGTCCTTGTTACTTGTCCTTTATTGTCCAAACATGGAGAACACTTCGTCAATGACTGGGATAGCAGAAGATGCTGATGTTGAGCGTACACTTTCAACGACTGGATAGCGAGAATACTCGTCTGTGATGACGAGCAGATATTCCCCCGTAGGAAGACGTCCATAAAAATCTGCACTGACACTGTGCCAGGGTGTTTCGGGTCATGGTGACATCTGCAGAGGGTCGGTGTGTGTGACACAGCTTGGCATTGCAGACAGATTTGAACTGCAGATTCTGCTTTCTGATCGATCTCTGGGAACCATACTTTGGTACGTAGCAGCGCTTTGGTCTTGACGATACCCTGGTGCCCTTCGTGTGCCAGTTGTATTGCTCTTGCTTGTAGGACAGTTGGAATGACTATCCTCGTGCCTCTGAGTATGAAGTCAGATGAGTCAGCTACTGTTAGTTCACTTTGAAAATGTTTGAATGATTTCAAAATGTCAGCATGCTGGGATTTATCTGTTAGATGCCACGTGCTGTTCCTGATGTGACTGATGACTTCCTGCAGAGTCTCTGTTTTTATCTCCTGAAGTGTCATGGCTTTTGGGGTGGAGTGATAAGAGAAGAAATTGACATACTCTTCTGCAACCTTACATGTACGAGCACTTTCATTCTCCTGTGTTGGCACTGGATGACGTGACATAAAGTCAGCTGGATTATCAGCACCTTTTCTGTATTCCACTCTGAAGTTATATGGCTGAAGTCTCAGTCCCATCTTTCTATTCTGGCAGGTGGTTTCGATCGTGGGTTATTCCAGATGATTTCGATCGGTCACCAGTGTGAATGAATGTCCATAAACATACAAATGGAAATGTTCGCAACTCCACACAATGGCGAGTGCTTCTTTCTCAGTGTGCAACTATCTTACCTTGCCACATCACTCAGTGCTCTGCTTGCATATGCAATAATGTGCTTCATCCCTTTTTCATCTTCATCACGTTTTTCGTTCTCTTTTTTTTACTACTCCTTCCGCCTTACATTTGACCTTTCAAAATAAAATATCTTTAAACATCACATCTCCAATGTAGAGGTCTGAGCATTCCTCGCTGCACTGTACAGCATACACTACATTGTTAAGTTTGTGTTTAGGAGTTTTGTCTTTCAGGTGAACCAGTTTGTGTCTGAGTGTGTTGCTGGGTCTGAAATACACTGGGATGTCGTGCTTGGAGAAAACCCTCCTGAGTTTCTCTGATAAACCTGCTACATAAGGGATGATGGTGTTGTTCTGTCTGTTGCTCCCTTCTCTGCTTGCTGTCTCAGACTCCTTCTGTTGTGTCTTTACTAGTTTCATAAAGGCCCAGTTTGGATAACCACATGTTTTAATGTTCCTTTTCTTTCTCTTCCACCTTAGAGGGAACGTTCCCTGTTGCCTTCAAGCCGTTATGACTGAAAACCTGCACAGACTTAGTAAAACTGTAAAACTTGTAATCTGTAGAGTAAATCATTTAGAAGTGCCACCGTTTCAGTGATTCTTTTATTTACAGACTATGTTAAAGGTAGCGTTCTGCACGGTGGTGCAGTGGTTAGCACTGTTGCCTCACAGCAAGAAGGTCTTGAGATCAATTCCACCATCAGGCCAGAGCTTTTCTGTGTTTGCATGTTCTTCCCATGTTTACATGGGTTTAAAGCTTCAGACTCTAACGTGCAGCCATCAACTCAGAAATAAACAGCAGCACTAAGTTTGCTCAGTGTTAAATAATGATCACATTAAAATGTTTATCAAATGCTTTGTGCACTAAATCAGCAGATTGATGATTTTCTGCTTTAATCTCGTCTTATTTGTTACAGATGCTGCATTTTAATTTCACCTTCCTCACAGATTTTAAATTATTTTATCATCATCATCTACTGATGTCTGATTGGAGCAGGCAGCAGTGACGGGGATCATTTCTGCAGAAGAAGAAGAGTCATGTGACATGTGACCATCAGGTCAGAGTCTTCCTTCATCCTCACAACTGCTGTGCTGCTGACACTGACAGCAGGCGCTCCTCCCTGTGAGTCTGAGAAGATGAAACTTTGAGGTTGTTATTCAGAGCTCATGATGTTCAGTCTGTTTAATCAGCACTTTGTTTCTCTAACAGGAACTCAGGTCCCTCCTCTTCCTCCTGTAGATGCAGCAGGTTCACGTCCTGTCTTCACTGAGCTCTGGGATCACAGATTTATGGTTAAAGTAACAGGAAGTTAACGTGCCGTGGTCACCGAAGATATAAACGCATCACTCTGGGACTAAACGATCATGTGATGTGATGCTGAAGAAAAGTGCCCACAGCAGTGCCCACTGACCCACACCAACATCTGGGCTTCATGTTAAGCAGCTGTTACTTCTCAGTAATGTGACAAAATGTGTTATTCAATCAGTCATGAAATGTACAACAAAAATGGCAGAAATCAGAAATGCAGAGGCTAAAGGCTGCTCCTTTGGCTTCTATGTGATAAACTGTCTTCTCAGACAAAGCTGGACAAAACTTATTACAAACATGTGCAGCTAAGACGGCTGCAGAAGGGCATATAACTTAAAATCTGTTAACAACCGTCTCCATAGACCTCATTCTCCCCCATCAGTAAACACAGTGATATTCCAACCTGTTTATCAGAGGGTGGCAGCAAAAGTAAAAATTTATAAAGATTTTTTGTATAATTTTTCAGTTAACATCATAAAAACTTCCACTTACTTGTCATCTAAAGACAGTAAGGAGACCTCTTATTTGGTCATCCTTTGTTTTCACTTTCTAGCAGTACACATGAGAGGGGGATTTATGTTTATGGAAAAATCCCTTCAGTCTTCTCTTCAAAGTGATTCAGCAGAGAGGACATTCTTGTTTCCTCTGATGTGAGTTTCAGAATGATACTGATACCATCTTCATAAAAACGATCCGTCTTTCCTGCTGTGAGCTTGACAAACTCCAAGTCCAGCTTACATAGAGGAGAAAAAAGTATTAACCTTTAAAATAAAGCATAAAATCCATGAAATGAGAAGTAAAGCTGATTTGATTTTACATTCTGTCCACTCGGTAGCTGCATGGCTACAATCACACCTGACAGTATCACCTGGAAAGAAGGCTAAAACATTTCTGTTACCCACTTCCACATCAAAGTTGCCCACACAGTGAAATATTTCAATTTATTTGGAGTAGTATTTACATACAAGTCCATGATTCCCTCATTTTAACTCTGATTTGGCTCCAATCAGACCCTGAGAAACATATTAGTTTTTTAGCTGATGTTCAACTTTCCAAGAGCCATTTTTCTTATTTTGTCTGTTTGCTGTTTGTTCTGTGTGTTCACGTGTCTGCTGTTAGACTGTTTAAACGGGCCTATCAGAGCCTGTTGCCGGGCAGATTATTCATCCTTGAGCTGCGGCTGTGGAACAACCACAGCAAAAGATGTTTGCACACACAAATATAACGACTCACACTTCTTGTTCATATATCTCACTCATTCATTTGGACTTTGGTGAAATCCATTAGTTCCATTTGGAGCACATTTAGTGAGCTTTTGTACAACACAGTTAAATTTTGTCTGTTTTCCTGCTGCTGAAGGCTCCATGTGACTGCTGAGGGCTGCTGGTAGTTCTACACAGGAAGTGCTGATTGGACCAAACCCAGCACAGCCCTCTCATTGGGGGCCAATGTTTGTGTTGTTGTTAGATGATTGTTGGTATTTGTGTTGTCCTCATGTCTCACACTGCTCTGATCAGCCAGTATTTAAGTCCTCTTTGTTTCTTGTGGGTCGGCTCACTTTGATTGTGTTGAGCAGTTTGGAGTGAAGTTGTTTGACTTTAGTTCTGATCAGCTGACCTCTCTGAGGCCCTGTGTCACTTCCTGTTGGATATTTGTGCATTTTTGGTTAAATAAAAGACACTTTTTCCCAAAATGGCTGCTGTGTTCTCACGTCTGAGTGGCTCGCTCCATCACACTCGCTCACGCCCCAAAACATGAATGTGATATAAGCGTGCCCTGAAAGCTGAATACAAACATATAGAAGGTCGCAGCAGTGTGGAGAATATGAAAATGAGCTCAGACAGTCAAAGATTCTTTTCTATGGATGTTTTTCAGGAGACATTTGGTCCCTGCAGGAGTTTGAGGCTCAGACCTGAACAGTTCACCTCCTACCTGACGGACAGCGTGGACTTCAGCTCACACACACCTGTACAGGTACACAGCACACAGCCTTAAAGACGGAGCTAACAGATCGTCGCTGGGATGAAGTGTGTGCTGACGTTCCTGATCAGGCACACAGTGTATCTGAAATCCATCCTTAGAATCACATCATGAACTCTGTCCTGTTAGGAAATGTTGCTTAAAGATGAGGTGAAAGAAAAGCTGTGGCTGACTTAAGGTCTGCAGACGACACGCAGGAAGAAAAATCCACTTTAGAAGCAGTTTTTACTGCAGAGAAGCAGAGACGGTGAAGGCAGCAGGATCCCTCCTTCATCAATGTTCACAAATATCAGAGAAATGAGAAGTGTGGGATCAGCTGTTTGGAAAACAGACAGCAATGTGAGCAGATTAACGACACTGTGTCAGGATTTAGAGAGGTCACATGTGCTAGCCGGGACCTCTGATAGGTCCACAGCTTTTTCTGCTTTATATTCATAATGTTTGTGATGTTGTTGGTTTGTTCACATGTGTTATTTCTGCAGATGATCCAAACTGATTTAGTTGTGTGATAAATTTAAAGGATGTGTGGTGTTGCTGTTGAAAGAAGCTGGAAGTCCTTAAAATGTGTCTGATGTTAACAAACTGTCCCTTAATATGAAGAAAACCACATTTATGATTTTTATACATCAAAAAGAAACTGAAGGAAAAATGTGAAACATTCAAACTGAAAGAGTTTGTTTATTTCAGCTGCTGTGATTGATCACAGGTTACCATGGATACATTAAAGTGGTTATTGAGTGAGTATAAAACAGAGGATGTATTAAACTATAAGGCCTGCAGATCATTTGCTGCTCACTTCTACTTCCTCACATGTGTGACTGTGTGGAGCTGTGGGGACGGACTTTAAAACTACAAAAAGATCAATACAGGTTATTAACGAGGCCGGGTTCTCTGATCACAGTGATCCTCTGTTTCTAAAGTCCCACATGATCACATTTATGATGTGGTTTCTTTTCAAATCAGGCAAATAAAGTTTAAAGTCTGCGTGTCTCCAGACTGTGTCCACAGTGTTTCAGTGCAGCAGAGTGAATCTGATTTACTGGCAGCTTTTTGTCCTTTTACTGAACAAGAAGCTCCAACAGAGATGAAATGAAGATGTGTTTCTATCGTTGCTTCATGATGGAATAATGCTGACATCAATATAAAAATGGGACTTTTGGTTGTCGGTGATATTTGTGAGGCTCACATGTGTGAATGTTGTTGTTTGGAGGCTCAGCAGCTTTAATGAGAAGAATGGAGGCCAGGCATATATCTATATATATATGGTGTTGGCCAGAGGGGCCGATGGTGCGATATGGCAGCCTCGCTTCTGTCAGTCTGCCCCAGGGCAGCTGTGGCTACAACTGTAGCTGCCTCCACCTGTGTGTGAATGTGAGAGTGAATGAATAGTGGAATTGTAAAGCGCTTTGGGTGCCTTGAAAAGCGCTATATAAATCCAATCCATTATTATTATTATTATTATTATTATTATTATTATATCAGCACTGCTGCTGCCTGAGCCTGTTCACTCCCTGCTTGGTGTCCACACTGTGGGACACTTTGGTTCTCAGCACGTTTCTCCAAGTCCAACAAACCTTTGTGGACGGCCTTAAATGTACCCGCAGTTCTCTGGATGTTCAGAGCTGAGAGTGTAGAGCAGATCAAACATCACACCAACATCTGTGGCGCTCACCCAGACCCTCAGACATCTGCTCCCTCCAACCGGACAGCTGCAACTGATCCAGGGACTGTCTGCACCTCACAGCAAATCCAGCATGTCCAAATTAACACTGTCAGATTTGATTTCAACACTATTAAAGTGTCTATATGGGTCCACACCAGAGAGTGTTCATTTAACTCTTTTTGGAGAGTTGGTACGTTAACTCTGATTTAGTGTTAAACACCAAATCTGTCTGGAGTTGATCATTTAACACTTGGTGTTAAGAGTTTATATATTAACTCTCCAAGAGTATTTTAGTTTAACTACGTAAGAGTTATCTTCTAATTAATTCTAAAAAGCAGGAATTTTACTGTTCTGAACTTCTAGAAATTTCTTTTGGAAATAAACATTTACTAAAAAGACACAATGGTTTTTGAAAAACATTTATTCTGAACTGTGCACCACAATTTCAAAACATTTTCTAAAGATGTAACAGTGTACATGTTCTCACTTTCATTAGAGTTTTGTTTATCAAAAGGTCTGACATAGGTGAGCTGGTAAATGCAAATAACAGCATTCTCATCACTTATTTCTTCAATACAATATGCATGTCCTTCATTCATCACTTTGTGGAACTTCAACACACTTCTGCTCTCCCCTATATTCCACCTTCATATTCACAGCATATTCTGTGTGGAGATTGATTAAAAATTGATTAAAAATTAGTTGACACTAATTAATGGCACAAATCAATTGCAGCACAGTAAAAAAAGGAATCCTCTTTGAGCCATTACTTGTGTAAAGTATTTTCCCAAAAGACAAGGACACAGGCAACAGGTAATACTGAACTAAATGTAAAACCTCAACCTTTTTCTATCACGGTTGGACGGTCCTTCCGGACGACTCTGCTTGTGTGTATGTTTTCTGTGTGTTTGCTTATCCCTCTCTCCCTCCTCGGGGCTATTTACGGAAGTGTGCGCCGTGGGAGAGGCGTGTCCTGGCGACTGTCGTCATTGGGAGTCCCTCTTCGCTGTTGCCGGCCACCTGCAGCTGATTACCTGACCAGCCGTTGGTAATCATTCCTCCCGGCTAGAAAGAGGTATTTAACCTGGACTCGCTGCGACAGTCGACGTGGGATTATTACTCCGAACTGGTATAGTCCGTGCGAGCAATGTGAGCTTGTTATTCGGCGAGCGTGTGGCTAACGGTGGATTTTCCTTCTTCCTCCAGGAGGGGCGAGCGGAGAAGCGAGTTGGGGAGCACACGCACTAAGGGAGTTACAACACGGAACGCGCTGGGAGCCAGGGACGAGCACGATTGGAAAATTGCACTTTTGAGTGAATTGTTGGACTTGCCTGTCTGTTTCACTGTAAATAAACGCACTGTGTTTCTGTGAAGAAGAACCGCATCTGGGTCCCTCTTTTCCGTGACATTTTCATTTTTACCTAAACCGTGTGCACAAAACTCTGGAGGGATCTAAATGCTAATGTAGAACCAGTCAGGACGTCTGCTACTGCTGTCTGCTCGTTTTTTTATTTTATGGGAGATCGTTTTCAGGCTTCAAGTAGCACCATTATACCAACATTTACATTCTACACATTGTTTTAGGGGTATTTGACCAAAGGTTTGACTGAAAATTCACATGTAAGATTTTGTTCAAGGCTGTGGTATTTGCCTGCAAACAATACCTTTCAGCTAGCTAAAACAGAATATTATGCTATCAGCGAGCAACATGGCTAATGCCTTTCACACAGCTTTGTCTCAACTCCAAAGAGCCACAGAAGTAAAAGCTAATAACAATAATTGAAACAATCTTTGAAAACATGACTTACCAAGCATGGCAAACAACTCAAATATGTAGAGCAAAATGTTCTGAAACGGCTTCACCTCAGCTTCGATTGGAGCCTATGGTGCTGGGGGCGGAGTCTGTGAATTTACTCTATTGGTGTCATAACCCCTCTAGGAGTTCAGAGTTAAGAGGTCAAGAGTTAATGTTTCCATTGTAACACCTCCAGATTTGACATAGAAACACTCATTTTTAACACTCGATTTTAACTACTATCATTTTACACCTCAGAGTTACATTAAAAGAATGTGACTCTACTTAGAGTAAAATTAACTCTACTTTTGCAAGAAGACTACTAACACCAATATATTTAACACTTTTGAATTTGCTGTGCTCCATCATCCCTCTGATACAGAACTCCTCACAAGCTCTGCTGTATGAAGGAAACTATGGACACTATGGAAATAGTGTGACGTAAATTAGAAAGAATATCTCAGAGAATATCACTGAACAAACATAATAATACAGAAACAGTAAAATAATCCCTATAATACCAGATAATGTCCAGTTTAATCAAACATTACTATCAGACAGTAAAGGGTTAAAAACACTGCTCACATCTGGAGCTTCAAAGCAGCTGTTCAGATAAACAGTATGTTCATATGGACCTCCTCTATTCTATTCTGTGCTCAGTAACAACGAGCTGTCAGGACTGTCATCATCAGACGGATCAAACTGGCACTTTATGTCTGTGAAGAATCATTGGCTGTATGTCTGTGGAGGCTCTCAGTCCTCCAGGTCATGGTAGTCTAAGGAGCTTGGAGTCACAAAATCTCACGCCTTGGCTCTTGTGATTAAGCAGAGGATCAAAAGGGGGTACACGGCCCTCTTAGGGACCCTATCCCTATAAATATCTGGGCCTTTCTCCACCAATTGCTCTCAGAACTGAAGAAGTTTCTTGATGAAATGTCTTCAGGAAACTTAAGTAACTCCAGTGGCTTTTCATTTCAAGCTCCTCAGACTAATATAGGCTGTAGTTTTTCTTCCATGGAGCTGGAATTTATTTGATGCTGTTTCTCGGCCTCCTCTGCTCTGTGTACGTCTTTCTTCTCACTGACCATGTATCAGTAACTGTGTGTGAATATGATGATGATGCTGGTCTCTGTAGCATTTCCTCTGAGGATATCTGAGTGCTGCATGATTGAACAAATACAGTTTAATGATCGTTCTGAGTGAACATGTGACCTTCAGAGCCTGGATCAGTCCTGGACGCTTCAGCCCGATCAGTTTTATTTCCGTCTGCTTCTGGGGTCGAGCCCACATCAACTCAGAACTTTAGTTTTTTACAAAGACATCTCTGATCGTTCACTGCAGGAAGCTTCACCAAGTGCATTCTGGGTAAACTTTGAAGACTCCTGTCAGCAGATGGGACAGATGAAAGGTCTCCTTTTCACCTCCATCAGATACCAGGATCATCTTCGGCTGTGACTAAGTCATTTTTAAAAATACAATAAAATTAATAATATGAATTTACTGAGTAAGAATTATTTTATAGTTTATATGGAGGTGTACATCTCTTCATTCAGAGGTCACTGTGATTGGCTGGAGGTTGGAAGATGACATCAGCAGACAAAGACACTCACTTTGGTCAAACTGAACATTAGCTCCACCTTCCCCAGTGCTATTGGCTGTCTAAGCCCCGCCCCCTGGTCGCACATAGAAACAAACAAGTGAACACAACAGCAACACTTTCTCATCACTTCCACACGAACTTTCATCCTCGTTAACCAGCAACTTTTCACTGGATCTCTGCTTCCTGTCACATGTTTCTCTGGATGTGTGCCGTGATTAGATAAAAGCTGTCATGACTGATCTTATGCTGACCTATCAGACATCAGAACACACAGCAGTAACTGTAACTAAATGATGGACAGACTCCACAGTTCACATGTCTGAGCACCCATTGTTGGTAAGGTCACTTTTAAAATGTATTCCACTACAGATTACTGAATACATGCCCAAAATGTATTTTGTAGCGTATTCTGAATACTTTGGATCACTTAATATATTATCATGCTTTTTACAAATACATGAATGTACTATTGCTGTGTGTTTTATTACTATTACTGAAGGTTACTCATCATACCAATAGCAACTAGATGTTTAAATCTTAATATAAATGAGTAACAGTAGGTGGACATTAGGCAAGGCTGCACTTTTTGCAGCGATCTCGTATAGAAAACTGTTTCACGTGTATATAAAACAGGTCCGAGGCTTGAACCGTAGTAAAGGGACCTCTGGCTAATACGGTGGGTTCTGTGTCGGCTCGTAGCTGAAAACTAGCTTTACTTTGTTGTCTGGGTCACTTTGCTAGCAGAGACAGAGAGAGGCATTGAAAGGCTGCTCCAACAGAACTTATTGTTTCAGAAGAAAACACGAACACGGTGTACAGTCGAGTCTTAATAGCTTACTTACAACTGGGCTCGTCAGGCTCTCTTCTTGGCTGCAGTGGTTATTATTATATTTACATGCTTCCAGCTCCCGTTTCTGCTCGATGACAGCTCGTACTTTTCCTTTTTCTCCCTCCTCGCTCACAGACACATAACGGGTATGACCGTTCTCCCTGCAGCATGGACTACACTGCCCATCAGGCTACATTCTTTAGGGCGATGCCTGTAACACTCTGCCTGTTGCCTTCATATTCAATAATTTTTTGAATAATAATTTTAAAAAATATTTCTTCACGTCATCATGCAGCTGCAAGCAGAGGTGACATGGGCAGTGAGATTGAGACACAGACATTAGAGCCTCTTAATGCGTGTGTGGTGGAATTAAGGCACGACGGGACCACAGATCCATGTTTTGAGCCATCTTTATTTAATATTTGCATCACACCACCACAACCCCACACCAACCCCTGAGTCCCCGTGTTTTAACACGGCGGGCGTGGTCTGCTGTGCCGTGCAGGTGCGTCCGCACGGCACCGCAGACCACGCCCCACTACAGCGTGTTTTGTTTGGGTTTCCACCAGCGTGGAATTACCAAAAATAGAGCACAGCCTAACATATGAAACAGGTAAAGACCACCGTGTAATCCATTATTTCAACAAAGTAACTGTATTCAGAATATCACCTATTTAAACGGTAACTGTAACTGAATACATTTACTCATATTTTGTATTTTAAGTATGTAATGCCAGTACATGTATTCAGTTACTCCCCAACATTGTGAGCTCCACAGCTGCACTGACCGCACTCCTCTCTCCTCCTCTGCTCACCTCTCAGGTGGGGCAAGGAGGTGAGGAATGAGGAGGGGGGCGTGTCCTTTCAGCACAACCACCACCTGTGCAGCTGGGACCTGCTGTGAGCTCCTCCATCACCTCCATGTTTTCTACTGCACTGAATGTGTGGCAGCAGCAGGAAACAGGCCTCTGTCACCTGCAGCCACACAGGAAGTGGACACTTTTTACATGTAAGTGAAGCGCAGCAGCTTCCTCTTTCCTGGCCTTATCTCCTTATCTCCTTTCCGAATCTCCCTCAACCCCCTCGTCTCTCTGCTTTCTGACGACATTCTGTGGCCCTGAACCTAAAACAAGCTGAAGGATTTTCATTCTCTGCTGTCATCATCAGACAGATCAAACTGTCTCCTGGCCTCTGCATCCCTCTGCCCTTTCACTGTCTCCCTTTTCCTTTCTGATTGAATACCAAACATGTCCTGCCATCACAGGGCTGCCCGACACTCACGCCGATGCTTTGGGCGTCTGTTTCTCACACCAGCAGGCTGGCCTCTGGACCTGGTCGGGATCTTCCAGACCCTTCTTCAGTTTCTCACCCTTCTCTGTGCTCATGCTTGCTATGCCTTACCTGTGCCATGCATCACCTTTAACGCTCATGTTCTTTTCCCTGTAGACCAGAACTCTGCTGTGGTGACATCACTTTCTCTCTTTGGGGTCCTGCTCTAATCCTCGTCACAGCTGGGTTCAGTTCTGCTGAGACGGGCCATCGGAGTCTAACCACCAAACATCTGTCTATGTTCTGCTCATCAATAACTTGTCTTCATTCTTTCTATTGATCTGTCCTTACTGAAACGACTCCACCCTGATGACTCCAACTGTGGCTCAGCAGGTAGAGCGGGTCGTCTGCTGACTCCTCCCACTGGCGTGTCAGTCTCGTACCAGAAGAAGCTTTGAAAACAAAAATTAAAAAATGTTGAGCAACAAGTGTCACAGCTTTTTGAATGTATCAACTTCTTTAAAACATTTGGGAAACCGTCGAGCTTTAAGTTGCATTTAGTCGACACAAAGTTCCCACAGTGACAAATATGAGGTCGATGACCCCCTACGAGCAAACACTTAACTTAATCATTCAGACTTTTAAGTTTAACTGGTTACTTCTCTTCATAATGTTTAATGAATCTTAATGTTTCTGAGCTCCAGTTGGCACAGCTCTCTCTTCTTCTATTCACAATATGAGCTCAGATTGTTCCAGTCACGGTTCTCCTCTCACAGTGAGTTAACCTGACTTCACAGTTACAGTCGTCGCCCCACAAACTAAACACACACACACACACACACACTCACACACACACACACACACACACACACACACACACACACACACACTCCCACACACACACACACACACACACCAAACAACTGTGATGCCTGGTTGATCACAAACAGGTTTTCAGGGTTAAAATATTGCCTGAAAAAATGCTGTGGTTTGGTTTATCTCTCGATCTGTGTCAGGTGGGTGGAGCCTGTGTGATGGGGGACGTTTCAGATGCAGCGGAGCATTTTAAAGTGAAGGTTTAGAGGTTTCAAGGCAAGGCAACAGAAAACAGTGATTAGCACTGACGACGTGTTTGTGCAGCAGTGTGGTTGACAGCAAGGAGCCGTGACCGTCACACAAACTGTGCTATCAGCTGAAGGTTCACAGTGTGAGATGTTCAAATATGTGATAAACACGATAAAGTGTAACACGATCCAGCTACAGTCTCACAGCCACCCTCTGCCTCGTGTTTGTGCTAGCACAGTTTCTGTTTAGAGGCTTAGAGGTGAAAGGTCAGAGAGCGAGCTGCTGCTAATGTTAAAGCTCCCAGTTTCAGCATCGCTGCAAACAAGTTATTATAGAAGGATCACCTTGAATCTGCAGCACAAAGATGCTAATCAGCTTCATCTGCGTGTGCCAGCTGAGACTGTGTGAAGCTTCCAGGGAGATGTGTGTGAAACCCACCAGAGTGTGGACCCTCAGTCTGACACAGCAGAGTCACAGCAGGCCTACTGTCAGCAGCAGTGTTTGTGCCGCTGTGACACGTTTGATGCAAACATGTTTTCAGACAGAAAAAGAAAGGAGCTCGGAAAAGTGAAAGAGGAGGTGCATCTTAACTGCTCCTCTGGGCTGCACTTCGATGGAACCAGTTCTTTCACTGAGACTGTGAAAAGGCCCGGTGACAGAAACACTGGCTATGTGGTCTGCAGAGCGCCTGTCCATCTGCCTGAGGTTAGTAAAAGTGTTTAATACGGTAGTCCTTTATTGATACCTGTGCTAATATGCTAAACTATCGTTTATAGACTGCTAACATGGATGTGCTATGTTATCAATGAATGTTGTTGGTGTTTACTGATAGCAAACTGTGGTATGGAGACGACTGTTTATAATATTTCTAGTGATACTCGAAAGGTCTCATCAAGTCCTGATTTAATTCAATTTATGCTGTTATCAGTGTTTGCAATGATAGCATGGCTGTGGTGTCATATCAATGTATACGCTCGGTGTTTGCTGATATCAAACTGTAGCATTAGGACCATTGTGGGTTAACCTTTGTAGTGATACTCACTCCTTTTTATTTAGACCTGGTTTAATTCTGGTATAGTTGAATATTTGTATATAATCCTCGCAGCTGTCAGACTCTATAACAGGGGTCACCAGCCTTTCTTTAAACTGAGAGCTAGATAAAACTGTGAACAGTTTGGTTCATTTTTAGTTATATGGTTCTATCCAGCATATTCTATCTTGATAAGCTGTCTTATCACAGGTTAATTTGTCAAAAATATTAACAATGATTTAAGCAAGGAAAGGGCTACATGTCAACATACAACTCTTTATTTCTATTAATGTCTTACTTCCTACCTGATTGACATGTTTAGGAATTATGAGTGATTGGCTCACTGTAGTTGTAAAAGTTGCTACCAATCAAATTATGATATGTTAAAGTTAAAACAAAACACAACTGACTGTTTTATATTATATCTAATATACATTTTGTAAATATCCTTATAATTACAAAATGTTTTATGTAAGATTTATGTTTTGTGATTTAAATCTGACATCACAAAAGTATTTTGGAATTTGAATAATGTATTTTGTAACTGCAGTACACATAATACTAATTTTGAACAATTTTGTCCAGGTTCCTTGCCACTGGGGACTCCTTCAGGACCATCACGTTCAGTTTCAGAGTCAGTGTGTCCACGGTGTGCCAGATCACCCCCCAGGTAGCGACGGCCATCTGGGACTGTCTACTGGACGACTTCATGGCTGTGCCTTCACCTGGAGACTGGCGGTCCATCACAGAGGGATTACAGGAGCGCTGGAACTTCCCTCTCTGCTGTGCAGCTCTGGATGGGAAGCACGTACAGACAAAGGCACCCCATATTGTCATGGTCCTGGGTCGGTGACCCAGCGCTTTGAGTTTGTTATTAGTATTTTCTAGTTTATTCTGTTTTGTATTGGTGGTTGGGGTTTGGTTGTGTTTATTTTCCCTACCTGCGTCTCCCTCGGTGCTCTGTTCATGTCCTCGTGTTGTTATGTAAAAGAGTCTGTGTGTTTCCTGTTTTACTTTGTAGGGTTGTGTCTCGTTATGTCCATTAGTTCCAGCTGTGTCCCCGCCTGTCTGCCATTACCCGATTACCCTGTGTGTGTGTATATATAGTGGGTGTCGGTCTGTGTTCGTTGTCGGCTCGTCTGTGTTTCATGGTGTCTGTTCCTCGTCTGTGTCTCTCTGCCTCCCACCCCATTTGTATGATCCGGTTGTTATTTAGCTCACCCAGTTTAGGTTTATGTTCTGTCCTGCCCTCAGTTCTGTTATGTGTGCACTGTAAATTAAACCCTCACTCTTATCATCATATCGGCTGTCTGCATTTTGGGTCCTCCGTTTCCTCCACACCACACGGCTCACCCCGCCAGCCGTGACACATATATCATATAGGAGACACACACATTGATATACACTAAATTTTGCCCAGATTTATGCACCTGCTTGATTTTGTTTAAACAATTATTGCACACTTTTTGTAAATCCAGTAAACTTCTTTTCACTTCTCAAGTATCACTGTGTGTGTCTCCCGTATGATATATTTAGCTGACATTTTTTATTGTAACAACCAACAATTTATACAGGAAAATAATGGCTATTAACAAGGTTGCACAAACTTTTGCATCCCACTATATTAGTATATTTTGTCATTAGTATAATATGAAATAAATTCTACATGTGTCATGTCGTGTGCCAACATTTGCTGTGTAGTAGAACTGAGACATTAGTCATTATAAAAATTTATTTGAAATAATATTAAAATTCTCAAACAGAAAAACATTAAACATAAATATATAAAATATAAGTATTTACAGAGAGACAGGAATAAAAAGGACCCAGCTGCTCTCCAGAGCAGGAACAAGGCTGAGGAGGAAATGCTCCATTGGAGACTGGTGTGGCCTCTTTAGGGACTCCAGGATGGCCAGCTCCACCACCGATGGACCGTCCTGGGACCCGTCCCTCATCTTCCTCGGAGCTGTCCTCCTCTGTGGGCCTGTAAAACAGCACAAAACACAAAGAAATGAGAAGGCTGCTACTAGATTTTAATTTCAACATTGAAAAAACAAAAACAGGATCTAATCAGATTGGTTGTAGATTTTTTAGTAAAGGTGATCACAAGGGAATCCCACAGATTAAAAAGCTGTCAGTGCTTGCTGTACATACCTGTGGGTGCAGCAGCAGGAGCTCAGGGACTGGGGAGCCAGGAGAAGCAACAGGGGATGCTCTGCTGCAGAATCAGTTGGTTCTATCAAGACAATATTAAATGTTAACAGGTTGAAAACAATAATCATAGAGAAAGTATATACAGTGGTCCCTCATTTATTGCAGCAGGAGTTCTCAGAATAACTAGCCCCTCGCCACGCACTTTATACACTTTTCCCCCACAAACATGAACATTAGTCACAGTTCACACAAGTTGATTCTCAAAGTGCAAACCTTTGCAGATTGCAAAACGTAAAAGTATTATTATGCCGCCTTTTGTCTTCATCTGCCTGCCACTTTCGTGCGCCTTTTTCCCTCGCAGTGCAGGTGTGTATTTCCGAATGAAGGTCATAGTCATGAGTGTTTTTGTGCTGTTTTTTCTATTGGACGTGATGGTTATAAAAACCAAACATGATAAATTTGCAGAGCGCAGGAGACACGGCACGGGGGAGATTTGTCAATCAGGCTGCAGAATGCAATGCTGTAGTGTGCAATAAAAAATCAGTGAAAAAGCGAAGCAGTGATGGATGAACAGCGGGACCACTGTGTGCTGTTTATTAATAAACAAAATATATTCCTATATGACAACATGCATAAAAGCAGAACGGTATTTGTACGTCAGTGGGAAAATAGCGGTGGCTTGCTAGCTTTTGTGCGGCTTCCCCGGGTCAGTGAAAACTTTCAAAAGAGAAATGAATGAACTTACCAGGTTGCCCGATCTCTTCACATATCTTCCTCCAAGCTCGGTCCTTTATATTCCTGTCTTGGTACAGAAAGCAGCTGGTGTCGTACAGCTCCGGGTTGTTTGCTACGGCGTTGATTAGCCTTTCCTCCATACTGAATGAAGTATGAAGGGCTTTGGCTGGATCTGCCCATTTGACCTAGGTCAGAGCCATGTCACCAGGCTCCTGATTGGTTGTCGCAGCGCGATTTGACGCTGGAGTTCAGATTTTTCCAACTCGAGCGTAGACGTGAAACACGCGTATGCACAAAATGCAACACAAAAACTCACACGCGTGGTTTTGTTTTCGAGTCAAACACGCAAGACGCGCTACACTGACTCGTGTTTTGGCGTTTTCGCGACGCAAATCTGCTTCCGAATTTTCGCGGGACCCGCAATCGCGGGTCATTGCGCTTTTCCATTGACTTTACATGTAAACCTGAAGCTCTGTTCGCGTCCATCCCGTTCGGTGTGAACACACCGTTACACCTTGATGGTCATGTGACCACAGAAGTATTCAGGGAGTCGGCATTTCTCAGACTAAACATCAGCGAACAAACAAAGAAAAGAAGTTTTGGTTTAATCGCTGAATCTTATCACAGAATCTCGGCTCCTTTTATCTCTCTGGGCTGGTGAGGGCGCACCAAACATCAGCTTCCAAAGAATTCACTGCCTCCTAAAAACTGTTTCAAAAAAGAGAAAAAAATCAGGGACAAAGCTGAGGTCAAAGGTCAGAGATAAGGAAATAAGCGAAGATGCAGTGAGCTGGAAAACTTGTGACCAGCACTGACGTTATTGGACTTACTGCTCCATAAATCTGTTTGGTCCTCGTTTCCAAAAGAAAACAGCTTATTAAATAAAATCTCATGAAATCATATCACTTCTATTCAATGTTTGTTATTTTTTAAGTATTTATTTATATTTATGAAGGAAAACTTCAGTGATGTCCACCAGTAAAATGCTTTTATGTGTATTTAGCTGTGAGTGCAGACAGACCTGCAGGCTCGTATTTGTGGACATGGTACTCTGCTGATTCTGAAATATTGTTGCACTGCTTGCCTTAGAAAAGAAGCCGCACACATACAGCTCAGTGCTGGTGGTGAAGGGCTGATGGATGACCTCATGTAAACAGAAAGGAGGTGGCACCATGCAGAAACCCTTTGAACTGCAGGGTGGTGGGGGACGAGCAGCGACACAAAGACACAGAGTGCAGACGTGATAGTGACGTTCCTGCCATTCCCTCTGACACAGGCCCCGCCCTGCTGGGTACGGAGCAGCCAGATCTCCTGGGATTCATTCAGAGCAGAGGAATATTTAATGACTGCATTTAAAAGATGCTCTCTCCCACCACGCCACAGCCATCACTCGCGTTGTAAAGACACTTCAGCCAAAGTGACCTGTTTTATCCTCGTAGGATTGAGCTCTTAAAGCAGCAACTGTCAACTGCTTAATCAATGACAAAAAGAAATAAGTCAAATATTTTCATTTTGAATCTTCTTTCTGTAAAGCTGTCCATGTGCTGCTCACACTTCTGCAGCTGCAGCTTGTATTTATGAGCGAGGGCTGGGGCGTGAGCGGGATTTCCCAGCTGGCTGCTTGTTTTTGAACACAGCACAGAGGAGCAGATGGAGGCATTTAGAAATATTACCAAAGCAGTCAGGCTGGTCTTCTTTTGAATTTGATCTCAGTGTGAATAAAAGTGATGGAGTAGTTTTGTTGTTAGGATTGAAAAATGATTCAATTGTTTATAAAATATTTAAATGAAGCTATTTCATTATTGTATTTATACACAATGCAAATGTGCTCATAAACGAGTTGGTGCTCTGTGTTTGAGGGTTTAAAGCTTCGTCCAGCGTTACTGTCTGGATTTGAAATGTTGCAGGATGACGTCGAGTGCAGAGGGTTTGCAGCAATGCTCACACAGACACATAATAATTCTTACAATAGTCTCTGGGTCAGGACGTCCGAACAACATATCCTGAACTACACTGTAGATCTAATGGAGGCCATGGAGGGAGATGTTTTTGTTTTCTGTCTCTTACAGAAGAAGGAGCAGAAACCAGGCGAGGTCAGACTGAACGGGGAGGATTCACAGCAGACTGTTTGGTTCTGGGAGAAGACGGCCATAATAATCTTTGTTACTGTCACATGAGCTGTACGGCCCAATGAGGGTCATCCTTGGTGTGAGGCAGACTGTTGTGTCACACTGCGGTCCAGTGCTGTAAACTTGTCATTTCAACTGCTGCAGCAAATTAAATCTTTTTAAACGACAGATATTTCTCCTGAATTCCTTCTGGAAAAATTGAATTTGACATTGTCCATCTTAAGCATGGCGCTCTGAAGGAATCTGCACCTAATGTCACCATACTGTATCTCAGCCACTGCCTCTAATTATCTCACAATCACGCTTTGATCTGCAGACACGATTCATCGTACTACAAAATAACCACGGCGAATAGTTCATCACAGGCTGAAGCGATGCTGGAGTTGAAGTCCCTCTGTCCTCTCACAGTCAGTCAGGCTCTGTGGGAGCTGCTGACAGCTTCCTCTCCAGCATCAGGCTAACAGTCAGCTGCTGCCTGAGCCTGCAGACCGGTCAACACTTCAACGCTCAGAAGTCGGTGGATATGTTCCCAACAGTCAGGTCTGTCCACGCCTGCTCTCACGCAGGGAACTCCAGGCTTTGTGTGAAAGACGGAGGCAGTGTTTCCTTAGCGTTGCAGTAACTGCACCTCTAAATAAACAAGCCCACTCTGGTGAGAGATGGATGGGTTTCTGGTCTCCAACACAACAATGTTCATGCTGTAGCGACACGTTACTGCTGCGTCAGCGTCCCCTCGCTTCCCTCTCGTCAGTTTCAAAACACCAGGCTGGAAGCTTTAAGATGGGACTGTGTGAGTCACTGGAGGCTTCATCCATCTTCTACATACAGCCTGTGCTCCTTGTTTTCATATAAATGTGCTCTTACTCCAGTCCACCATCTACAACCACCGTGTACTATAGTGAACTCTGCTGCAGGGTCATGTGTGCTGATCTGAAAACCGTCTGTTCCTCTTTCCTCATTTTGACTCTGATTTGAATATCACAGCATCTTTACACATCTGTGCTCCAGATGTTTCTACATTTTTATGAATATTAAATATTTGGGAAGCGTTTTTATTCCTAAGAAGCAAATTAAAAGTCTGTTATTCACCTCGGCACTCGTGGTTGTGAGATCAGGAAATCCAAAGCGTCCAATCAGGTTCCCACAGTTCATTCCTGGTTGTTTGCCTTTACCTGCTCTCACAAACTAAACACTGTGTTTATATAACCTGTCCTGTCTGACAGCTTTTCACATCTGAATTATGATCTGAATGTTCTGTTGGAACAAACATGTTTGTCTTTGCAAGACCAGAAACTCTCTACAGGCTCCTGTTGGTGCTGTTTATCTCTTTATTTATTCATTTCTATTATTATTATTTACATTATTACTCACAGCACATGTGCAACATAACACTGTGAGAGCTGACAGGCTGAAAACAGGAAACTCTTTGTGACACTGTGATAAATGAAGCCACAGCTTCAATGACATGTTGCTCTTATTTTACACTTTGTTTGGAATCATCTGGATTACAGACATTTTTAAATCAATCTAAACTCTGTGTTTTATTTAAGTAAAGTAAGTAAAGTTTTATTTGTATAGCACCTTTCAAGACAAAAATCACAAAGTGCTTCACAGAAAAGCTAAAACATAAAAGCAGAAATGAACCAAAAGCAAGTTTAAAAAGATTTTAGCTGCTTGTTAAATGAAACCACTGAGTCCACAGATCTCCGGCTCAAAGGAGTCCAGAGTCTGGGGGCCACAGTTACAAACGCTCTATCGCCTTTGAAACAACTTTAACTTCAACAACATGAAGAAAAAACGTTTGTTTGTCAGATTTGACACTTTCTAAAAGTTCATTGTTCAGCTGTTAAATTAAAGTGTGATCATCAAAAACATGGTTCAGCTTTCAGTGAGTCACATTCAGTGTGTGCAGCCAAACATGATGGCAGACTGCCACAGATCACTTCTGAGGAAAGAGGAGGCGTTCAGCTTCCTCATAGTTTCACACCTGCATGAAATCTTCCCGTGTGTCTGTGATACTGCGTGATGCTGACAGACTGTAACGTCAGTGAGTCTGTGAGCATCTCTGTCACCTACAGCTTTCCCTGTGGAGCTCATTTCAAATGCTCAGGTTTACACTCAGGAACAGGAAATGCTGCGTCTGCAGTTTGTCTCCTTCAAACTAAAGTGTCTCAGACACATGCAGCACGTGAGCACAAAGTTGTTTTTGGTCACGTGGTGGGAACGAGGAGCTCTCAGTGAGTTTGGAGCTGAAACATCTTTGACTCCCAGAGTTCAACTGTGAAAGTGAAACAAGCAAACGTGGATATTTAGGAGCCTCAGACGGTGTGATGATGATCATGAACCCAGGAAACAAAGAGAGAAAAGAACAGATTGGAGATCAGAGCTGAACACACACTTTTTTAAAAGCATGCAGGAGCCGTGAGGACGAGCACAGATTCATTCATTCATATCTGCTCTGTAATCTGAACTCTCTCTCTTTCTAATCTCATGTCTGAAGGTGAGAAGGACACCGTCTCCCTAACAGAAAAGCTTCTCCACCCACACAGCTGAAGAAGATATTTACAGTGTGTGCAATGGCATCACTCTTCCACACACAGACAATCACTTGTTGATGCAGCGTGGTCCAGCTGGGAGTAAGGAGGTAGGAAAGCTGAGCCAGTGTTCCCGCTTTAAAGAAGGCACCTTCAGCCAATCACTGACTCCACCCACAACTCAGCATAGTGACAAATACTCAGCACAGGCTAAACAGCTCCACCCTCAGGCCAACATGGAGAAAAACATTCACACTGAAACAAGACAAATGATGATCTGGGTTATTAGTATGATGTGTTATTAGTATGATGTGTTATTAGTATGATGTGTTATTAGTATGATGTTATTAGTATGATGGTATGATAAACCATTAGCATGGTTTATCATACCATCATACTAATTGGTAGGCTCAACTTCACAACAAAAGAAAAATCATCAGCTAGATTCACTCCAAACCAACCATTAGCTGCACAACACACAACATAAGCCTAATATGTTATTAGCTATGAGTTTAATCCACAGGTCTGTGCTTCACACTCATTTAGGCCACACACCCATTTTATTCAGTTTTCCTTTTTCCCTTCATCATAAAACATGTGACATGTTGTCATGCACTTCACAAAAGAAGTTTGTTCTGACGTATTCAGAGTTGTGTATCTAGGTACAGGATACACTCACACATCAAAACAGGAAACTCAGTGTTTTAGAGTCTCCACTCTAACAAACTCCAACACATCCCATTCACTCATGCTAGAATTCAGTCACCTTTCCTCAATCTAAGAACGATCATCTAATTTGCATATCAGCTATTAACCCACTAAGATGACAGGACAACAGAAATGCATGTTCAAAATGTTATCACAAAAATAGAATTTCCCTCATATAGTAAATTACTTGTGCTGCATCAATCAAGCAGAAAGCATCTCCCAATTTACTATATTAACAACTAAATTTATTGTCTGATCACTGGGTGGTCAAACCAGAATCTTTTTTCCCACAGAAGTTAAACTGTTGTCCTGCAACCTAGAGAGTCAATTTTTTTAAATTATTGGATAAATTCAGCATTTGATAACAAGTGTCTGTTAAATTCACACTATTTTAACACTGATGAGAGATAACAAGCTAATTTTCATTGCATGTGTTTGTGTTATTAGGCAGGTTTAATGCACGTCTGTGGAGCTGCATCTCCAGCAGGGCATGTTCTTAAAGCTGCCTTTCCTACACATTTCTCTGCTATTATTTAATCATTTGTAACTGATGTGCTATGAGTCCACTGATCTTTGCATCACACTAAGTGACTTGGACAAGATGGTAAACAGACTCACATGCTCAAGATGTTGTCTAATCTTCATGAGCTCTCTTGTGTTTGGAAGTGTTAGTAGGGTTAATGCATGTTCTGCTTGTGTGTGTGTGATTTTGTATGTTTCTTTTTGCAGTGTTTCAGACTCCTTCACAATTTTCCCACTTAAGCAGTCAGTTTTGTTTTCCCCAGGTTTGCTAACCCAAATTTTGATTTCCCATATTAAAAACAAAATTCCTATGTGTTCTCACCACTCCTCTCACTCTGTTGTCCTCTCCCACTTCAACAGTCCAATAGCAGGCAGTTGTCCTTCAGCTTTGTCCTGTGTTTCACTGTCTCTTCTTGCCATTTTACTCCAAAGGTGGCAAATGTCAAACTCCATCAGTCTCCTCAGTTCTCCTCAAATGTTCTTGTCACATGCACAGTGAATTTGCAGCTTGTTGGAAACACAGTGCCATTCATTCAATCAGGCAGGATGATGGGTTTGCTCTTCTTCTCTGATGCTGTTTGTCCACACTGCTGCTGCTTGCTGGGACTCTTTGCTCAGGACTTTGCTGCTGTCTCTTTATCTGCCATGTCATTGCTCTTTGGAGCTGCATTCCTTGTCTTCAGGGAGGAGTGAGAGCTCGCTTGTGAGTTTGAGAGACACATGGAGCTGTAAATAAGTTAGCCAGAAACTTGGCCTGAATGTTTCTAATGATGTTAAACTATAACTTTCTTCCGACCGCTGCATGTGGAAAATTGATTCAGGTCTGCTTTTCACCTGAAAGTGACAAACTAAGACATTTTCATTATTATTATCACTGCTTAATCAACACACATCTCTCTCTCTCTGTTTTTGTGAACAGTCCTTTCTTAAAAGCAGAAAATGAGATTGTAGTTACTCTTGGCTGAGCAACACAAAACCTTTTTCCTATGATTATTTTTCATCTACAATGTAAATTTTGTCTCTTTTTTACTCTTTTTTTTTTTTTTTTTTAATAGCTGGTGACCTGCAGAATCACCGCTCTCACAATCAGAGGCAATTACTTTTACACAGCGCACAAAGACACTGTGACGTCAGACACATTCACACTCACTTTTTTCATCTGCGTAAATAAATCATTTGGCCAATGGCATGTGCTATCGTGATCCATAAATATGATCACAAGTTTATTTAACTATTTTTCAACCCACCAAAACAAATAAACAAAAACATGATGCTATGAACTCTCTACACACATGAGTCAAGATGCAGGAAAACTGCTCATGGAAACTCTGCACACTCCAGTTATCACAGTTATCATAATTCTGTTTCCCTCTCTTTGATGAGTTCTCAGCCAGCTCCTGATCTGATAATGTGTAGCTTGCTCATCAGCTCAGAAGAGACCACAACGCAACCTCACACAGTGGTTGCGTGCTTTGCCCACAGTGGCAAAGACTTGCACTTTCATATTCAATTCAGCTTCTCCGTCATGTAGTTTTCAGCTGTTTCATACAGGGTTCAGCATATTAGTTGTTATTATAGGTTTGCTCTGTATCTCAGCAAAGTCTCATCCAGGATGACAAGTTTTCAAGCAGGTCAAGTGCCTCTATGCACTTAATTAGTTCAAATATTTACCTATTTTACTTCATATGTCATTGTACTGAATTTGAGCAACCCTAAGCTTAATGCAGATTACTTTCAACAATTATCCACCTCACATCATAACTGACTGAGGTGTCTCTTCATATTAATATTATTTCATCATTAACACCAGTTTACAGGTTGTTATCCTTGCTATTATTAGTATGAATACATTAAAGATAAGTTGTAATTTAATTTTGCCGTTCGTTTATTTTTCATTATTCAGTCGGGTCTGTTTCCAACCCTTTTTAAACTACTTTAAACTACTTTGATCTCCATGTATAAACACTAATTTGTCCGGCGCCTGGACATTTTTCACTGCTCGTCAGCAGTGAGTTTGGTGGGCTGATTACCCATTATCACACAACTGCAGAGCCGTCTCTGGCACGAGACGCGGGGGTGGTTGCTGACACGCCCTTCTACTTCCTGCTAATCAGGAAGCGGTGTCAGTTTTATGGGATGAAACCCAACCTTTCCCCTTTGTCACCAGTACTTGAGCTCCTTACAGTAAATAAAAAGACAATAACAATGGAAGCAGTTAAAAATCACTTACTTCCAACACACAGAAAACAGACATTTATACACAGTCGCGCAGATCCTTACGGCGGATCACTCCTAAACCCTTACAGCGGGTGAGACCTTTAACGTGTTTTACTTTACAATCCTTTCGGCGGATTAGTCCTATGAGCTCTTACAGTGGGTTAACCTTATTACACGTATTTTTTAAAATCCGTACAGTGGATTAGACTGTCAAACCCTTTCGGCGGGTGAAACCTATTTCTGTTTTACGCGAGTGTGATTGAGTGGATTCATTACCTTTCCAAGATCTCTCCGTCTATGTTTGAGGTCTTTCACTGGATCCCAGCGTCGTGGACCACTGATAAGAACACCGGCCACTCCTTCCATGGAGGAGGGTGTCAAAAAACCTCCGTGCGGGGTCCCAATGACGTCAGGATACAGCGTAGATCTCTGGTTTGGAGTCACAACAATTGAGTTGCTTTTTCCAGCTCCGACTCGGAGGACCAAGAAATGTAAGGAGGAAAACCTCAGGAAAGCAAAGAATCAGGGGCCCAGAGTTAATTCATGTACATGGACGATTGCCTGACACGTTCCGTCGACTACAGAAAGTGTAGGCAAAGCCCGCCAGGCATTCACTCAGAGTTTATTATATACTGTCCTCTCACGTAACACTCATGGGTGGAGTACAAGTTAGGAAAAAACAACTTCTTATCTGCTGCTTGCATACAAGGCTGCACAGGATGCAACCTTGCAAGACGAAGATGGACAAGTTGATTAACGATCTTGTAGTGGGTTAAAACAATACATGTGGGTGTTGTCTAACTTAAGCAACTTCCTCATGTGATCACTTTGCTCCAGCTAAAGAATTTGCTGACACGCCATGTACAGGCATTACTGTGCAATTCAAATAAAGCTAAACATAAAGGTAATAAAGTAAAATCTTTTCACAGAGTGTGTGTGTGTGTGTGTGTGTGTGTGTGTGTGTGTGAGTACTTTAACTCCTTTATTTCACACAGACAGCTTCAGCATTTGTTCTGCTTTCTCAGCTTTAATTTGAATGTAACAGAAAAACACGACTAGAATTTCCACAAACGTGTTTACAGGCTGACTTTAATGTGTTTCTGCACATGCTTGTCCTCTGGTCATGTGATCATGTGGTTTGTAGGAACCCTCCTCTTCCTCAGAGGATCCACCTGTGCTTCCTCTCCTCTCTCCTCCACCTGTTACAGTGAGGGAACGTCCTCCATGATGGAGGAGCTGCTGGAAAGTGCTGAGAGTTTCCTCCAGAGTGAGACCTCTGTCACAGTTCAGAGGATCTACGGCAGCAGAGACCTTCATGGACACTAAAAGTCTCAAACACACAACAACAACATCACACTGACTCCACTCTGACATCACTGATCAATAATCAAAGAACACACAGATCAAACTGATCGATCAGCCATCAGAGGAGTCGGATCAATGGAGCTGCTTCTGTTCCTGATGTCCCCTGTTTGATCCTGGACCTGAACTCTCCCTGCAGAGGAGACACAACACAGTCAGAGACACACACACACACACACACACACACACACACACACACACACACACACACACACACACACACACACACACACACGCAGATAAACAAACCTTTGACTTTGAGCTGCACAGTTTTCCCTCTGAGATCCTCTATCCTTCCCATAGACTACACATCCATATCTTCCACTGTCTCTCTCTGTGGGCTGTTTCAGAGTCAGACTGAGGTCTCCAGTTTTCAGCAGGTCTTCATTCATCTTCGTTCGGTCTCTGTATCCCTCGGCCTGCCATTTCCTGGTTTCATGTTGGTACAATCACTGCTTCCTTCCAGCTCTGTGGAAGTTTCCCACCCTCCCAAACTCTGTGATATTCTAATAAAATATCTTTAGAGATGATTTGACCTGATATAACAACAGAATACATGTCCCAAAATGTATTTTGTAACGTATTCCAATACGTTACTCAATGACAGTAACGTATTCTGAATACTTTGGATTATTTAATATATTATCATTCTTTTTACAACTACATGAATGTACTATTGCTGTGATTTATTACTATTACTGAAGGTTACTTGCCATACCAACACCAACTAGATGTTTAAATCTTAATATAAATGAGTAACAGTAGGTGGACATTAGGCAAGGCTGCACTTTTTGCAGCGATCTCGTATAGAAAACTGTTTCACGCGTATATAAAACAGGTCCGAGGCTTGAACCGTAGTAAAGGGACCTCTGGCTAATACGGTGGGTTCTGTGTCGGCTCGTAGCCGAAAACTAGCTTTACTTTGTTGTCTGGGTCAACTTTGCTAGCAGAGACAGAGAGAGGCGTTGAAAGGCTGCTCCAACAGAACTTATTGTTTCAGAGGAAAACACGAACACGGTGTACAGTCGAGTCTTAATAGCTTACTTACAACTGGGCTCGTCAGGCTCTCTTCTTGGCTGCAGTGGTTATTATTATATTTACATGCTTCCAGCTCCCGTTTCTGCTCGATGACAGCTCGTACTTTTCCTTTTTCTCCCTCCCTCGCTCACAGACACATAATGGGTATGACCGTTCTCCCTGCAGCACGGACTACACTGCCCATCAGGCTGCATTCTTTAGGGCGATGCCTGTAACACTCTGCCTTTTGCCTTCATATTCAATAATTTTTTGAATAATAATTTTAAAAAATGTTTCTTCACGTCATCATGCAGCTGCAAGCAGAGGTGACATGGGCAGTGAGATTGAGACACAGACATTAAGCCTCTTAATCGTGTTTTGTTTGGGTTTCCACCAGCGTGGAATTACCAAAACTAGAGAGAGCATAGCCTAACATATGAAACAGGTAAAGACCGCGTGTAATCCATTATTTCAACAAAGTAACTGTATTCTCATTACCACCTATTTAAACGGTAACTGTAACAGAATACTCATATTTTGTATTTTAAATAGGTAACGCTGGTACATGTATTCAGTTACTCCCCAACACTGCTGTAATAACTCCTGATATTCAATAACTGTTTTCCTCACTAATATTATCTGAACTATATTGATCTTTCACTGCTGTGACTTCACCAGCCTCCACTGTCACTGCTCCACCCTCCCCTACAGCTGAGCTACAGACCTCCACAGATCTTTAATCACACTTTGTTTGTGACCTTCCCTCCTTTCTTCCTCATCGCCTGCTTTGCTGCTTCTAAATCAGCGTTACAAACAGAACAACTTAAATCATCAACACTCACATCACTTTGTACAGTTTACTAACAAATCTGAATGTCCTCCAGTCAGCAGCACTGAAACACCACTTCATCACCCCCTGTATCGCTCCTCTACACTCAGCTCTGTCTCATCCTTACAGGAGTGAGGTCACTTCCTGCAAGAGTGTCTGTGACTTCCTGCCATCAACAAACACCTGACAGCCAATCTGAGACCATCCTGAGATCAGCTGCTGACTCTGTCCCTGCTCTAATATCTACTCTTGTACAGCTTCTTTAACTTCATTCATTCTTCACTGACTGCTCTGCTCACTGTGACCATTAAAATCCCCACACCACATTATTTTCACTGCACTGGTTTCATCCACTGGTTCTGATGACAGTCTGCTACATGGGCTGTAAAAGCTGAGCTTAAACTGTCCCAGTGTACAATAACCAGCCTGTCCTCTCTCCTGGTCCTCCCCCAGTCTCTTATTAACATGACACGTCTCTGAGAGCAAACACGTCTCTGCTGCCTTCAAAGTTACTTTCATAGCCTCTCATGTGTCCATTTGTCTGTACACTTTATTACAGATGCAATGGTAGAATCATCTTCTCTAAGCGCTGTATGAGCTTCCTGTATTTTTCTGACATCTGATTCTGACACTGAACAAATGTTTCTCGTCCTCTCCCTTCTTTCCTTTGACAGTTACTCTGTAACTTCATGTTATCGACTGCTCTGACTTCTTCTACTTCCAGCAGTTTGTAGCACAGCAGTGATCCTTCTATCAGAAACATGCTGCTTCTCCTTCATCCTCCTCTCATTGATCTGAATCAGCTGTTTTCACAGAGAAACGCTGCACAAATCCTTCACTCCACTATTTCTGTCAGCAGATGACTCGCTCTATCATGGCTGCTGCTCCTTTTTCACACACTCATTTGTGCTTTGAATCCAATCTGTTTCTCATCATCACCATGAACAGGCTGCTCATCAATCAGCACATTAGCTGTAGATCAGCTGCACACTGATGAAGATGCTCAGACAGACGGGCTGGGCACACAGAGGACTTTATGATCTGTTCTTAAATTCAGTCCAACATGGATCATTTCTGCTCACAGTCCAATCATCTCTGGAAACTTGTGCTTCCATGGCACACGGTGCGCTGGGCTGCTTCAACAAATAGCACTACACCTCTGGTTGTCAGTTGAAGGCTTCATGTGTTTGGCACAAATAATACTTTGGTAGGTCTGAATTGTGTTTTGAACCATCTCTCAGGACCAAAGTCTTTTTGCTTCATTCAAAAAGAGCTGAAGGCTTTTTCCCTCACAGTTTGTCCTTTGATATTATTGGATGATGGACTGTGGAAAACACAAATGTGCACTTCTTAATGGCTCATATGTGCTGTGAAAGAGCTCTTTATGATCCTGAAGCTTTTCAATAGTTTTTCTTTGGCTGTTTGTAAAGTTTTCTGTGTGAACTCTCAGGAATCTGGAGCAGTCTAATAGAAGTCTACTGGGGTATAGAGGGAGGAGCTTCTGTCAGACTCTTTCTGATGAGGAACTGAAGCCGCTCTCATGGTCTCATCAAATCCATCAGACTGAGAAAAACTGTCATGTGACCTCTCAGAACAAACAGCCTGTTAGTTTCCTGCTGCCTCCATCACTCACTTTCATTCACTCTCAATCACACCAACATGTTAAAGCAGCGCTATAGCTCACCTGGCTGAGCAGGTGGGCTGAAGGCGGGGCTTACTACAGGTGCCTGTGTGTCCCTCACTCTCTCCCCACTTTCCTGTCTACTCTCTGCACCTATATAATAAAGGCAAACATGCCTCCAATAGAAATCTTTGCAAACACAAAGTCCCACAGCAGCCCCGTGTTCTCCGGCTAAAATGAGAGTTTTTGTCAGTGGAGTCTGGTGGCTTTAACCACACAAACATTACAGCTGCGCTCAAATATCACAAAGAGCTGTGACAGCAGAGAAACACATGAAAATCCTCCAAAGATCATCTAGAAATAGAAATCTGTCCACTGTGAGACGTGTGAGGCTGACATTAATATGTCTTAAAGTGGGAGATGAAGAAATGCTTCCAGGGCCCAAATCATGGAGACAAACATCAATCCACACTTCACTTTGTTTCCTGTCTCTAAAGTGGGAATATTTCAGTGTGATGAACAAACGGCCTCCAACAAATAAAGCTCATTTCCTTTTCCTGTCTTTTCTCCAGCGGCCTCAGCTTCTTCCTCTTTCCCCTGTCTTCTTCTGCAGACGCTCCTCTGTAGCTTCAAGCTCTTTCTCTTTACAAGGAGAGCTACAAACCTTTGCATCCAGCCACAAACACCCCATGGGCTCCTCTGGATCATCACACTCAGCATTTTCACAATAAAAGCCTCATATTTATGGCTGCTCCACCCTGACATGTGACAACATCCAAATGACTGGATCAAAGTGTTTGAATGATCTCAGCAGCTTTAAAACTATTGATATTTATACATTTACACTGATTTGGACTAAACTAACAAAACTATTGATTTGATCCAAACTCAAATCATGCCAGAGGCTTTTATTTTGAAGTTAGGATCATTTTAATGGTCTTCTTAGTCTGTTCATTTAAACACACAGTTGCTCCGCCTGACATTTTTGGTTTTTAGATCAAAACATCAAAGAATTTATTTTATTTGAATGAACTGAAAATAGATTCAAACTAAAAGCTTTTAGAGAATAAACTCCTGCATGACCTCTGACCTTTGACCTGTATCTACAGCACTGACCTCTGACTTTCAGCTCCACTTGTTTCTTCAGCAGGATGTTTCCCTCCCTGCTGTAGACGGTGCAGGTGTAGGTGGAGTTGTCTCCATCTGTGGGGTATTTCAGGGTCAGACTGAGGTCTCCAGTTTTCAGCAGGTCTTCATTCATCTTCATTCGGTCTCTGTAATCCTGTTCTTGTTCTTCAGGCTGGTCAGAGCCGTTCTCAAACACGTGGACCTTGCTGTCGTATTCGTCCATCCACTCCACATTAGCGTCTTCAGGCAGGTGAAGTGTGGTGTTGAAGGGCAGCTGGACAGACTCCACCCCTGAATCCACCTCCACCTGGGGGACTGAGAGGACAACAAAGGACAACATGAGCTTGGATGGAGACATTTGTGTTGACTCTAACAGGCTGAATGCTGCTGCTTCACTGGGGGCTCACTGTTAGATAGAAAGTGGTCAGTGTGAAGAGGAGACGCAGCAGAAAGATGAAGACTGACAGGAAGAAAGCAGTGAACAGACTGTTGGAGCTGCTGTTAGTGGGACAGGACTTTATTCAGTCTCTGAGGACCAGATTTGACTTGATGAAGCAGAGAAACACAGTCTGAGTGTTTCTGTCACACTCACTTCATCACACAGCTCAGTTTGACAACATTTGGAAGAATTTGATAGAAGCGTTCCTTTAGTAAAAGCACCAAGAAAACACCATGAAAACACCTCACTACACACAAAACTGCAGTACTGGCAAATTGTACATAAAGTATGAAAAGTCAAAGTACTTATTGTGCAGAACAATGTTCCCATCAGTGTTCTATGGATCAATATTACTGCTGCACATGTTTAAGGCTGAGCTCATTTCAAATCCTTTCTATTGTGTTGAATCTGCAGTAATGCATCATATTCTATAAAATCATATGTTTGTAGTGGCTGTCCTGTGAGGACCACGTATCTCTAAATAAACAGCTGTTAATGAGTTCACAAACACAGGCCTACAGCTGGATTTGAAAAAGTCCATTCAATAGAAAATCAACAATCACAGCTGGATTCAAAGGCTTGAGCTCTGTGTGACATGGTTACCTGTCAGTATCTACAGGGGGATTCAAATATGAAGGAAACATGAAGGTGGTGCATTAGAAAAACTGCTGCTTTCAAGTGCAGAGCAACAAACTGTTTGAACTGATCCAACTTTATTAACACAGACAAAGATTTGTGCATCAGCTGCTGTAACATTTGTAATGAGCATTAATATTAATAAGTGTGAGTGAACAGAGCTGCTGCAACAGTGAAACTCTCACTGACTGATGTTACGTGAGGCCTTGTTGGCTCATTGTTAGTTCGCTGCACTGAAACAGGAAAATCCAGCTGTTAGTCATAATGTTTGTGTTTGTAAAGCACTTTATAACTGAGGACAGTGTGGAGGAGAGTCTGTGTGAGTCAGCTGCACCAGTGCTTCATGCTTTGGTGTTTTTAACATAAAGTCGTCCCTGTAGACTGCTTTTAGTTTCAGTGTCCTTATTTTGCCCTCAGTTATTGGTTCTCACTGTCTCCAGATCAGGTTCAAACACAGAGGAGATCAGGGCTTTGCAGCTGCTCCTAAACTGTGGAACAAAGACCCACGCAACATTAGAGACCTTCAACACCCTCCATCCTCTTCCTCTTCTCCTTATCCCAGCACACAGAGAGGAGTGTCGGGGGAAAGGCCCCACTCAGGTGGTGGAAATGACCTCAGGAACTTGTTGCTGTGAGGCAACAATGATCAGCACCACCATACTGTTTGTTTCACTCATGGTTTCTCATTTTATGTTTGTTTTTAATCTGTTGAATTATTTCAGGACTTTGACTCATTTAAATGTGCATCACTTTGGTCAGCAGCTGTTTCAGTAACACTTTATAACACGACCTGCAAATAAGGCTCAAGTAGCCTGTAGTTACCTGTAAGTTTGTGTAACAAGTAGGTTTTGTACAGAAAGAATAAAATAATTACACTGTAAGTACATTTAAGTACAGCGTCAGTCATTTTAAGTGCTGGGTTATTTCATGGGAAATCTCCAGAACAACAAACAATATTCCATCTTTGTACTTTCCGGGCCGCGGCTCATATTATGGAGCGACTCAGCCTTAGCCTAACATCCTGGTATTTTATAGCAAAGGACGTTAAGAAAGGAAACCCAGCCACACTGTAGCCGACTGTCTGCATTGTAATCAGGCTGCAATGTAGGGACGTGTCTACAAAGAAGCTCCAGCTGAAAGGATTACAGCAGGTTAGTGTGATGACAGATAGAGGTGTAAATGTACTGACATGTAAAGAGGGTGTTGAGAAGGTGGAAAAGTGACAGAAAAGACAAAAAGAGTGCAGAAACCTGACTCGTTGCCACCCATTGTAACACCCATATGGTCACAAAGGGTTAAAACACTGTGTGTGTGTGTGTGTGTGTGTGTGTGTGTGTGTGTGTGTGTGTGTGTGTGTGTACATGACTTCCTGCCACACAATATATGCTTACAACTGTTTAACCACATTTCCTAGTTATCCAAAGGTCATCTCCCCTCACCCGTATACGGCTTAACTTTAATGGTTCACTATATGCAAGCCCCTAAAAGGCTGAGAGTGGACATCCTTCACAAGATAAGGAAACCAGAATCTCACATGGGATGTGCCTGCAGTTAAACAGCTACAGCTAATTATTAGGGGTGAAACGATACTCGTATCGATATTGAACCGTTCGATACAGTGCTTTCGGTTCGGTACGTATATGTATCGAACAATACAACATTTTAATTTATTTTATCAACTTTTCTTCTGACGATGCTGTCTGTGTTGAGCGCTCAGTGGATCTGCGTTCGACACGTTCCACGTGTATGAGAACGGCTCTGACCAGCCTGACAAACAGCACCAGGTTTACAGAGACCGAACGAAGATGAATGAAGACCTGCTGAAAACTGGAGACCTCAGTCTGACCCTGAAACACCCCACAGAGAGAGACAGTGGAGAATACAGATGCTACGTGAGGAATCGAGATGTGGTTAGAAAGAAGACAGTGCAGCTCAAAGTCAGAGGTTTGTGTGTACATGTTTACACATCTTTGTGAGGACAGAACATTGGCACTATACTCGTGGGGACAAAATGTCTGGTCCAACAAGTTTTAAGTCAAATGTGGTTTTACTGTCAGGGTTACAGTCAGTCTAAATTTTACCTAAGGGTTCACGTTTACTTTATTTATACCCATAGATAAATTGGCTTTATGGAAATAATTATAACATTTGGCATCCCCTCACAAAACACACACCCACCCATTAAACCCTGACAAACACATTTGATTATTACACAAGCAATAAAAAACAATATAGATCAAGATGAATCAAATAAAACAGTTCTTATTGTGTTTAGTGACGGCAGCAGAGACAAAACTGTTTTCTTTGAACTAGAAACCTTCGTCTACAGAGGCTACAGAGGCCAGGGGAGTCCAACCTGTTGTCTCCTCAGACGCAATTTGACACCTCTGAGTCTCCCTCTTTTCCTTTTGTCACTTGTTCTGTTAAAATCTCTCCGTATAAAATCCGGCATACATGAAGTAAGGTCTTTACCACCATACGAGACGTTAAGTTGTAGCAGCTCCTCACGGGAGTAAACAATCTTCAGCTGACTCACAGCCTCACACGCATCAGGGGAAACAAGCCAGCACAATGTAACACCCGTCCCACGTTCTATTGAGAGGGGCGCTGGGTTCCTGTTGTTACTTTCCTACTGATACTCCCTTTTTAATGCTTATGGTATTAAATATGCAATAAAACTAAACTATATGGAAACAAACCACACACAAGCAGGTCAATTATAACGTTAACTCCACTTTAGTGAATGATTCATTAACAACACAAAAGAAAATAAGTAAAATCAATAAAGTTTGTTAAACAATGGTGAGGTATCTACCTCAACAGAAACAAAATAATCAAATAATATTGTGGGCCCACACGCACTCTCACCAAACACACACACACCTCAAGTGCTACAGTCTTTCTGCTAGCAAGCCCCTCGTTGCAGGCCTGAGTCGTGGCTCGGGTGCGTTGGGACCTAAAACAATATGGCCGCTTCACTTGTTGCCAAGCAGTAAAAAAAAAAAGCACGTGCAAACAACAGTACTCACACCTCCAGGCCGTTCAAGGGGATAGCGGGGAAACTGGGTCACGGCTACCAGCAGGCCGCGGCAGCAGCACTCACAGTCGTCCTTTCCACGTAGTCCCACGTGAACACATAACTTCAGCACACCAGCAGAAGGGACGTCTCTGACACGCCAGCAAGACGTCCGTCTCCTCCTACTGAATCACACAACCCCGCTAAATGCCAGTTCACATGCCATAACATTCAATCTTAGCATTAGCTTAATCAATAAAACAGAGCAGAACAAGAGCTTAGCGAATATGCTCGGCTACGCTAGCGGCTATGTTAGCAGTTGTGCTAGCGGCTTATCGCGGTTAGCAGTTAGCCCGTTTTACACAATAACATTGGGTACAAGTGTCAGACAAAATTCACATTTACCTCACAGTAGGGTACAACAGTTCTCGACTCCAGTTAACTATCCGTCAACCCGAAAATACGTCTGTCGCCTTCTATGAACTCTGCGTTCACTCGACGCTGTTCAGCTCTCGTCTCTCTCGCTTCCTGCAGCACACGGCTCCCCACTTACTCCCACCCCTCTACCTGAGACTACTTCAGGGTTCACTGGAGCTGTAGTACATATCAATACCATATCAAAAATAATGACATAAACCTCAAAATACCAATAAAAAGGTTGTGCATTTAACTGACACACATCACATACTTTGCAGGCATTTGTATACATTCTTGAACACATTAAACATTTGCAGCTAACTATCAATTTTAATGAACAAATTTAAATAATGAGCTACTTATATAGCCAGGGCTACAACAATAAAAATCCAACAACAATGAATAAAAAAGAATCCATGTCTCACTGTTAGTGGAGCAATTATCACCTTGAAAACCCGTCACTTGTGTGTCTGTGTGTGTGTGTGTGTGTGCATGTGTGTGCGTGTGTGTGTGTGTGTGCGTGTGTGTGTATGTGTGTGTGTGTGCGTGTGTGTGTGTGTGTGTGTGTCTGACTGTGTTGTGTCTCCTCTGCAGGGAGAGTTCAGGTCCAGGATCAAACAGGGGACATCAGGAACAGAAGCAGCTCCATTGATCCGACTCCTCTGATGGCTGATCAATCAGTTTGATCTGTGTGTTCTTTGATTATTGATCAGTGATCAGAGTGGAGTCAGTGTGATGTTGTTGTTGTGTGTTTGAGACTTTTAGTGTCCATGAAGCTCTCTGCTGCCGTAGATCCTCTGAACTGTGACAGAGGTCTCACTCTGGAGGAAACTCTCAGCACTTTCCAGCAGCTCCTCCATCATGGAGGACGTTCCCTCACTGTAACAGGTGGAGGAGAGAGGAGAGGAAGCACAGGTGGATCCTCTGAGGAAGAGGAGCGTTCCTACAAACCACATGATCACATGACCAGAGGACAAGCATGTGCAGAAACACATTAAAGTCAGCCTGTAAACACGTTTGTGGAAATTCTAGTCGTGTTTTTCTGTTACATTCAAATAAAAGCAGAGAAAGCAGAACAAATGCTGAAGCTGTCTGTGTGAAATAAAGGAGTTACAGTACTCACACACACACACACACACACACATCTGTCCAGCAGCTGTCTGAGCTGCAGTCTGTATTGTGTGTGTAATATCTTCATATGTTTCTAACATTACAGTTTTATCTTCAGGTGTAAAATCAGCTGCTCTGCTGTCTTATCCCCTGATCCTGTGTGATTGATTCGATCCTGCAAACGCCACAAATTTCATTTCAGCTTTTATTTGAAAGCCAGCGAGTAAAAGGATCAGCGATAGTTTTCAGAGCGATGCCAAAACTTGGGTTCCTCTCCTACAGCAGCTTTTCTTTCTTTTCTCTCCCTGTGAAATACAGCAGCTGGACCTTTAGCTGCAACACACTGTGAGACAAACTGCACACAAACAGTTTGTGTGTTTGCTGATGTTTGTTGAGCTGATAGAAACGCTGCATTTGAAATTAGCTGACACTTCAAAAACGTTCGTCCCTTTATGCTCGCTGCTCTTCAGCAGGGCTAGCTAGATGCTAAAGTAGCGCTAACACAACTTCCAGACACCTGCAGTCGTTCAGGTGTTGTCCCAAAAACATATCAAATAAAAACATGGCCCACTTTAAGCCCTGACTGTGACTCACAGTTTGACTCTTTGGTCTCTTTTTATGTGATTAATAAATGAACAGGATTTCCTTTCATGTGTTTCTGTTTAGGCTCAAATCGCTTTGATGTTTGAAGCTCGCACTGATGAAATAATAACTCCCCTCAAATGTGTTAAACCTAAAGTAACCAGCCTGTTTGAACATGTAAGGAGTAGAAAGTACAGATGCCTGTAAATCCTTAAGTACTTAAGTACAGTAACAGAGTATTTGTACTTAGTTACTTCCCACCTCTGGCCCTACCGTTTTATCCCATATGACTAAAGGCAGGTAGGGGCTGGCTGGATTCAGCAGAGCAAACATCTAATGTAGTCGTGGGCTCACAAGTTTCTCTCTGAATGCTGTCATGGTGTAGTTGCCATGGTGACACAAGGTTCGGCCCTGACCAAAGCGCTCGGCACAGACATGGTAGAGAAGGCCGTCACTAAATGATGGAGGCGGGGAAGCGAGACTCAGACGGGTCAGGTATCCTGGTGTTACTGAGGAGAACTCTGCTCTCTCTTTCTAGTCCCTGTTATTTACTCACACTGTCCCATTTAAAGCAGCTGAATCCTCTGTGATGCTGTTCACACAAATATGGTTGGATCACGCTGAGACTGAAGGGACTCTGACTGTCAGCTCACTCTTGAACACACTGAGTTTCTGGGAGTCTGGCAGATATGAGACCCTCTTCAGGAACTGAGTCAAAGAAGAAAAAGTGGATTTTTTCATTTGATCGTCATTTTTCACTGGACGTGGGTAAAACTCCTGGATATCAAAGACATTCTGAGGATCACTGAAGTTAAACGGCTGAAAGTTTAAAGAGAATTGTAAAATGATAAGATAACGATTGACTAATAAGATTATCTGACAGGTCCTTAAAGTGGCCCCTTGGTGGAGCTCAGCAGGACGACAGGTGGCTGTGAGCTCATTTTAAAATAATCATAGAATAAACAGAAACATTAGCAGATGACGTTTGAAGGCTTTACATGTGTTGGATATGAATGTTTGGAGCCCAGATCATCATTTGTCTTGTTTCAGTGTGAATGTTTTTCTCCATGTTGGCCTGAGGGTGGAGCTGTTTAGCCTGTGCTGAGTATTTGTCACTATGCTGAGTTGTGGGTGGAGTCAGTGATTGGCTGAAGGTGCCTTCTTTAAAGCGGGAACACTGGCTCAGCTTTCCTACCTCCTTACTCCCAGCTGGACCACGCTGCATCAACAAGTGATTGTCTGTGTGTGGAAGAGTGATGCCATTGCACACACTGTAAATATCTTCTTCAGCTGTGTGGGTGGAGAAGCTTTTCTGTTAGGGAGACGGTGTCCTTCTCACCTTCAGACATGAGATTAGAAAGAGAGAGAGTTCAGATTACAGAGCAGATATGAATGAATGAATCTGTGCTCGTCCTCACGGCTCCTGCATGCTTTTAAAAAAGTGTGTGTTCAGCTCTGATCTCCAATCTGTTCTTTTCTCTCTTTGTTTCCTGGGTTCATGATCATCATCACACCGTCTGAGGCTCCTAAATATCCACGTTTGCTTGTTTCACTTTCACAGTTGAACTCTGGGAGTCAAAGATGTTTCAGCTCCAAACTCACTGAGAGCTCCTCATTCCCACCACGTGACCAAAAACAACTTTGTGCTCACGTGCTGCATGTGTCTGAGACACTTTAGTTTGAAGGAGACAAACTGCAGACGCAGCATTTCCTGTTCCTGAGTGTAAACCTGAGCATTTGAAATGAGCTCCACAGGGAAAGCTGTAGGTGACAGAGATGCTCACAGACTCACTGACGTTACAGTCTGTCAGCATCACGCAGTATCACAGACACACGGGAAGATTTCATGCAGGTGTGAAACTATGAGGAAGCTGAATGCCTCCTCTTTCCTCAGAAGTGATCTGTGGCAGTCTGCCATCATGTTTGGCTGCACACACCGAATGTGACTCACTGAAAGCTGAACCATGTTTTTGATGATCACACTTTAATTTAACAGCTGAACAATGAACTTTTAGAAAGTGTCAAATCTGACAAACAAACGTTTTTTCTTCATGTTGTTGAAGTTAAAGTTGTTTCAAAGGCGATAGAGCGTTTGTAACTGTGGCCCCCAGACTCTGGACTCCTTTGAGCCGGAGATCTGTGGACTCAGTGGTTTCATTTAACAAGCAGCTAAAATCTTTTTAAACTTGCTTTTGGTTCATTTCTGCTTTTATGTTTTAGCTTTTCTGTGAAGCACTTTGTGATTTTTGTCTTGAAAGGTGCTATACAAATAAAACTTTACATACTTTACTTAAATAAAACACAGAGTTTAGATTGATTTAAAAATGTCTGTAATCCAGATGATTCCAAACAAAGTGTAAAATAAGAGCAACATGTCATTGAAGCTGTGGCTTCATTTATCACAGTGTCACAAAGAGTTTCCTGTTTTCAGCCTGTCAGCTCTCACAGTGTTATGTTGCACATGTGCTGTGAGTAATAATGTAAATAATAATAATAGAAATGAATAAATAAAGAGATAAACAGCACCAACAGGAGCCTGTAGAGAGTTTCTGGTCTTGCAAAGACAAACATGTTTGTTCCAACAGAACATTCAGATCATAATTCAGATGTGAAAAGCTGTCAGACAGGACAGGTTATATAAACACAGTGTTTAGTTTGTGAGAGCAGGTAAAGGCAAAGAACCAGGAATGAACTGTGGGAACCTGATTGGACGCTTTGGATTTCCTGATCTCACAACCACGAGTGCCGAGGTGAATAACAGACTTTTAATTTGCTTCTTAGGAATAAAAACGCTTCCCAAATATTTAATATTCATAAAAATGTAGAAACATCTGGAGCACAGATGTGTAAAGATGCTGTGATATTCAAATCAGAGTCAAAATGAGGAAAGAGGAACAGACGGTTTTCAGATCAGCACACATGACCCTGCAGCAGAGTTCACTATAGTACACGGTGGTTGTAGATGGTGGACTGGAGTAAGAGCACATTTATATGAAAACAAGGAGCACAGGCTGTATGTAGAAGATGGATGAAGCCTCCAGTGACTCACACAGTCCCATCTTAAAGCTTCCAGCCTGGTGTTTTGAAACTGACGAGAGGGAAGCGAGGGGACGCTGACGCAGCAGTAACGTGTCGCTACAGCATGAACATTGTTGTGTTGGAGACCAGAAACCCATCCATCTCTCACCAGAGTGGGCTTGTTTATTTAGAGGTGCAGTTACTGCAACGCTAAGGAAACACTGCCTCCGTCTTTTACACAAAGCCTGGAGTTCCCTGCGTGAGAGCAGGCGTGGACAGACCTGACTGTTGGGAACATATCCACCGACTTCTGAGCGTTGAAGTGTTGACCGGTCTGCAGGCTCAGGCAGCAGCTGACTGTTAGCCTGATGCTGGAGAGGAAGCTGTCAGCAGCTCCCACAGAGCCTGACTGACTGTGAGAGGACAGAGGGACTTCAACTCCAGCATCGCTTCAGCCTGTGATGAACTATTCGCCGTGGTTATTTTGTAGTACGATGAATCGTGTCTGCAGATCAAAGCGTGATTGTGAGATAATTAGAGGCAGTGGCTGAGATACAGTATGGTGACATTAGGTGCAGATTCCTTCAGAGCGCCATGCTTAAGATGGACAATGTCAAATTCAATTTTTCCAGAAGGAATTCAGGAGAAATATCTGTCGTTTAAAAAGATTTAATTTGCTGCAGCAGTTGAAATGACAAGTTTACAGCACTGGACCGCAGTGTGACACAACAGTCTGCCTCACACCAAGGATGACCCTCATTGGGCCGTACAGCTCATGTGACAGTAACAAAGATTATTATGGCCGTCTTCTCCCAGAACCAAACAGTCTGCTGTGAATCCTCCCCGTTCAGTCTGACCTCGCCTGGTTTCTGCTCCTTCTTCTGTAAGAGACAGAAAAGAAAAACATCTCCCTCCATGGCCTCCATTAGATCTACAGTGTAGTTCAGGATATGTTGTTCGGACGTCCTGACCCAGAGACTATTGTAAGAATTATTATGTGTCTGTGTGAGCATTGCTGCAAACCCTCTGCACTCGACGTCATCCTGCAACATTTCAAATCCAGACAGTAACGCTGGACGAAGCTTTAAACCCTCAAACACAGAGCACCAACTCGTTTATGAGCACATTTGCATTGTGTATAAATACAATAATGAAATAGCTTCATTTAAATATTTTATAAACAATTGAATCATTTTTCAATCCTAACAACAAAACTACTCCATCACTTTTATTCACACTGAGATCAAATTCAAAAGAAGACCAGCCTGACTGCTTTGGTAATATTTCTAAATGCCTCCATCTGCTCCTCTGTGCTGTGTTCAAAAACAAGCAGCCAGCTGGGAAATCCCGCTCACGCCCCAGCCCTCGCTCATAAATACAAGCTGCAGCTGCAGAAGTGTGAGCAGCACATGGACAGCTTTACAGAAAGAAGATTCAAAATGAAAATATTTGACTTATTTCTTTTTGTCATTGATTAAGCAGTTGACAGTTGCTGCTTTAAGAGCTCAATCCTACGAGGATAAAACAGGTCACTTTGGCTGAAGTGTCTTTACAACGCGAGTGATGGCTGTGGCGTGGTGGGAGAGAGCATCTTTTAAATGCAGTCATTAAATATTCCTCTGCTCTGAATGAATCCCAGGAGATCTGGCTGCTCCGTACCCAGCAGGGCGGGGCCTGTGTCAGAGGGAATGGCAGGAACGTCACTATCACGTCTGCACTCTGTGTCTTTGTGTCGCTGCTCGTCCCCCACCACCCTGCAGTTCAAAGGGTTTCTGCATGGTGCCACCTCCTTTCTGTTTACATGAGGTCATCCATCAGCCCTTCACCACCAGCACTGAGCTGTATGTGTGCGGCTTCTTTTCTAAGGCAAGCAGTGCAACAATATTTCAGAATCAGCAGAGTACCATGTCCACAAATACGAGCCTGCAGGTCTGTCTGCACTCACAGCTAAATACACATAAAAGCATTTTACTGGTGGACATCACTGAAGTTTTCCTTCATAAATATAAATAAATACTTAAAAAATAACAAACATTGAATAGAAGTGATATGATTTCATGAGATTTTATTTAATAAGCTGTTTTCTTTTGGAAACGAGGACCAAACAGATTTATGGAGCAGTAAGTCCAATAACGTCAGTGCTGGTCACAAGTTTTCCAGCTCACTGCATCTTCGCTTATTTCCTTATCTCTGACCTTTGACCTCAGCTTTGTCCCTGATTTTTTTCTCTTTTTTGAAACAGTTTTTAGGAGGCAGTGAATTCTTTGGAAGCTGATGTTTGGTGCACCCTCACCAGCCCAGAGAGATAAAAGGAGCCGAGATTCTGTGATAAGATTCAGCGATTAAACCAAAACTTCTTTTCTTTGTTTGTTCGCTGATGTTTAGTCTGAGAAATGCCGACTCCCTGAATACTTCTGTGGTCACATGACCATCAAGGTCTAACGGTGTGTTCACACCGAATGCGATGGACGCGAACAGAGCGTCAGGTTTACATGTAAAGTCAATGGAAAAGCGCAATGACCCGCGATTGCGGGTCCCGCGAAAATTCGGAAGCAGATTTGCCTTGCGAAAACGCCAAAACACGAGTCAGTGTAGCGCGTCTTGCGCGTTTGACTCGCAAACTAAACCACGCGTGTGAGTTTTTGTGTTGCATTTTGTGCATACGCGTGTTTCGCGTCTACGCTCAAGTTGGAAAAATCTGAACTCCAGCGTCAAATCGCGCTGCGACAACCAATCAGGAGCCTGGTGACATGGCTCTGACCTAGGTCAAATGGGCAGATCCAGCCAAAGCCCTTCATACTTCATTCAGTATGGAGGAAAGGCTAATCAACGCCGTAGCAAACAACCCGGAGCTGTACGACACCAGCTGCTTTCTGTACCAAGACAGGAATATAAAGGACCGAGCTTGGAGGAAGATATGTGAAGAGATCAGGCAACCTGGTAAGTTCATTCATTTCTCTTTTGAAAGTTTTCACTGACCCGGGGAAGCCACACAAAAGCTAGCAAGCCACCGCTATTTTCCCACTGACGTACAAATACCGTTCTGCTTTTATGCATGTTGTCATATAGGAATATATTTTGTTTATTAATAAACAGCACACAGTGGTCCCGCTGTTCATCCATCACTGCTTCGCTTTTTCGCAGATTTTTTATTGCACACTACAGCATTGCATTCTGCAGCCTGATTGACAAATCTCCCCCGTGCCGTGTCTCCTGCGCTCTGCAAATTTATCATGTTTGGTTTTGATAACCATCACGTCCAATAGAAAAAACAGCACAAAAACACTCATGACTATGACCTTCATTCGGAAATACACACCTGCACCGCGAGGGAAAAAGGCGCACGAAAGTGGCAGGCAGATGAAGACAAAAGGCGGCATAATAATACTTTTACGTTTTGCAATCTGCAAAGGTTTGCACTTTGAGAATCAACTTGTGAGAACTGTGACTAATGTTCATGTTTGTGGGGGAAAAGTGTATAAAGTGCGTGGCGAGGGGCTAGTTATTCTGAGAACTCCTGCTGCAATAAATGAGGGACCACTGTATATACTTTCTCTATGATTATTGTTTTCAACCTGTTAACATTTAATATTGTCTTGATAGAACCAACTGATTCTGCAGCAGAGCATCCCTGTTGCTTCTCCTGGCTCCCCAGTCCCTGAGCTCCTGCTGCTGCACCCACAGGTATGTACAGCAAGCACTGACAGCTTTTTAATCTGTGGGATTCCCTTGTGATCACCTTTACTAAAAAATCTACAACCAATCTGATTAGATCCTGTTTTTGTTTTTTCAATGTTGAAATTAAAATCTAGTAGCAGCCTTCTCATTTCTTTGTGTTTTGTGCTGTTTTACAGGCCCACAGAGGAGGACAGCTCCGAGGCAGATGAGGGACGGGTCCCAGGACGGTCCATCGGTGGTGGAGCTGGCCATCCTGGAGTCCCTAAAGAGGCCACACCAGTCTCCAATGGAGCATTTCCTCCTCAGCCTTGTTCCTGCTCTGGAGAGCAGCTGGGTCCTTTTTATTCCTGTCTCTCTGTAAATACTTATATTTTATATATTTATGTTTAATGTTTTTCTGTTTGAGAATTTTAATATTATTTCAAATAAATTTTTATAATGACTAATGTCTCAGTTCTACTACACAGCAAATGTTGGCACACGACATGACACATGTAGAATTTATTTCATATTATACTAATGACAAAATATACTAATATAGTGGGATGCAAAAGTTTGTGCAACCTTGTTAATAGCCATTATTTTCCTGTATAAATTGTTGGTTGTTACAATAAAAAATGTCAGCTAAATATATCATACGGGAGACACACACAGTGATACTTGAGAAGTGAAAAGAAGTTTACTGGATTTACAAAAAGTGTGCAATAATTGTTTAAACAAAATCAAGCAGGTGCATAAATTTGGGCAAAATTTAGTGTATATCAATGTGTGTGTCTCCTATATGATATATGTGTCACGGCTGGCGGGGTGAGCCGTGTGGTGTGGAGGAAACGGAGGACCCAAAATGCAGACAGCCGATATGATGATAAGAGTGAGGGTTTAATTTACAGTGCACACATAACAGAACTGAGGGCAGGACAGAACATAAACCTAAACTGGGTGAGCTAAATAACAACCGGATCATACAAATGGGGTGGGAGGCAGAGAGACACAGACGAGGAACAGACACCATGAAACACAGACGAGCCGACAACGAACACAGACCGACACCCACTATATATACACACACACAGGGTAATCGGGTAATGGCAGACAGGCGGGGACACAGCTGGAACTAATGGACATAACGAGACACAACCCTACAAAGTAAAACAGGAAACACACAGACTGTTTTACATAACAACACGGGGACATGAACAGAGCACCGAGGGAGACGCAGGTAGGGAAAATAAACACAACCAAACCCCAACCACCAATACAAAACAGAATAAACTAGAAAATACTAATAACAAACTCAAAGCGCTGGGTCACCGACCCAGGACCATGACAATATGGGGTGCCTTTGTCTGTACGTGCTTCCCATCCAGAGCTGCACAGCAGAGAGGGAAGTTCCAGCGCTCCTGTAATCCCTCTGTGATGGACCGCCAGTCTCCAGGTGAAGGCACAGCCATGAAGTCGTCCAGTAGACAGTCCCAGATGGCCATCGCTACCTGGGGGGTGATCTGGCACACCGTGGACACACTGACTCTGAAACTGAACGTGATGGTCCTGAAGGAGTCCCCGGTGGCAAGGAACCTGGACAAAATTGTTCAAAATTAGTATTATGTGTACTGCAGTTACAAAATACATTATTCAAATTCCAAAATACTTTTGTGATGTCAGATTTAAATCACAAAACATAAATCTTACATAAAACATTTTGTAATTATAAGGATATTTACAAAATGTATATTAGATATAATATAAAACAGTCAGTTGTGTTTTGTTTTAATTTAACATATCATAATTTGATTGGTAGCAACTTTTACCACTACAGTGAGCCAATCACTCATAATTCCTAAACATGTCAATCAGGTAGGAAGTAAGACATTAATAGAAATAAAGAGTTGTATGTTGACATGTAGCCCTTTCCTTGCTTAAATCATTGTTAATATTTTTGACAAATTAACCTGTGATAAGACAGCTTATCAAGATAGAATATGCTGGATAGAACCATATAACTAAAAATGAACCAAACTGTTCACAGTTTTATCTAGCTCTCAGTTTAAAGAAAGGCTGGTGACCCCTGTTATAGAGTCTGACAGCTGCGAGGATTATATACAAATATTCAACTATACCAGAATTAAACCAGGTCTAAATAAAAAGGAGTGAGTATCACTACAAAGGTTAACCCACAGTGGTCCTAATGCTACAGTTTGATATCAGCAAACACCGAGCGTATACATTGATATGACACCACAGCCATGCTATCATTGCAAACACTGATAACAGCATAAATTGAATTAAATCAGGACTTGATGAGACCTTTCGAGTATCACTAGAAATATTATAAACAGTCGTCTCCATACCACAGTTTGCTATCAGTAAACACCAACAACATTCATTGATAGCATAGCACATCCATGTTAGCAGTCTATAAACGATAGTTTAGCATATTAGCACAGGTATCAATAAAGGACTACCGTATTAAACACTTTTACTAACCTCAGGCAGATGGACAGGCGCTCTGCAGACCACATAGCCAGTGTTTCTGTCACCGGGCCTTTTCACAGTCTCAGTGAAAGAACTGGTTCCATCGAAGTGCAGCCCAGAGGAGCAGTTAAGATGCACCTCCTCTTTCACTTTTCCGAGCTCCTTTCTTTTTCTGTCTGAAAACATGTTTGCATCAAACGTGTCACAGCGGCACAAACACTGCTGCTGACAGTAGGCCTGCTGTGACTCTGCTGTGTCAGACTGAGGGTCCACACTCTGGTGGGTTTCACACACATCTCCCTGGAAGCTTCACACAGTCTCAGCTGGCACACGCAGATGAAGCTGATTAGCATCTTTGTGCTGCAGATTCAAGGTGATCCTTCTATAATAACTTGTTTGCAGCGATGCTGAAACTGGGAGCTTTAACATTAGCAGCAGCTCGCTCTCTGACCTTTCACCTCTAAGCCTCTAAACAGAAACTGTGCTAGCACAAACACGAGGCAGAGGGTGGCTGTGAGACTGTAGCTGGATCGTGTTACACTTTATCGTGTTTATCACATATTTGAACATCTCACACTGTGAACCTTCAGCTGATAGCACAGTTTGTGTGACGGTCACGGCTCCTTGCTGTCAACCACACTGCTGCACAAACACATCGTCACTGCTAATCACTGTTTTCTGTTGCCTTGCCTTGAAACCTCTAAACCTTCACTTTAAAATGCTCCGCTGCATCTGAAACGTCCCCCATCACACAGGCTCCACCCACCTGACACAGATCGAGAGATAAACCAAACCACAGCATTTTTTCAGGCAATATTTTAACCCTGAAAACCTGTTTGTGATCAACCAGGCATCACAGTTGTTTGGTGTGTGTGTGTGTGTGGGAGTGTGTGTGTGTGTGTGTGTGTGTGTGTGTGTGTGTGTGTGTGTGTGTGTGTGTGTGTGTGTGTGTGTGTGTGTGTGTGTGTGTGTGTGGGAGTGTGTGTGTGTGTGTGTGTGTGTTTAGTTTGTGGGGCGACGACTGTAACACTAAGTCAGGTTAACTCACTGTGAGAGGAGAACCGTGACTGGAACAATCTGAGCTCATATTGTGAATAGAAGAAGAGAGAGCTGTGCCAACTGGAGCTCAGAAACATTAAGATTCATTAAACATTATGAAGAGAAGTAACCAGTTAAACTTAAAAGTCTGAATGATTAAGTTAAGTGTTTGCTCGTAGGGGGTCATCGACCTCATGTTTGTCACTGTGGGAACTTTGTGTCGACTAAATGCAACTTAAAGCTCGACGGTTTCCCAAATGTTTTAAAGAAGTTGATACATTCAAAAAGCTGTGACACTTGTTGCTCAACATTTTTTAATTTTTGTTTTCAAAGCTTCTTCTGGTACGAGACTGACACGCCAGTGGGAGGAGTCAGCAGACGACCCGCTCTACCTGCTGAGCCACAGTTGGAGTCATCAGGGTGGAGTCGTTTCAGTAAGGACAGATCAATAGAAAGAATGAAGACAAGTTATTGATGAGCAGAACATAGACAGATGTTTGGTGGTTAGACTCCGATGGCCCGTCTCAGCAGAACTGAACCCAGCTGTGACGAGGATTAGAGCAGGACCCCAAAGAGAGAAAGTGATGTCACCACAGCAGAGTTCTGGTCTACAGGGAAAAGAACATGAGCGTTAAAGGTGATGCATGGCACTGGTAAGGCATAGCAAGCATGAGCACAGAGAAGGGTGAGAAACTGAAGAAGGGTCTGGAAGATCCCGACCAGGTCCAGAGGCCAGCCTGCTGCAAAGCATCGGCGTGAGTGTCGGGCAGCCCTGTGATGGCAGGACATGTTTGGTATTCAATCAGAAAGGAAAAGGGAGACAGTGAAAGGGCAGAGGGATGCAGAGGCCAGGGGAGAGTTTGATCTGTCTGATGATGACAGCAGAGAATGAAAATCCTTCAGCTTGTTTTAGGTTCAGGGCCACAGAATGTCGTCAGAAAGCAGAGAGACGAGGGGGTTGAGGGAGATTCGGAAAGGAGATAAGGAGATAAGGCCAGGAAAGAGGAAGCTGCTGCGCTTCACTTACATGTAAAAAGTGTCCACTTCCTGTGTGGCTGCAGGTGACAGAGGCCTGTTTCCTGCTGCTGCCACACATTCAGTGCAGTAGAAAACATGGAGGTGATGGAGGAGCTCACAGCAGGTCCCAGCTGCACAGGTGGTGGTTGTGCTGAGCCGCAGCTCCAGGATGAATAATCTGCCCGGCAACAAGCTCTGATAGGCCCGTTTAAACAGTCTAACAGCAGACATGTGAACACACAGAACAAACAGCAGACAGACAAAATAAGAAAAATGGCTCTTGGAAAGTTGAACATCAGCTAAAAAACTAATATGTTTCTCAGGGTCTGATTGGAGCCAAATCAGAGTTAAAATGAGGGAATCATGGACTTGTATGTAAATACTACTCCAAATAAATTGAAATATTTCACTGTGTGGGCAACTTTGATGTGGAAGTGGGTAACAGAAATGTTTTAGCCTTCTTTCCAGGTGATACTGTCAGGTGTGATTGTAGCCATGCAGCTACCGAGTGGACAGAATGTAAAATCAAATCAGCTTTACTTCTCATTTCATGGATTTTATGCTTTATTTTAAACGTTAATACTTTTTTCTCCTCTATGTAAGCTGGACTTGGAGTTTGTCAAGCTCACAGCAGGAAAGACGGATCGTTTTTATGAAGATGGTATCAGTATCATTCTGAAACTCACATCAGAGGAAACAAGAATGTCCTCTCTGCTGAAGGACTTTGAAGAGAAGACTGAAGGTATTTTTCCAGAAACATAAATCCCCCTCTCATGTGTACTGCTAGAAAGTGAAAACAAAGGATGACCAAATAAGAGGTCTCCTTACTGTCTTTAGATGACGAGTAAGTGGAAGTTTTTATGATGTTAACTGAAAAATTATACAAAAAATCTTTATAAATTTTTACTTTTGCTGCCACCCTCTGATAAACAGGTTGGAATATCACTGTGTTTACTGATGGGGGAGAATGAGGTCTATGGAGACGGTTGTTAACAGATTTTAAGTTATATGCCCTTCTGCAGCCGTCTTAGCTGCACATGTTTGTAATAAGTTTTGTCCAGCTTTGTCTGAGAAGACAGTTTATCACATAGAAGCCAAAGGAGCAGCCTTTAGCCTCTGCATTTCTGATTTCTGCCATTTTTGTTGTACATTTCATGACTGATTGAATAACACATTTGTCACATTACTGAGAAGTAACAGCTGCTTAACATGAAGCCCAGATGTTGGTGTGGGTCAGTGGGCACTGCTGTGGGCATTTTTCTTCAGCATCACATCACATGATTGTTTAGTCCCAGAGTGATGCGTTTATATCTTCGGTGACCACGGCACGTTAACTTCCTGTTACTTTAACCATAAATCTGTGATCCCAGAGCTCAGTGAAGACAGGACGTGAACCTGCTGCATCTACAGGAGGAAGAGGAGGGACCTGAGTTCCTGTTAGAGAAACAAAGTGCTGATTAAACAGACTGAACATCATGAGCTCTGAATAACAACCTCAAAGTTTCATCTTCTCAGACTCACAGGGAGGAGCGCCTGCTGTCAGTGTCAGCAGCACAGCAGTTGTGAGGATGAAGGAAGACTCTGACCTGATGGTCACATGTCACATGACTCTTCTTCTTCTGCAGAAATGATCCCCGTCACTGCTGCCTGCTCCAATCAGACATCAGTAGATGATGATGATAAAATAATTTAAAATCTGTGAGGAAGGTGAAATTAAAATGCAGCATCTGTAACAAATAAGACGAGATTAAAGCAGAAAATCATCAATCTGCTGATTTAGTGCACAAAGCATTTGATAAACATTTTAATGTGATCATTATTTAACACTGAGCAAACTTAGTGCTGCTGTTTATTTCTGAGTTGATGGCTGCACGTTAGAGTCTGAAGCTTTAAACCCATGTAAACATGGGAAGAACATGCAAACACAGAAAAGCTCTGGCCTGATGGTGGAATTGATCTCAAGACCTTCTTGCTGTGAGGCAACAGTGCTAACCACTGCACCACCGTGCAGAACGCTACCTTTAACATAGTCTGTAAATAAAAGAATCACTGAAACGGTGGCACTTCTAAATGATTTACTCTACAGATTACAAGTTTTACAGTTTTACTAAGTCTGTGCAGGTTTTCAGTCATAACGGCTTGAAGGCAACAGGGAACGTTCCCTCTAAGGTGGAAGAGAAAGAAAAGGAACATTAAAACATGTGGTTATCCAAACTGGGCCTTTATGAAACTAGTAAAGACACAACAGAAGGAGTCTGAGACAGCAAGCAGAGACGGGAGCAACAGACAGAACAACACCATCATCCCTTATGTAGCAGGTTTATCAGAGAAACTCAGGAGGGTTTTCTCCAAGCACGACATCCCAGTGTATTTCAGACCCAGCAACACACTCAGACACAAACTGGTTCACCTGAAAGACAAAACTCCTAAACACAAACTTAACAATGTAGTGTATGCTGTACAGTGCAGCGAGGAATGCTCAGACCTCTACATTGGAGATGTGATGTTTAAAGATATTTTATTTTGAAAGGTCAAATGTAAGGCGGAAGGAGTAGTAAAAAAAAGAGAACGAAAAACGTGATGAAGATGAAAAAGGGATGAAGCACATTATTGCATATGCAAGCAGAGCACTGAGTGATGTGGCAAGGTAAGATAGTTGCACACTGAGAAAGAAGCACTCGCCATTGTGTGGAGTTGCGAACATTTCCATTTGTATGTTTATGGACATTCATTCACACTGGTGACCGATCGAAATCATCTGGAATAACCCACGATCGAAACCACCTGCCAGAATAGAAAGATGGGACTGAGACTTCAGCCATATAACTTCAGAGTGGAATACAGAAAAGGTGCTGATAATCCAGCTGACTTTATGTCACGTCATCCAGTGCCAACACAGGAGAATGAAAGTGCTCGTACATGTAAGGTTGCAGAAGAGTATGTCAATTTCTTCTCTTATCACTCCACCCCAAAAGCCATGACACTTCAGGAGATAAAAACAGAGACTCTGCAGGAAGTCATCAGTCACATCAGGAACAACACGTGGCATCTAACAGATAAATCCCAGCATGCTGACATTTTGAAATCATTCAAACATTTTCAAAGTGAACTAACAGTAGCTGACTCATCTGACTTCATACTCAGAGGCACGAGGATAGTCATTCCAACTGTCCTACAAGCAAGAGCAATACAACTGGCACACGAAGGGCACCAGGGTATCGTCAAGACCAAAGCGCTGCTACGTACCAAAGTATGGTTCCCAGAGATCGATCAGAAAGCAGAATCTGCAGTTCAAATCTGTCTGCAATGCCAAGCTGTGTCACACACACCGACCCTCTGCAGATGTCACCATGACCCGAAACACCCTGGCACAGTGTCAGTGCAGATTTTTATGGACGGCTTCCTACGGGGGAATATCTGCTCGTCATCACAGACGAGTATTCTCGCTATCCAGTCGTTGAAAGTGTACGCTCAACATCAGCATCTTCTGCTATCCCAGTCATTGACGAAGTGTTCTCCATGTTTGGACAATAAAGGACAAGTAACAAGGACAAAGGACAGTAAAAACTGATAATGGTCCTCCTTTTAACAGTGAGGCTTTCTCACAGTTTGCAGACTACCTAGGATTTCATCATCACAAAATCACACCTTGTTGGACTCAGGTGAATGCCATTGCTGAGAGCTTTATGAGGACCCTAGGCAGAGCGCTGAGAGTTGCCGAGACACAGGGCACACCATGGAAACAGCATCTAAACATCTTTCTTTGTGAGTACAGATCTACACCTCATAGCACAACGGCAAGCTCACCAACCAAAATATTGTTTCAACACCAGCTATACACCAAACTCCCCTTCTTTAACACCACTCCACGCAAGTGTTCAGATGCTGAAGTGAGAGCAAGGGATGCAAAGATCAAGATGAAGGTGATCGCAGATGCAACTCGTCGCGCCAGACCACACTCACTAAGTCTGGGTGACAGAGTGCTGCATCGCCAACCCAAGCACAACAAATTATCCACACAATGCAAAACCTACAAAGTGACCAATGTTAAGGGTTCTGAAATTAATTAATTAATTACAAGGGATGGACACTCGATTGTCAGGAATGCGTCATTCTTCAAGAAAACATGACATGGACTTGAAAATGCCCCGCCTGGACTGCATGTCGACCCCGCCTTAACAGACAAGCCCAGATACCCAGTCAGACCTAACGTACCCATGCATCTGTCTGATTGCATCAGATCTAAGACTTGAACATCTGAGTGACCAGTTGAAGGCTACGCTGTGTGAACATGTTTGATGTGCCTGAATCTAACACCTGTATTCTAGTGTTGAATGTTGATAGTGTTTAGTCAGAGATCTGCGCAAATGCAGTACTGTTCAATTGATGTTTAGGTGTGGAGAAACTTAAGTAATTTTATCAGGCTTGTTTGTCATAGGTTCAGATTAATAATTCACCTCGCTGAGTACCTAAGTTTGTTAAAAAAAAAAAAAAAGGAGGTGATTGTGATGTTTACAATAATTTTATTTTGAAAGGTCGAATGTAAGGCGGAAGGAGGATATAGAAAAGAGGAGACAACAAAAAACGGTAGATGAACAAGTTAGCGCTGCAGACTGTGTTGCCGCTGCAAGCCTGAGAATTAAAGAATGGAACTGAGAAATACTGAAGGTTAACATTAATGTTTGAGGCATGCAAACATTACAGGAGTCAATAAATCCAGTTTTTATACCACAGTTAAGTTAATGTAGTTAAATCTGTGTATTTGTAACTCAAATATTCAGTGATCTGTTTTAAACAGAAACCTGACTTTGACATATTTAAGTTGGTATTAACACAGTCAGAGCTGCTGCTGCTTTTATTGTTCTGTTGCTTTTTAAAAGCTTTCTGTGCAAATCAATAGAAATATTTATTGTTCCATCTTAAAGCTGACAGCACAGCAGCAGCATGAGGAGAAGAGTGTTTGCTCAGGAAATACACGGGTCCCTGAAGAGTTCAAACAGGAAATATTCCTGCATTAAATCTGCAGTTCAATCATCAGCAGATTACTGTCAGTGTCATCTGTCACCAGGCAGGTTTTAACAGGCGTGTAAGCCACATATTATTATAACACCCTTTTATATTTGTATGATAAACACGTCATTTAGTTGTGTTTGGTCTTTAACTTGTGCTCAGTTTCCACAATGAATTCATGATGGAAATCTCTAATAAACTATCAAAATAGACACTATTTTCACCCCAACACACTCTCTGTCTGTGGCTGGTACCCCATCCTCTGGGTGTGTACTGGCTAATGGCTGCTTGGTGGGGCCTGGTCCCCTGGCTCTGTCAGACGCCTGCTTGGGGGTGAGGGAGTCTTTGGGTCTCAGATCTCTGCTCTGGCTCCTTGCTGAGGCCCCCTGTGACTTCAGCACCATGTCTGTGGTTTCTCTGTTGTTTGGTTTTGTTGTGTGTGTGTGTTTGATTGTTTTTGTTTTGTTTGTTTGGAGCAGATCCTCAGTGTTTTTTTTCTCTCCCTCTCCTTCTGTTAACTTCCTCACCAATTTCTTTCTTTCTTTTTCTTTTCTGTTCGGATTCTAATATCTCAAAATAAAAACTCCTAATACATTTCTAATAAAATATGACCATTATAGCAAAAGCAGTAATGATGCACTCGGGAAAATCACAACACATGTAAGAAGTAGAAAGTTCAGATATGTGTTTAAAATTGTAGGGAGTAAAAAGTAGTCAGAAAAAAAAACTACTCAGGTAAAGTACAGATACCTTAAAATTGTACTTAAGTACTTACTGCCCAACTCTGGAGAAGAGGAGAAGTTTTTATTACTCACATTATGTAAATTAATTACACGGCTCTACACTAACTTTTTGCCACGGTTGCACTGGTGCAACTACCAACTTTTTTTCTTAGGCGCACCCAAATTTTTAACACCTCAGTTTTATAAGTGCACTTTTTTTTAAATTGCTGTCCATACAGACTTTCCACACTCACCACAGAAAGTTCAGTGCATCATGTTGTCAGCTTTACTGTGTTTTAGCCAGGGAAAGTGGTCAAGCCACTCTCTTCCAAATGTAAACACTCCCCCCCCCCCAACTGAGGAAAAGCATGAATCAACATATGAACACTTCTCTGCTTCTCTTCAGCAGCATCAGGTAAAGTTACAGAGGTTTTATTAGAGACAGCCAAGCGTTTTGCAGTTTGGTGTCATTTTAAAAAGTTTAAATTTCTTCCATATTAAACAGCAGAAATGAGGCTCTCTTGTTGGAGGTCATTTAAAAAAAACCCAAAAAAACCCAACAGCCGTCGACAGAGCTGTAAACGACGGTAGAGGTGCGTAAAAATCTAATAAATAATGCAGAAAGAATTTGGCCTCCTGAGAGTTGCAGCTGTGTATGATGTGATCATCAGGCACAAACTAAGATATACAAACAAAATCATTTGTGCCTCAATCCAGACACAAATAACAAAATAACATGAAGTATTTTACAAATGTTTGAATCCAAACTTGATTAAATATCATTTAAAGACACATTTTTGGCTCCAAAAATCTTCCTGTGTCTGAAAATATTTGTTAGTTTCAGTCCCTGACAGAAAATTAAATATACCTGACACACACCTGTGTACGTGTGGTTTTGCTTTCAGTGAGTCACATTCAGTGTGTGCAGCCAAACATGATGGCAGACTGCCACAGATCACTTCTGAGGAAAGAGGAGGCGTTCAGCTTCCTCATAGTTTCACACCTGCATGAAGCAGCCTCACCCTGACAGCTTCAAATCACTGTCAGCTGATCACTTCCTGTCCTGTGATTGGCTGAGCTTCAGGCCTTCTCTCAGTAAACTGGAAACAGGGATTGAGACAGTGTGAGGGTTTGTGGAGTGCCACAGTGCTGTAATGAATACTGTAGTGGAAGAAGTTCTTTCACACTCTTCATCCTGGAGCTGCTTTATGTCCATGATCTGCATGGAAACACATCTATGGAGAGGAAATCCAGCTGCTGAGGGTCACATCTGCATCATTGTAGCTACAGTGGATGTTTCAGTGTCAGGACTGAAGGTGGAGCTTTGTGCGTGTCAGGGTGAGGCCGCAGCAGCCGCCTCCAACCGGAGCGCTCGGGCGTGAAACTATGAGGAAAGCCGACGTCCTCCTCTTTCCTCAGAAGTGATCTGTGGCCGGCCGGACTTCATTCCACAGATCTGGTTTAACAAAGTGTGAAGCTGAACTCTGAGCTGTGACAGTGTGAGAGTGTCAGTAGATGATCAGCAGAGGAAAGTGAAGCTGCTGTGAGCTGATGTCCTGAAGGGCTTTGAAAGAGTCTCTGAGTTTGACAGGAACATGAAGATGTTTGTGGTGTTTGTGATCCTCCTGCACGGTAAGTACACCTTCCTCTCTCTGCTCTCATCATCAGCTTTTCTTTCATCTCTCTCTCTTTAATGTGTTGAAGTGCAGCAGGAGGAGATTTCCATCAAACACTGGATTCTGATTCAGATCAAACTAACAATCCAAAGCAGCAACTTTCAAATCTCTGGATTCTTCTTGGTGGCTTTCAGATGAGCTCATGTTACAATCAGCTGCTGTGTGTTGTTGTTGTGTAGCTGAAGCTCTGACTCACATTTCATACGTGACCAAAGGAAACTTGGTGCTGTGTGACACACTTTAGACTCTCTGCTGCTGCTTTGAACTCTTCAAACTAAAGAGCCAAACTGATGACTGACTGTGCAGCTCTGACATGGCACCAAATGTCCCTGTTATCAGCTGCTGGATGGACGTTATCAGAGCTTTTTAGTCCCACACGGATCAGCAGGAGCTCCTCCTCTGTCTGCAAACAGGCTCAGCAGCTCTGATCATTGGAGTCATCACAGAGTGTGGAGACATCTAGTGGTCGTGGAGAGAAGTGCATGTAACATGTGTGTGTTGTGTTAATCAGCATGAGTAGTTAGGGGGACGTGCCTCCCTGTGCCTGATGGGAGTCCTTGTAATTACCCAGCATGCTGTGCTGTTTCATTTCTAACACTGGTTTTACTGAAGAGCTTTCTGAGCTTCTTTCATTGATTGTGACCAACATACATGTTTGCTGTGGATCCACATCTGCTCTTACTGCTAATGTCATGAAGCTGTTTGAGTGGTGAGCAGTCAAAGAAGCAGGTCCTGACAGAAGCAGGTCCTAACAGAAGCAGGTCCTAACAGGGACATAGCAGGATATTCCTGCCTCTAAATGAGCTGTAAGTGCACATATGAGCACAGCTGGTTTGCATGTAGTGAACACAAAGAGTCTGTGTGAGCTGAATTTACACTAGTCTGTTTGTGTTCCTGCTATTTTGGCTCTTTGACAAACTCAAATGTATTTAAGCTTAAATGAAAGTGCATTTATTAAAATGCTGTAAAATCACAGTCCTGCTGATTTTCCTTTGGTGGAGGCCAAAACCTCTTTTGGTGGACACCAAACATTTTTATCTGCAGGTGAAACTCTGCAGTGATCTGAGCGTGTGCTGTTCTCTGGCATCTCTCTGAGTAATGTTGAAATGCTTGATTTTCTTGTCTGTGGTCACGAGGATCTTATCTTCCATCCTTGCTTCTGTTTCCTGCTCACAAACCTGCATCTAAACTCAGAGTCAGCAGCAGCTTCTTAGCTGTCTCTGCCCTCATAGCCTTGATCTCAGGGACTCTTAGATCATTTCAATATGTACATGGAAATCTGTCCTTGAAGGTGAAACATCAGAAATATAATGTCCTCCATGGCTCAGTGATCACAGCAGAGATATAGAAACATGTAAAGATGTAAAGCATGTAAAAATGTAAGTCTATTAGCCCCAACCAACCAACCACATGATGTCACGTCCCATACTGACACAAGATGGCGCTAAACATGTTTATAAAATATGTCTGTGAAGGTTCTCAGTCATCCAGGTCATCGTAGTCAAAGGAGCTTGCAAAGAAAAGCGTCTGGACTTCTTTAAGTTGCTAGAAGACGTTTCACCTCTCATCCGAGAGGCTTCTTCAGTTCTGAACCATGTTTATAAAACTTCACTTTAAGCACTTATTTCTTAAATCCAGCTTCACAGACAGAGTTACATCTATGAGCAGAGCTCAGTGCTGTAAATGAGCCTTTATCTGTGTCAGGTTTCATGTCCCCTTTAAGAAATAAAACAAATATCACACATTTTTATAAGAAACGGGCTTGAAAAAGTCCTCCAACATCTCATGTTTGGACTGTTGTACTTTTCTCCACTCAGCTCTCAGCCAAGTGTCCTCCAGCTCATCCACAGTTAACCTGACAGATTTTAACAAACTGAAACAGACGAGTCCTCATCAGTCCATCCTCACAGCACAGGCAGCCTGTTAGATACAGACCTGACTTTAAACTTGTATTCATCACTTTTAAAGCCTCACATCAGCTCGTTCCTCCACTTCCTCTGGACTTCCTGCCTCTTACTTTTTTTTCTGTGAGTTGTTAAAATGTTGAATGTTTCTGTCTTTCTGTCTCCTGGTTTCTTCACCTCAAAGTGACTCATGGAGTCTCTGTCTGTGTGTCCTCAGTTTCCCAGCATGCCTCAGCGGTGGAGTCATATGAGGGGGACTCGTTCATCCTGCCCTGTCAGTTTCCCACTTTTAGATTTGTTGACCCCTCAGTGGTGTGGAGTCGCTCCGACCTCAGTCCTCCAACCGTCCACCAGCGTCAGCTTCAAGGAGACGAACTGAAAGATCAAAACCAGCGTTACAGCGGCCGAACATCCATGAAGACTGACGCTCTGGATACTGGAGACCTCAGCCTGAACCTGACCAACCTCCAACTGTCTGACAGCGCCACCTACACCTGCTCCATCAGAAACTTTGAAGATGAATGGAGTCGGAGTGATATACAGCTGCAGGTCAAAGGTCAGCAACAAACACCTGCTGTAGATACATCTGACATCACTCAGATAAAACTTTATTTTAAAATTGTCAGAATAATCATGTTAGCTTTATGAGTAAAGGCCTCTTCATTAAATTCATTCAGTCAGAGGTCAAAGGTCACGATGTTCTTTGTGTTTCTCCACAGAACAGTTTCCATCCTGGGCCAAAGCTCTCCTGGTTCTCCTGGTTCTTCTTCTTGTGGTTTCTGGAGGTCTTCTATATTATTTCCGGCACTATTTCATGTCAGGTGAGTGTCTCCTACTACACTACCCATAATGCCGATGGTCAGCAGGTGTCCTCTGGTGGCTCCTTGACTGTGGCTCACACAAACTTGTTCCAGAAGCTGAAAGAGTTACAAACAGCTGATACAGAGAGCTGAAGAGAAACTTCCAGGTTTGTTCCAGAAGTCAGAAAACCTCCTTCAGACTCAGTCATTGATCAGTGAAACAGCTCCACAACATGACTTTACTAAACAGTGTGTGTGCTTCACTGCATTGATCTGACACAGAGGCTGCATGTGGACAAGCTGTTCTTTCATTATCTGCAATTTAACCAGTTTTACTTTTTACCAAAAGTTTCACTGTGATTGGTCATGAGTTAGCAGAGGTTACAAAAAACCCAACTAATACTCGAGAACACAGACATGTGAATAATATTGTAACTTTACAATACAATCGCGATCGTGGCTCACGAGGTTGCAGCTCATCTTGTAATTGGACGGTTGCTGATTCGAGCCCTCCGACAGTCTTAGCCATTGTGTCCTTGGGCACTTCACTTCACCTACTGTTGGTGGTCAGAGGGCCCGGTGGTGCCAGTGTCCGGCAGCCTCGCCTCTGTCTGTGCGCCCCAGGTGGCTGTGGCTACAATGTAGCTTCATCACCAGCGTGTGAATATGTGGATGATTGGTTGTGTAAAGCGCTTTGGGGTCCTTTTACCATTTACAATGCAATGTACACCAGATCACTGTAATCCAATAAAGGTAAAAAAAAAAACAACGTTAAAGAGATCTCCATGATAAGATTTGATTATACATTTATTTTATTATACTGTCATTAATATTTATTATTTTCACACAGTGGTCACTGACATCTAATATGTGTGTGTTGGTTATAGTTATATAAAGGTTCAGGATCAATGTGATGAATTTAGAAGCAGCAAGCTTTGTGTGTGAAGAAAGCTCCTCAAACTGGAATCTATCAGATATGATTCAAATCACTGTAGTAAATTTTCTTTAATAATGTTCTAGTGTTTGTAGTATCATCATCATTGTTTATTTATATAGCACTTTAAAAACACACAAGGCTGACCAAAGTGCTGAACAATAGAAACATAATAGATATAATAAGAATAATAAATACGATAAAATAATAAACTTAGTGAAAAACAATAAAATACAGTAGTATATAGTAGTAAAATGTTGTGGTCTACACTGAGGTCTAACAGGATTTAACCAGGTAAAAGTCTCACTGAGATTAAAGTCCAAGAGAGACCAGCAGAGGGCAGCAGACATTACAAACAACAATATTAGTAAAGAGATAATACAATATTCCACACAGACAAGTGAACACAAAATGTGAATGATGTGAAAAAACAGATTACTACAAGAGTGTCAGACTGACTAAAAGAGCTCTCTTACTTCTTTAAAAATGACTTAAAGCAGCCAAACAGGGATTTATAGATAAAAACCAAACAGGAAAATCTACAGATATACAGAGATGGACATTTAGCATCAGCACACAGAACAGTGATGTACACGATTTCTACAGCCAGCAATAAAACAAAGCACAACGATGGACACTATCTAATCTGTTTTGGTACAGGATGGGTGCAGATCACTGTAATCCAATAAACACAAAAAGTTACAGAGATGAAGTTTTTCCTCATTTGGAGAAGAATCAAGATTTATGCCCAAAATTTAAATTTTTAAATTTCAGCTTGGACCCGATCCTTTCAAACTGAGCTTTAAATGACAAATTCTGATCTATAATGATACTGAGATACTTATAAGATGTGACCATTGCAGTTTCAGCTCCTTGAATGGGTTTGTTCTTAGGAAACATTGATAACAACTCTTTGCTGTTTAATAATAACATCAACTTGGATTTCTCTGCATTTAACACCAACTTAAGTTAAATGGGACTGAACAACATCAAAGTCTTCAGAAATTCACAGGTTTGTTTTACTGAAGGAGACAAACAATCTGTCCTCTGCATAAAGATGGAGTTTATTTATTTATTGAGAAAAGAACAGTGGTCCTAATATAAAACAATGTGGACACACTGAGTTGTAGCTGATGAGTTAAAAACAAACTCACAGCATTTACAGAGAGACCAACATTGTTTAGTCTGTTTACTAAAATGAAAACTGTGTGAAAAACCTTCAATAAGTCAAAACAAAGAGCAGCTCATCAATGATGTCGTTCACCACTTCAACAGCAGCAGTTATTGGGCTGTTTTCTGAATCCTGACTGATGCTGAGTGTAAGGAAGAGGACTCCCTTACTATATTTATTTATATTATCTGTATAGCACTTTAGAGCCCACCTTTCACTTTATTAAAAGCACCTTATCAAGCACTTTACTTAGCATTGCACTTTAAGCATGGATTTGCACACAAGAATTTTAATTATTTATTGACTATTTATTGGGAATTTTAAAATCAGTTGGTAGCCCTGTTTCAGATCCTGCACAGCTGCTCCTCATCAAGGAATGTGGTGGTTGTCTGTCAGGAGAAAAGAATGGTGATTGAGATTGTGATTAAGGTTTACCAGTAAAGAAAACTAATGTAAATGTGTGTGTGAAATCTAGGGATAAAAGTGGTGCAAATAAGTGTAAGATAATGATTACTCACCTTTCTTGCCTGTGTCCTCTTCAAGGTGTTTGGACAAATGTTTCCCTGGGGGTCCAGACACCATTTAAAGGTTCCGGGAGAGACCATTGGTAGAGAGAGGGTGGTGAATCTTGTTGTGCTTGGGTTTCTGGGTTTTTGTAATACTGGGTTTGGTGTAACATTAAAGTGTGAAATATTTATTAATATGAAAATGTGAAATGTATTTGTGTATTTATTTATTCTAATTGATATATTGTATACTGTGGTGGAAGGTTGGGATTTAAGATTTACCTGAGAGTGGAATAATGGTTAAGTCTGTGACAGCTGAACATATTTAAGGCTGCCGGTTGTCATTAGAGTGTGGATTTTGTGCTGTGAAGAAGCTCGACAAGTTAATTGTTGTAAGGAGAGCTGCATAGCAAATAAATACTTTTGTTCCACTACACTGGCCTTGGTCCATCTCACTGTGTTTCCAGCTGCTAAGGGCCGCTGTTACACTGAGAAAGAGTTTCATTTTTGTACAGAACATTTTTTAGTTGTTCACTAATAAGATTTTTGTAAACTTTCACTAAACACACATAATTTAGATTCAGGCCTGTAGTTATGAACATCTGAAGGATCAACTCTTTTCAAAGGGAGAACATGGACAGGTTTCCATATTTCAGAGATCTCACTGTTCAAAAGCTGAAATTAAAAATATAAGTTAGAGGTAAGGATGGAGTTGATCTGGTCCTGCAGATTTGGATCCAACAGATTTAAGGTGCTGTGGACCTCCAGGACATTCAGAGGAGAAAAGCTGAAGGACTGAAGCACAGACTGAGTTTGAGTGGTTACAGAGAGCCTCCTGTTCGTTAAGCTGTTTGAAATCTGATGTAAAGATTCACGTAAAGACCCGAAGAAACAAAATGTTCATTAAAGCAGTTCAAAATATCAAATTATTAGTAAAGTATGTCAGTCTTTTAGCAGCCATTTAGGTGGATATATCCTTAAGATTTTATTATTATCCTAATTTTTAGGTGTTTTTTTTGTTTGTTTGTTAGGATCATTCAGATGTTTAGTGTTTTTTGAGTGTTAGAAAAAAAGGGTCTAAAAATCAAACAGTCTGCCTCAGATTTAGTTTCTCTGGTCTGAGCTCAGACAGCATCTCTTTGTTTAAGGAGGCTGGACAGCTGAGGAGAAACCCCAGCATTGTTTCTGTGGTTTACTCTAAATTTAATGATGGACACATGTTTATTTATATTTTTATCAAAACATCATTAAAGTATTTCCATCCCAGCTCCTCATCAGTAAAGAGGTTGATTCTGTTTCAGCTGTCGTATGAAGTTTTTTACAAAAATTTCATGAGAATTTGCATAATTAAGATTAAGAAACTGTTCCTTCAGTCGGCTGGTTTCAGTCATTATGCAAATGTACTGTTTAGACTGAAGAAGTCACCTGGATGATGACGAAACGTTTCTCCCACAAAACGCTACGTCCAGATGAACATAATATACTCTTTGGAGATTTACTTTTAATTCTTAAAATCTCGTTTAAAAATTATTTGAGGATTTTGGGAGCTTCAGCTGTCTGACTGCAGCGATCACACAGTGATATCACTTGAAAAAGTGTGTTAATTATAAATAAATCAATAAATATGATTTATTTTTATGTGCAGGTCCAGGATCAATGTGATGAATTTAGAAACAGTAAATAGAGGCCATACAGGCCGTTATATCTTTAAGACATGCTTGTTACTGATTTAACTGTGTTAATGGCAAAAATTAAATGTGTATCATCTGCAAATGATACTAATCTATGAATAACTTTTTTTGTAGAGAAAACTGGAATCTATCAGATATGATTCAAACCACTGCAGTGAATTTCCTTTAATAACTCTGGTGTGTTCTAGTGTTTGCAGTAAAATGTTGTGGTCTACACTGAGGTCTAACAGGACAAGCACAGAAATAAGTCCTCTGTAACAGGTCATAAGAAGAACATTAGTAACTTCACTACAGCTCATGTTGTGCTTTTTTGTCCTCTCAGTCACCTGGGTGGGGGTGGATTCAGGGGTGGAGTCTGTCCAGCTGATCTGCAAAACCACAGTTTGTCTGCCTAAAGATGCTAAAGTGGAGTGGAAGGATGCAAACAACAGGAAGGTCCACGTGTATGAGAACGGCTCTGACCAGCCTGAAGAACAGGACTATAAATACAAGAACCGAACAAAGATGAAGAGAAACTTACTGGAACCTGGAGACTTCAGTCTGACCCTGAAACACCCCACAGATGGAGACAACTCCACCTACACCTGCACCGCCTACACCAGGGAGGGAAACATGCTGATGGAGAAACAAGTGGAGCTGAAAGTCAGAGGTCAGTGCTGTAGATACAGGTCAAAGGTCAGAGGTCAGACTCATGATGGTGGTTCAGTCTCAGTGGCTCCATCCAATAATGTTACAGTGTTAGCATGTCTGATGTTTGTGGCTGTTTTGGTTTTTATTTGATTTGCTCCCAAATGTAAAAGCTTCAGCAGATGAACTGTAGGAGCAAAGTTCATGTGTGAGACTTCATCTGAAAGGTAACATCTTCTAGTTTCTGAACATGTGTTTGTTTAGCATGTGGCTAAAACACAGGCTAAGCTAAGTCAATTCAAATCTCAGTGAAAACCTTCTTTGGTCCTCATCTATAATCAGTCATATCTGAGTCACAATAACTAGAAGATGATTTCTAGCAGAAGTGTGAAAATCTCCACATCCTTTCTCCATGTTATCATCCAAAGCTGTGTGAAGTTTCAGAGCTCTGCAGCTAACAGAGACTTTCAGTTTGCTGCTCTCTTCCTCTGACAGCTCCATTCTTAGGGAGCGTTAGTTCTCTGTTTCACTTTATTCCACTTATTCAGTCTGATGTTCTCTGATCTGTTTCTCTTGTTTAGTGTCTTCAATGCTGCCAGTGCCTCTCTTTGCTTTAACCAACCTTTCTCTTTATTTCTGAGCTTTTTAAGGACTTTAACTGATGCATCAACCTTTGAAAATGGAACGAAATCAGTCAGAGTCATGGCTGCATCAAAGTGTCACATGTAGTTCTCCACATCAGCTGGATTATATCTATAGCAGCAAACAGACTAAAAGCTGTGGACAGTTTCTGTGGCTGGATTATTTCATGTGTGTTCATCGCTAAGCCAGTTCATTTATTTGCAAACAAGTATCCTGTACTTATGTGTAATTTTCAGCAACAAGTCAGGTTTCTGCAGGAAACAATGAAACAAGTACCCTGAACCTCCTGTGCTGTGGGCCGTGTCATGGAGTCTTAATCTGGTTTAACTTTCAGGTATTTTATAGGAAAGATGCAAATTGTCTGTGAATCATTTTCAGTATCGTAGCAGCCGAAGTCATTACTGAGTAAGTTCTGCTTCAGTCATTTTCTGCATAATGGAAGATTCACTGTTCAGCTGTCTTTACATGTTACCTATAAAATGAACACAGTGATGAACACACTGATACTTTGATCCGTACGATCAAACTGTGGAGAGCACAGGCATCATGTGAGCTTATAAACACGGAGACGAGCTGAGCTGTTCATTCAACTTAAAACAGAAGAACATGAAACAATCCATAACTCTTCAAACATGAGCTTCAACAATCCATCAGCATCCAAAACAACACTTACACTCAGAACAAGTTTCTTTTCTGTTCACTTTGTAAAATGTCTTTTACTTTGTGAGCAAGAGTCCAAAAACTTGCTCAGACTGTCAGCAGATTTTCACAGAGTCGTCCCAACTAGTAGAAAAGCACCAAAGCTTTCAGCTTCTCCAGTGATCTCCACCTGTACAGACACACATGGAGGTTTTCAGCACTCATTAATACATTTGGCCCTCTTACTGTTAGGACAAATAATTCATTTAGGTTTGATGAACGTCGGCCTAAATCCACCTCCCACCACCAGGAACTAAATAAGCAGTTATAGATGTAAATAAATCTGTTTCTTTATCATCTGGAGACCCAAAAAGTCGAATGAACAGAGCTAAAATCATGTGTTTGATTTTTGGCTTTTACAAACAAGCCATTACTACCACACTTCCTGACCTTCTCTGTACATCTGAAGTGCTTGTTCTTGTCATGAAGCTGCTGCTCACACGTCACTCTTCCACCTTCTCAACACCCTCTTTACATGTCAGTACATTTACACCTCTATCTGTCATCACACTAACCTGCTGTAATCCTTTCAGCTGGAGCTTCTTTGTAGACACGTCCCTACGTTGCAGCCTGATTACAATGCAGACAGTCGGCTACAGTGTGGCTGGGTTTCCTTTCTTAGCGTCCTTTGCTATAAAATACCAGGATGTTAGGCTAAGGCTGAGTCGCTCCATAATATGAGCCGCGGCCCGGAAAGTACAAAGATGGAATATTGTTTGTTGTTCTGGAGATTTCCCATGAAATAACCCAGCACTTAAAATGACTGACGCTGTACTTAAATGTACTTACAGTGTAATTATTGTATTCTTTCTGTACAAAACCTACTTGTTACACAAACTTACAGGTAACTACAGGCTACTTGAGCCTTATTTGCAGGTCGTGTTATAAAGTGTCACTGAAACAGCTGCTGACCAAAGTGATGCACATTTAAATGAGTCAAAGTCCTGAAATAATTCAACAGATTAAAAACAAACATAAAATGAGAAACCATGAGTGAAACAAACAGTATGGTGGTGCTGATCATTGTTGCCTCACAGCAACAAGTTCCTGAGGTCATTTCCACCACCTGAGTGGGGCCTTTCCCCCGACACTCCTCTCTGTGTGCTGGGATAAGGAGAAGAGGAAGAGGATGGAGGGTGTTGAAGGTCTCTAATGTTGCGTGGGTCTTTGTTCCACAGTTTAGGAGCAGCTGCAAAGCCCTGATCTCCTCTGTGTTTGAACCTGATCTGGAGACAGTGAGAACCAATAACTGAGGGCAAAATAAGGACACTGAAACTAAAAGCAGTCTACAGGGACGACTTTATGTTAAAAACACCAAAGCATGAAGCACTGGTGCAGCTGACTCACACAGACTCTCCTCCACACTGTCCTCAGTTATAAAGTGCTTTACAAACACAAACATTATGACTAACAGCTGGATTTTCCTGTTTCAGTGCAGTGAACTAACAATGAGCCAACAAGGCCTCACGTAACATCAGTCAGTGAGAGTTTCACTGTTGCAGCAGCTCTGTTCACTCACACTTATTAATATTAATGCTCATTACAAATGTTACAGCAGCTGATGCACAAATCTTTGTCTGTGTTAATAAAGTTGGATCAGTTCAAACAGTTTGTTGCTCTGAAAGCAGCAGTTTTTCTAATGCACCACCTTCATGTTTCCTTCATATTTGAATCCCCCTGTAGATACTGACAGGTAACCATGTCACACAGAGCTCAAGCCTTTGAATCCAGCTGTGATTGTTGATTTTCTATTGAATGGACTTTTTCAAATCCAGCTGTAGGCCTGTGTTTGTGAGCTCATTAACAGCTGTTTATTTAGAGATACGTGGTCCTCACAGGACAGCCACTACAAACATATGATTTTATAGAATATGATGCATTACTGCAGATTCAACACAATAGAAAGGATTTGAAATGAGCTCAGCCTTAAACATGTGCAGCAGTAATATTGATCCATAGAACACTGATGGGAACATTGTTCTGCACAATAAGTACTTTGACTTTTCATACTTTATGTACAATTTGCCAGTACTGCAGTTTTGTGTGTAGTGAGGTGTTTTCATGGTGTTTTCTTGGTGCTTTTACTAAAGGAACGCTTCTATCAAATTCTTCCAAATGTTGTCAAACTGAGCTGTGTGATGAAGTGAGTGTGACAGAAACACTCAGACTGTGTTTCTCTGCTTCATCAAGTCAAATCTGGTCCTCAGAGACTGAATAAAGTCCTGTCCCACTAACAGCAGCTCCAACAGTCTGTTCACTGCTTTCTTCCTGTCAGTCTTCATCTTTCTGCTGCGTCTCCTCTTCACACTGACCACTTTCTATCTAACAGTGAGCTCCCAGTGAAGCAGCAGCATTCAGCCTGTTAGAGTCAACACAAATGTCTCCATCCAAGCTCATGTTGTGCTTTGTTGTCCTCTCAGTCCCCCAGGTGGAGGTGGATTCAGGGGTGGAGTCTGTCCAGCTGCCCTTCAACACCACACTTCACCTGCCTGAAGACGCTAAAGTGGAGTGGATGGATAACAGATACAACAGGAAGGTCCACGTGTATGAGAACGGCTCTGACCAGCCTGAAGAACAAGAACAGGATTACAGAGACCGAACGAAGATGAATGAAGACCTGCTGAAAACTGGAGACCTCAGTCTGACCCTGAAATACCCCACAGATGGAGACAACAGGACCTACACCTGCACCGTCTACAGCAGGGAGGGAAACATCCTGCTGAAGAAACAAGTGGAGCTGGAAGTCAGAGGTCAGTGCTGTAGATACAGGTCAAAGGTCAGAGGTCATGTAGGAGTTTATTCTCTAAAAGCTTTTAGTTTGAATCTATTTTCAGTTCATTCAAATAAAATAAATTCTTTGATGTTTTGATCTAAAAGCCAAAAATGTCAGGCGGAGCAACTGTGTGTTTAAATGAACAGACTAAGAAGACCATTAAAATGATCCTAACTTCAAAATAAAAGCCTCTGGCATGATTTGAGTTTGGATCAAATCAATAGTTTTGTTAGTTTAGTCCAAATCAGTGTAAATGTATAAATATCAATAGTTTTAAAGCTGCTGAGATCATTCAAACACTTTGATCCAGTCATTTGGATGTTGTCACATGTCAGGGTGGAGCAGCCATAAATATGAGGCTTTTATTGTGAAAATGCTGAGTGTGATGATCCAGAGGAGCCCATGGGGTGTTTGTGGCTGGATGCAAAGGTTTGTAGCTCTCCTTGTAAAGAGAAAGAGCTTGAAGCTACAGAGGAGCGTCTGCAGAAGAAGACAGGGGAAAGAGGAAGAAGCTGAGGCCGCTGGAGAAAAGACAGGAAAAGGAAATGAGCTTTATTTGTTGGAGGCCGTTTGTTCATCACACTGAAATATTCCCACTTTAGAGACAGGAAACAAAGTGAAGTGTGGATTGATGTTTGTCTCCATGATTTGGGCCCTGGAAGCATTTCTTCATCTCCCACTTTAAGACATATTAATGTCAGCCTCACACGTCTCACAGTGGACAGATTTCTATTTCTAGATGATCTTTGGAGGATTTTCATGTGTTTCTCTGCTGTCACAGCTCTTTGTGATATTTGAGTGCAGCTGTAATGTTTGTGTGGTTAAAGCCACCAGACTCCACTGACAAAAACTCTCATTTTAGCCGGAGAACACGGGGCTGCTGTGGGACTTTGTGTTTGCAAAGATTTCTATTGGAGGCATGTTTGCCTTTATTATATAGGTGCAGAGAGTAGACAGGAAAGTGGGGAGAGAGTGAGGGACACACAGGCACCTGTAGTAAGCCCCGCCTTCAGCCCACCTGCTCAGCCAGGTGAGCTATAGCGCTGCTTTAACATGTTGGTGTGATTGAGAGTGAATGAAAGTGAGTGATGGAGGCAGCAGGAAACTAACAGGCTGTTTGTTCTGAGAGGTCACATGACAGTTTTTCTCAGTCTGATGGATTTGATGAGACCATGAGAGCGGCTTCAGTTCCTCATCAGAAAGAGTCTGACAGAAGCTCCTCCCTCTATACCCCAGTAGACTTCTATTAGACTGCTCCAGATTCCTGAGAGTTCACACAGAAAACTTTACAAACAGCCAAAGAAAAACTATTGAAAAGCTTCAGGATCACAAAGAGCTCTTTCACAGCACATATGAGCCATTAAGAAGTGCACATTTGTGTTTTCCACAGTCCATCATCCAATAATATCAAAGGACAAACTGTGAGGGAAAAAGCCTTCAGCTCTTTTTGAATGAAGCAAAAAGACTTTGGTCCTGAGAGATGGTTCAAAACACAATTCAGACCTACCAAAGTATTATTTGTGCCAAACACATGAAGCGTTCAACTTTGTATTTGTCCAGTCAGTGTGGCAATAGAAGTCACTGTGAGGATTTTCAATGTGCTATCAAAGAGCATCCAAACAATCAGGTGAGAATGAAGAGAATTAGTGTGGATGGACAGAAAATCCATATCCAGTGTGATTTAGGAGCAGTTCATATATAATGAGTGAAATGAAAGAAGAGCACAGACAGTAAGAACATGAGTGAGCAGACATTTTGGAGCTGCTGATCCACACAGGGCTGGATGGAAGGAGTGGGAGTCCATGATGGCTCAAAGTCTCTGATGCTAACTGTTCCTGAGCCTCTCCCCCTGCCTCCTCTTTGGATCTTCTCCTCCTCTTCTTCCACCACTGCTCTCTCCTCCCTCATCTCCTCCTCAGCTGAACTGAAGTCAGGGCTGTAACATGAGGAAACGTGCAGAAATGACTGAGTCAGCATGTTGTTGAAGTGAGTTGAGTGATGGTGAGCAGATCAGATGTGCGAGCCTCCCTGTAGAGAAAAGCAGATCTTCTCCAGAGTTTCCCACCTCATGTTTTCCTGTGTCACAGCTGATTGTCAAATCCTGGCTGTCACTAAATGAGTGGTCCAAAGGTGGAAGGAGGAGCACAGTTAGATGGTTCACCTCCTAACCTGTGAAATCAATCAGCTGAATGAAAAACACTGTGATCCTATGAGCTGCTATCAGGGCTGCTCCATTCTCAGGATTCTCATCTGGATGATTGAAGCAGATTATTGATGAAGTCAGCAAACAGCTTTCAAAATGGCTCTTTTTCCAGGGGAACTCCCTGAAATGTAAATCTCATGGAAATGAAGAAGAAGTCAAAGGCGTGGTTAGGCCCAGACTTGTGGCTGTTTGCAATGTAAAGCCCATGTTGCAGGCAGCTGCTGCTCCTTACTGGCCCACAGTCTCCACTGATGGATGTGTCAGCTCACTTGTACTGTAGCCACGGGGAGAGCGATGGAGAGGTGAAGCTGACAACCAGAGGTGTAGTGCTATTTGTTGAAGCAGCCCAGCGCACCGTGTGCCATGGAAGTAGAGCTGGGCGATATATCGAGTTTTTAAAAAATATCGATATATTTTTATACGAGATATAAGATGTGACAATATCCTTTATATCGATATAGTCTATGTTACTTGTGGAGCCGCAAGTTTGCCTCTCTTTCATCCACTTTTGTCTTTACGCAACATTACTCGGCCTCGCCCCTCCTTCACTGAACACAACTCCCCCTCCTCCCCCATCGCTTCACCTGCAGGAAGCGACAAGATGGACACGGCAAATCTCCGTTAACGAGTTACTGCGCATCGCCCCGTGCGTGGGGCTGGACGCCGTCAACGTGTTAGCTAGCTAACCACGCTAACGAGCTAACCACGCTAACGCCATGCAGCCCAGAGGCGCTGCACAGCCTAAAATCCTTTCATTTTCTCAAAAATCGACAGTGCGCCTTATGTATGAATTCTGGTTGTGCTTGATGGTCGCGAACCGATTTTATGTGGTACACAGCGCTCAGCAATCTGTCAAAAAATGTTTTAGTACGACTTTGGTAAGCTACGGAGCAGCACCGCTTGATGGATTGTCAGAGCATTATGGCTACCGAGTAGCCTCGCGGAGTGATACGTACTGTGCTTCAACGTAATATTACCCTACTGTGTATAAGGACCATAAATGGCACCTGTTAAGAGACGTGGTTACGAAGAGGATTTCAAACTCAATGCTGTCAGTCACACAGTAGAAGTTGGGAACAGAGCAGCTGTGAAATCTGTCTTTGTTATTATGCTCTGCATCTTTTAGTTTACATTTTGACTGCACAATTGTGAGCTTTTTGTTATGCACAAAAACAACATTGTTTTCTTTTATTTATGGAGCGTGATTATTTAATAAATGCTCATAATTTATTTTTGAGTAAATTTTATGTACATCTATGCTCTATGTTAATAAAAGTGCCTGTGTGACATCTGGGACACAGCTTTGACTAAGAACTCTCTTTTTGTTCTTACTTTATGGCTTTAAAAAAAAAAATCGAGATATATATCTTATATCGGCGTCCAGGTAAAAAATATCGAGATATGAATTTTGGGTCATATCGCCCAGCCCTACATGGAAGCACAAGTTTCCAGAGATGATCGGACTGTGAGCAGAAATGATCCATGTTGGACTGAATTTAAGAACAGATCATAAAGTCCTCTGTGTGCCCAGCCCGTCTGTCTGAGCATCTTCATCAGTGTGCAGCTGATCTACAGCTAATGTGCTGATTGATGAGCAGCCTGTTCATGGTGATGATGAGAAACAGATTGGATTCAAAGCACAAATGAGTGTGTGAAAAAGGAGCAGCAGCCATGATAGAGCGAGTCATCTGCTGACAGAAATAGTGGAGTGAAGGATTTGTGCAGCGTTTCTCTGTGAAAACAGCTGATTCAGATCAATGAGAGGAGGATGAAGGAGAAGCAGCATGTTTCTGATAGAAGGATCACTGCTGTGCTACAAACTGCTGGAAGTAGAAGAAGTCAGAGCAGTCGATAACATGAAGTTACAGAGTAACTGTCAAAGGAAAGAAGGGAGAGGACGAGAAACATTTGTTCAGTGTCAGAATCAGATGTCAGAAAAATACAGGAAGCTCATACAGCGCTTAGAGAAGATGATTCTACCCATTGCATCTGTAATAAAGTTACAGACAAATGGACACATGAGAGGCTATGAAAGTAACTTTGAAGGCAGCAGAGACGTGTTTGCTCTCAGAGACGTGTCATGTTAATAAGAGACTGGGGGAGGACCAGGAGAGAGGACAGGCTGGTTATTGTACACTGCAATGGGACAGTTTAAGCTCAGCTTTTACAGCCCATGTAGCAGACTGTCATCTGAACCAGTGGATGAAACCAGTGCAGTGAAAATAATGTGGTGTGGGGATTTGAATGGTCACAGTGAGCAGAGCAGTCAGTGAAGAATGAATGAAGTTAAAGAAGCTGTACAAGAGTAGATATTAGAGCAGGGACAGAGTCAGCAGCTGATCTCAGGATGGTCTCAGATTGGCTGTCAGGTGTTTGTTGATGGCAGGAAGTCACAGACACTCTTGCAGGAAGTGACCTCACTCCTGTAAGGATGAGACAGAGCTGAGTGTAGAGGAGCGATACAGGGGGTGATGAAGTGGTGTTTCAGTGCTGCTGACTGGAGGACATTCAGATTTGTTAGTAAACTGTACAAAGTGATGTGAGTGTTGATGATTTAAGTTGTTCTGTTTGTAACGCTGATTTAGAAGCAGCAAAGCAGGCGATGAGGAAGAAAGGAGGGAAGGTCACAAACAAAGTGTGATTAAAGATCTGTGGAGGTCTGTAGCTCAGCTGTAGGGGAGGGTGGAGCAGTGACAGTGGAGGCTGGTGAAGTCACAGCAGTGAAAGATCAATATAGTTCAGATAATATTAGTGAGGAAAACAGTTATTGAATATCAGGAGTTATTACAGCAGTGTTGGGGAGTAACTGAATACATGTACCAGCGTTACCTATTTAAAATACAAAATATGAGTATTCTGTTACAGTTACCGTTTAAATAGGTGGTAATGAGAATACAGTTACTTTGTTGAAATAATGGATTACACGCGGTCTTTACCTGTTTCATATGTTAGGCTATGCTCTCTCTAGTGTTGGTAATTCCACGCTGGTGGAAACCCAAACAAAACACGATTAAGAGGCTCTAATGTCTGTGTCTCAATCTCACTGCCCATGTCACCTCTGCTTGCAGCTGCATGATGACGTGAAGAAACATTTTTTAAAATTATTATTCAAAAAATTATTGAATATGAAGGCAAAAGGCAGAGTGTTACAGGCATCGCCCTAAAGAATGTAGCCTGATGGGCAGTGTAGTCCGTGCTGCAGGGAGAACGGTCATACACGTTATGTGTCTGTGAGCGAGGAGGGAGAAAAAGGAAAAGTACGAGCTGTCATCGAGCAGAAACGGGAGCTGGAAGCATGTAAATATAATAATAACCACTGCAGCCAAGAAGAGAGCCTGACGAGCCCAGTTGTAAGTAAGCTATTAAGACTCGACTGTACACCGTGTTCGTGTTTTCCTCTGAAACAATAAGTTCTGTTGGAGCAGCCTTTCAACGCCTCTCTCTGTCTCTGCTAGCAAAGTTGACCCAGACAACAAAGTAAAGCCAGTTTTCAGCTACGAGCCGACACAGAACCCACCGTATTAGCCAGAGGTCCCTTTACTACGGTTCAAGCCTCGGACCTGTTTTATATACGCGTGAAACAGTTTTCTATACGAGATCGCTGCAAAAAGTGCAGCCTTGCCTAATGTCCACCTACTGTTACTCATTTATATTAAGATTTAAACATCTAGTTGGTGTTGGTATGGCAAGTAACCTTCAGTAATAGTAATAAATCACAGCAATAGTACATTCATGTAGTTGTAAAAAGCATGATAATATATTAAATAATCCAAAGTATTCAGAATACGTTACTGTCATTGAGTAACGTATTGTAATACGTTACAAAATACATTTTGGGGCATGTATTCTGTTGTTATATCAGGTCAAATCATCTCTAAAGATATTTTATTAGAATATCACAGAGTTTGGGAGGGTGGGAAACTTCCACAGAGCTGGAAGGAAGCAGGGATTGTACCAACATGAAACCAGGAAATGGCAGACGGATGGTTTCAACATCCAACATCTGCAACATAATGGAGACGATGATAAACAACAGATTTACAAACTATGTGGAAAATAAAAGATATCGGAGTGGGTTTAGGAGACGGAGAAGTACGATGGATCCAGCTTCATGTTTAAAACATGAAACAACAAAAAGATGAAATCAAACTCAGATCTCATGAACAACAGTTGGGAGGACAGAACAACTGCAGTTTGTGAGTGTGTGGTTTGAAAGGATGTCAGAAGAAAGAGAAAACAGCTGAAGTTAAAATCTGTCAGTCAGACAGTGTTGGTACCAACAGTACAGCCGTGGATCCTCCTGATGCTGCAGGTTTGATGTTATTGGAAAAAAGAACAAGGGGAGCTTTGACTTTAAACTCACACACAGTACAAACACTGATCACACAGTTATGTTCACATCTGTACAGATGCATCAAAGAACACAGCCAATCAAAACACAGCATTCATTGTTAAAGTAGGAAAAGGATCAATGATGGTATCAGTGTACACAGGAGAGATGGCTGGAGACATGACAACATTACGATGAGTCATGTGATCAGACTCGGGTTCATCTTTGGTCAGTTTACAGCACAGGTGTTCAGACAGGTGGGAAAGCAGTGGGTGGAAGAAAAAGAGGATGATGGTCTAGAAAATGTAAAGGAGAAATGAGGAGCACAGGAAGGAGAGAGGAGAGGAGGTCATATTACAGGACGGGTCCAGGAATCTATGTACAGGTAAACGAGAGATGAATCAGAACCAGGAAACGCTAGGAATAAACACGAGACATAACAAGATACAGGGTGTCATTGATGTGTGTCTAACAACATCCAGCCACGAGAAGCTTTGAACCAGCGTCTTAAGTAGTAGCTGAGGAAGGCTGGATAATGAGCCACATGTCCGCGATTACTCAGAGGTGCGTGAGCCGAAGGCGGGAGCCCGCCAAGACCTCCGCCCAGGCAGAGGAAAGACAGGAGAGCAGAAATCAAAACAAAAATGCATGAAGCCTTGCTGGGAGGGCCGGGCAGACAAAGGGACCATGACACTTAGAATAGAGTAGAATAGAATTGAACTTTATTGTCACTGCACATGTCACAGGTACAAGGCAACGAAAAGCAGTTTGCATCCATCCAGAAGTTCTTTAGCCATGATATAGATATATTACAATATATATTAGCAATAATATAGATATGTGAGTATATTACAGAAATGGGTCTATTATGGTATGTTATAATGTACACGGTATGAAGTATGTTATGAATATGCTATAACTATAAGTATGTACAGGCTGTAGTGAGTACAAGCTATGAACAGGATATAAATATGAAACTATACAGAAATGTGAACTATGCAAGTTATAAACAGTTGTAGGATTAAAAATGATCGTATGTACAGAATGATTATTTACACAGAACTATACAGTAGTGCAGTTAAGATCAGTGAGATATGTGGATAATTTCTACAGAGGTATATAAAGTGCTGGTGGTTGTGAGTGGTGGTTCAGTCCATGTTATTATTGTGTGTACGAGGGTATTAGGACGGAGTTTCCCTTCACTGATTCTTTCTGAACAGAGGATTTCTGTGCTCAGTCAAACTTTGTGAGACACTTATTTGAGATCCCCTCGTGCCAAATGTAATAACAGCCATCTAGTGTCATGACTGGAAGACTGTTCCTTTATGCTGTGTGGTGGGTGAGGTGCTGAGTGGGGATAAATCACAGTCTTTGGTTCTTGAGGTGGTCCTGACCTAGAAATGCTCTCATTCATTCCTCGGTGTGAACAGGCAGTTTCTACAGGTGTGGTGCTAAAGCTTCATCTGGGTGGAGTCACAGGTGTTAGCTGGTGAACAGCTGAGTCTGTCGGTGGTCTCTAGAGCGGACAGCTGTGTTATTTCTTTGTGTCATCCATCTCTCGATGCTGCTGTGAGCCAAGCGTCAGCAGCAGCATCAGCAGCATTTCTCTCCTTGAATGTCTCTGCTCGTCATGAAGGAGCTTTACTGTTTCGTCAATACTGTGCGTCCATTTGTCCACTTTGACAGACAGCTGACAGCTTCAATAAACATCAGACACAGAAGTAAAGTTCAAGGTTTTTACTTCATCTTCAGTCTTCTTGTTTGTAAAACTAAAACTTTTCATTAACCCTCTGGGGTCGAGGGATGCGCCGGCACGTCAAAATCACATGATCAATTTAAGACAACACAGCGACTCAGAGTCTCCATTTCACAACTTGGGTCGAAAGTGCGGACTTCAAACTATATACCAGTTTTTGAATTGTGTCGACGGGCCACGTAAAACCAGAGTTATGATAAAAAATACACGTGATGTTTTTTTCTGAACAAAACAGTGGTGTTTACATCGGGAAGAACGGTAAAAACAGCGTTTTCTACAGACAGCGCTAGCAAACACTCTCCGCTTGTGAGTGAAAAAATAAAAACACCCGTTCCCTATTGGTGTTAGAGTTTAGCATGTCAACCAATCAAAAAATGATAAGGCAACATGTGACATTTGGTTGTTTAGGGAGAAGGGGAAGTTTTTAGGAGTGACACCAGCGACAGAAAGCGGGCAAGCGAAAGAAAGAGAGAGAGCGAGTTTTCACATGTGAGACATTAGTGACGTTTAGCGTGTTTGGAGGCTGTAGTTAGTGTGTTGTGTAGTTATTGTTTTGTATTGTGTGTCAGTTAGACTGCTGAATTTCATATTTGCTCTAAAAAAGCCGTCAAAGGCAGATTCCAGTGTAAACGCTGTTCCCACATGGAAAACTGGACTGATGCACCTCCTGCTGTCAGACCTGGTTTAGGCCTGTGCTGTTCTCCTCTGTCTTATACTGAACACAAACTATTTTTTTGGACTGGCACAAATCATTTGTGTGCCTTCTTATTTGATGCAGCACAGCTGATTGTTCTGGAAATAGATTTAAATGGTTCTATAAAAAACTGAGGCCTTGGCTGCATTTGTAGGTCAATAGTACCAAATAACTTTGTTGTTTGCAAAACTTGTGCAGAATTTTTAGAAATGTAGAATTTCTATTTGCATTTCAAGTTATGAAAATGATTCATTAAACACGTTTGTGGGTTTTACAGAAAAAATATAACTTTTTTCTACCTGGATTTTGATTTTTTTGTCTGAATTTAGATCAACTGTGCTCATATAGTATACCAAAATGAAAAAATAACTCAAATTTCAGATATTTGAGGTTGTGCTGAAAATATTGATACCAAAAAAGGCAAGATAAACAGTTTTAAAAGGTGAAATATAGAGGTAAAATCAAACGTAGTCGAAAATGGCCAATTATACCCTGGACCCCAGAGGGTTAACTTATGAACATATGTTTTTATCCTGAGCACAGAATGAAAATGATGATAATAATTTACTACATGCACACCAAATGTAATAATAGCAGCTCAGTAGTAATCAGAGTAACAAAAACTTACAAAATTCCACTTATTCAGTCTGATGTTCTCTGATCTGTTTCTCTTGTTTAGTGTCTTCAATGCTGCCAGTGCCTCTCTTTGCTTTAACTAACCTTTCTCTTTATTTCTGAGCTTTTTAAGGACTTTAACTGATGCATCAACCTTTGAAAATGGAAAGAAATCAGTCAGATTCATGGCTGCATCAAAGTGTCACATGTAGTTCTCCACATCAGCTGGATTATATCTATAGCAGCAAACAGACTGAAAGCCGTGGACAGTTTCTGTGGCTGGATTATTTCACATGTGTTTGTAGGAGTTTCACTTTCAGAGCACAAAGTTTGGAGTAAAGTATTAAAATGAGTTCCTCGGGTCTGTGACACTCACTTTACTGCAAAATGAACAAAATTTAAAACCTAAAAGTGTAAATAAAGATGGAGATGTTGTGATTGTTGCTTTGAGGAGAGTGAATGACTTTGGACATTGAGGGGAAGATGTTTTCAGAATGAGCGTTTAATCGGCTCAAAGCTGAGCGTGTTTAGAGTCGAGCGCCACATATTTCTTCTCATCAGTTCATTTATTTGCAAACAAGTATCCTGTACTTACGTGTAATTTTCAGCAACAAGTCAGGTTTCTGCAGGAAACAATGAAACAAGTACCCTGAACCTCCTGTGCTGTGGGCCGTGTCATGGAGTCTTAATCTGGTTTAACTTTCAGGTATTTTATAGGAAAGATGCAAATTGTCTGTGAATCATTTTCAGTATCGTAGCAGCCGAAATCATTACTGAGTAAGTTCTGCTTCAGTCATTTTCTGCATAATGGAAGTTTCACTGTTCAGCTGTCTTTACATGTTACCTATAAAATGAACACAGTGATGAACACACTGATACTTTGATCCGTACGATCAAACTGTGGAGAGCACAGGCATCATGTGATCTTATAAACACGGAGACGAGCTGAGCTGTTCATTCAACTTAAAACAGAAGAACATGAAACAATCCATAACTCTTCAAACATGAGCTTCAACAATCCATCAGCATCCAAAACAACACTTACACTCAGAACAAGTTTCTTTTCTGTTCACTTTGTAAAATGTCTTTTACTTTGTGAGCAAGAGTCCAAAAACTTGCTCAGACTGTCAGCAGATTTTCACAGAGTCGTCCCAACTAGTAGAAAAGCACCAAAGCTTTCAGCTTCTCCAGTGATCTCCACCTGTACAGACACACATGGAGGTTTTCAGCACTCATTAATACATTTGGCCCTCTTACTGTTAGGACAAATAATTCATTTAGGTTTGATGAACGTCGGCCTAAATCCACCTCCCACCACCAGGAACTGAATAAGCAGTTATAGATGTAAATAAATCTGTTTCTTTATCATCTGGAGACCCAAAAAGTTGAACGTACAGAGCTAAAATCATGTGTTTGATTTTTGGCTTTTACAAACAAGCCATTACTACCACACTTCCTGGCCACTTCATTAGGTGCACCTTGTTAGTAATGGGCTGGAGCCCTTTTTCCTTCAGAGCTGCCTTCATTCTTTGTAGTATAGTTTTAACAAGGACACATTTTCACCATGTTAACATGATAGTGTTACACAGTTACTGCACACGTGTCATCTCCACATCATGATGCAAATATCCACTTCCACCACAGCCACAGCTGCTCTATTGGATCCAGACTTGGTGGATTTGAATCCAGTGAAGTGATTTTCATGTTTGAAGAACTGCTTTGAGATGATGTCAGATTTGCCTTCTCCTGCTAGAAACATCCACACCAACCAGGTATTTTCACACAGAGAGCTGCTGCTCACTGGACAGCTTCTCTTCTTTGGACCATTGTCAGTGAACCCTGGAGGAGGCTGTGGTCAAATCCCAGCACATCAGAACAACCGTGCCCTGTTCACAGTCATTTAAATGAGCTTTCTTACAAGGATCCATGTGCAAGTGACATGAAACTGCAACAGTTTTACAAGCTGTGTTACAAAATGAATGTCACAGAGCAAACTCAGATATAACACTATAAGTCTTTCCTCTTTGTTTCCTTAGTGCAGCTTTAATGATCTCTGGTTACTGTGGGCCCATTAAAAAGTGTGGACGTGTCATTTCCACAGAATATTTCACAGACAGTAAGATAGAACCATAACTTCATAAATATAGTCTTTTAAATGCACATGCTGGAGCTCACAGTGATGCTGCTGTGTGACAGGGTTGTGTTGTTCACACTGTCATACTTGGTTGTCTTGGTGACAGACTTTCTGCTATCTCTTCATAATAACTTGTACCTGTGGGTCACATGATCAGGGCTGGTCACTAAAAGAAGAAAGAAACATTCAATTCAATCTGTTTACTCAGTTTGATTCTTTTAGTACTTTAGTTTATTTCACTGATCTGATGCTGCGACTACAGACAGAATCATTTTGTCCTCTTTAATGGTTTTGTAGATTCCCAGTAGCTCGACAGAAAGGCTGCTTTTAGTGCTCCACATAATATGAACCAGTAAGCAGCTGTGTGGATAGTATATGGTTCAGACTGGGACTGTGATTAGATAGGACGGCAGAGCGCTTTCATTAAAATGACATCATCTGAGTGGAAAATACTAAAGTGACTCAGATTTGTAACAGGAAGTGTGGATTGTGATGTCATCAGACAGACAGAAACAGTCATTCAGTAATAAAGTGATTTAATATTCAACAACAGAAAAATAACATCAAACATGTTTGGTTTCATTCAATGTTCCAGCTTCAGCTCATTAAGGCTAAAGTTCACTTTTTAAACTGTACATGTAAACTTAATAAAACCAAACTGAAAGTATTGTAATATTTAGAATAAACACATGTTTGTATATAAAGTGAACCAGCAGGAGAAGCTGAACACATCCACAGCTGTGAGGGACACTGGTGCTGTGACTGATTAAATACATCAAACAGATCTGTGGACTCAATCTGTCAGCTGTGCTGTCATGTCTGATTATATTTAAGGGCCAATCATGTACTTGTGTATTTGTAACTAAGCAACGACGTGGGTGGAGCTTCAGCTCTGAACTATCAGGAAACATTTTAGAGCATCAGCTGATAAAAACACTGTGAGACAGGAAGGATTTGAAGTCTTCTACGCTCTTTATTCTTGCTTGTGCAAAGTTTGTGGGCTGCAAAGCGACCGTCAACAACAACTGCTTCCTCTGCTGACAGGAAGTGACATCATCCCACCTGAGGCTTTGATTCAAACAATAAAAAAATAAAAAAAGAGCTGTCCCTGTCACCCAATCATTTCCATCCTTTCTATTCTGCTCACTTGTTCAAATCTTCTCCTCTGCCACCTCCAGGTCGCCTCCTGTCTTTGTGTCATGTCTCCATCATCACAGCCTCACTAGGCTGTAAAGCTTCATCTTGACTTTAGCTGCTGTCCTCCTGTCACAGATCACACCTGATACATGTGTGCACCCACTCCATCCTGCTATACTGTCACTTCACCTCTTTTGGACTTTGCTGCTTTGTATGGAGGACTTCATGTATGTAAACTGATCCACCATCACCACCTCGACTCCTTCATCTTCACTGTCGTATCTCCAGCTTCTTCACACACATGTATTCTGTCTTTCCTCTTCTCTTCAGAGCATACCTCCACCTCTGCAGGCTCTCTTCCACCCACCTGCTTCCTGCTCTCACTACAGATCACAATGTCCTCAGCAAACAGAGCTGCTGAGACTCCTGCCTGAGCTCATCTGCCAGCCTGTCCATCAGCACTGCTAACAAGAAGGGGCTCAGAGTGGATTTCTGATGTAATCCCAGCCCCAGCAGGAACCCATCTTTCCCTGCTACTGCAAACCTTCCCACTGTCTCTCTGTCCTCATACATGTACTGCACCAACCATTGTTTCCATGCACACAGAAACAGTGCAGCTCCTCCTGACCTTCTCTGTACATCTGAAGTGCTTGTTCTTGTCATGAAGCTGCTGCTCACACGTCACTCTTCCACCTTCTCAACACACTCTTTACATGTCAGTACATTTACACCTCTATCTGTCATCACACTAACCTGCTGTAATCCTTTCAGCTGGAGCTTCTTTGTAGACACGTCCCTACATTGCAGCCTGATTACAATGCAGACAGTCGGCTACAGTGTGTCTGGGTTTCCTTTCTTAGCGTCCTTTGCTATAAAATACCAGGATGTTAGGCTAAGGCTGAGTCGCTCCATAATATGAGCCGCGGCCCGGAAAGTACAAAGATGGAATATTGTTTGTTGTTCTGGAGATTTCCCATGAAATAACCCAGCACTTAAAATGACTGACGCTGTACTTAAATGTACTTACAGTGTAATTATTGTATTCTTTCTGTACAAAACCTACTTGTTACACAAACTTACAGGTAACTACAGGCTACTTGAGCCTTATTTGCAGGTCGTGTTATAAAGTGTTACTGAAACAGCTGCTGACCAAAGTGATGCACATTTAAATGAGTCAAAGTCCTGAAATAATTCAACAGATTAAAAACAAACATAAAATGAGAAACCATGAGTGAAACAAACAGTATGGTGGTGCTGATCATTGTTGCCTCACAGCAACAAGTTCCTGAGGTCATTTCCACCACCTGAGTGGGGCCTTTCCCCCGACACTCCTCTCTGTGTGCTGGGATAAGGAGAAGAGGAAGAGGATGGAGGGTGTTGAAGGTCTCTAATGTTGCGTGGGTCTTTGTTCCACAGTTTAGGAGCAGCTGCAAAGCCCTGATCTCCTCTGTGTTTGAACCTGATCTGGAGACAGTGAGAACCAATAACTGAGGGCAAAATAAGGACAGTGAAACTAAAAGCAGTCTACAGGGACGACTTTATGTTAAAAACACCAAAGCATGAAGCACTGGTGCAGCTGACTCACTCTCCTCCACACTGTCCTCAGTTATAAAGTGCTTTACAAACACAAACATTATGACTAACAGCTGGATTTTCCTGTTTCAGTGCAGTGAACTAACAATGAGCCAACAAGGCCTCACGTAACATCAGTCAGTGAGAGTTTCACTGTTGCAGCAGCTCTGTTCACTCACACTTATTAATATTAATGCTCATTACAAATGTTACAGCAGCTGATGCACAAATCTTTGTCTGTGTTAATAAAGTTGGATCAGTTCAAACAGTTTGTTGCTCTGCACTTGAAAGCAGCAGTTTTTCTAATGCACCACCTTCATGTTTCCTTCATATTTGAATCCCCCTGTAGATACTGACAGGTAACCATGTCACACAGATCTCAAGCCTTTGAATCCAGCTGTGATTGTTGATTTTCTATTGAATGGACTTTTTCAAATCCAGCTGTAGGCCTGTGTTTGTGAGCTCATTAACAGCTGTTTATTTAGAGATACGTGGTCCTCACAGGACAGCCACTACAAACATATGATTTTATAGAATATGATGCATTACTGCAGATTCAACACAATAGAAAGGATTTGAAATGAGCTCAGCCTTAAACATGTGCAGCAGTAATATTGATCCATAGAACACTGATGGGAACATTGTTCTGCACAATAAGTACTTTGACTTTTCATACTTTATGTACAATTTGCCAGTACTGCAGTTTTGTGTGTAGTGAGGTGTTTTCATGGTGTTTTCTTGGTGCTTTTACTAAAGGAACGCTTCTATCAAATTCTTCCAAATGTTGTCAAACTGAGCTGTGTGATGAAGTGAGTGTGACAGAAACACTCAGACTGTGTTTCTCTGCTTCATCAAGTCAAATCTGGTCCTCAGAAACTGAATAAAGTCCTGTCCCACTAACAGCAGCTCCAACAGTCTGTTCACTGCTTTCTTCCTGTCAGTCTTCATCTTTCTGCTGCGTCTCCTCTTCACACTGACCACTTTCTATCTAACAGTGAGCTCCCAGTGAAGCAGCAGCATTCAGCCTGTTAGAGTCAACACAAATGTCTCCATCCAAGCTCATGTTGTGCTTTGTTGTCCTCTCAGTCCCCCAGGTGGAGGTGGATTCAGGGGTGGAGTCTGTCCAGCTGCCCTTCAAAACCACACTTCACCTGCCTGAAGATGCTAAAGTGGAGTGGAGGGATAACGATGATTCTGATGATGATGGTGATTCTTATTCTAACACTGATTTTGACTCTGATGATCACGACAACCATGGAAAGGTCCACGTGTATAAGAACGGCTCTGACCAGCCTGAAGAACAGCACCAGCTTTACAGAGACCGAACGAAGATGAATGAAGACCTGCTGAAAACTGGAGACCTCAGTCTGACCCTGAAATACCCCACAGAATGGGACAACTACACCTACACCTGCACCGTCTACAGCAGGGAGGGAAACATCCTGCTGAAGAAACAAGTGGAGCTGAAAGTCAGAGGTCAGTGCTGTAGATACAGGTCAAAGGTCAGAGGTCATGTAGGAGTTTATTCTTTAAAAGCTTTTAGTTTGAATCTATTTTCAGTTCATTCAAATAAAATAAATTCTTTGATGTTTTGATCTAAAAGCCAAAAATGTCAGGCGGAGCAACTGTGTGTTTAAATGAACAGACTAAGAAGACCATTAAAATGATCCTACCTTCAAAATAAAAGCCTCTGGCATGAGTTGAGTTTGGATCAAATCAATAGTTTTGTTAGTTTAGTCCAAATCAATGTAAATGTGTAAATATCAATAGTTTTAAAGCTGCTGAGATCATTCAAACACTTTGATCCAGTCATTTGGATGTTGTCACATGTCAGGGTGGAGCAGCCATAAATATGAGGCTTTTATTGTGAAAATGCTGAGTGTGATGACCCAGAGGAGCCCATGGGGTGTTTGTGGCTGAATGCAAAGGTTTGTAGCTCTCCTTGTAAAGAGAAAGAGCTTGAAGCTACAGAGGAGTGTCTGCAGAAGAAGACAGGGGAAAGAGGAAGAAGCTGAGGCCGCTGGAGAAAAGACAGGAAAAGGAAATGAGCTTTATTTGTTGGAGGCCGTTTGTTCATCACACTGAAATATTCCCACTTTAGAGACAGGAAACAAAGTGAAGTGTGGATTGATGTTTGTCTCCATGATTTGGGCCCTGGAAGCATTTCTTCATCTCCCACTTTAAGACATATTAATGTCAGCCTCACACGTCCCACAGTGGACAGATTTCTATTTCTAGATGATCTTTGGAGGATTTTCATGTGTTTCTCTGCTGTCACAGCTCTTTGTGATATTTGAGCGCAGCTGTAATGTTTGTGTGGTTAAAGCCACCAGACTCCACTGACAAAAACTCTCATTTTAGCCGGAGAACACGGGGCTGCTGTGGGACTTTGTGTTTGCAAAGATTTCTATTGGAGGCATGTTTGCCTTTATTATATAGGTGCAGAGAGTAGACAGGAAAGTGGGGAGAGAGTGAGGGACACACAGGCACCTGTAGTAAGCCCCGCCTTCAGCCCACCTGCTCAGCCAGGTGAGCTATAGCGCTGCTTTAACATGTTGGTGTGATTGAGAGTGAATGAAAGTGAGTGATGGAGGCAGCAGGAAACTAACAGGCTGTTTGTTCTGAGAGGTCACATGACAGTTTTTCTCAGTCTGATGGATTTGATGAGACCATGAGAGCGGCTTCAGTTCCTCATCAGAAAGAGTCTGACAGAAGCTCCTCCCTCTATACCCCAGTAGACTTCTATTAGACTGCTCCAGATTCCTGAGAGTTCACACAGAAAACTTTACAAACAGCCAAAGAAAAACTATTGAAAAGCTTCAGGATCACAAAGAGCTGTTTCACAGCACATATGAGCCATTAAGAAGTGCACATTTGTGTTTTCCACAGTCCATCATCCAATAATATCAAAGGACAAACTGTGAGGGAAAAAGCCTTCAGCTCTTTTTGAATGAAGCAAAAAGACTTTGGTCCTGAGAGATGGTTCAAAACACAATTCAGACCTACCAAAGTATTATTTGTGCCAAACACATGAAGCGTTCAACTTTGTATTTGTCCAGTCAGTGTGGCAATAGAAGTCACTGTGAGGATTTTCAATGTGCTATCAAAGAGCATCCAAACAATCAGGTGAGAATGAAGAGAATTAGTGTGGATGGACAGAAAATCCATATCCAGTGTGATTTAGGAGCAGTTCATATATAATGAGTGAAATGAAAGAAGAGCACAGACAGTAAGAACATGAGTGAGCAGACATTTTGGAGCTGCTGATCCACACAGGGCTGGATGGAAGGAGTGGGAGTCCATGATGGCTCAAAGTCTCTGATGCTAACTGTTCCTGAGCCTCTCCCCCTGCCTCCTCTTTGGATCTTCTCCTCCTCTTCTTCCACCACTGCTCTCTCCTCCCTCATCTCCTCCTCAGCTGAACTGAAGTCAGGGCTGTAACATGAGGAAACGTGCAGAAATGACTGAGTCAGCATGTTGTTGAAGTGAGTTGAGTGATCGTGAGCAGATCAGATGTGCGAGCCTCCCTGTAGAGAAAAGCAGATCTTCTCCAGAGTTTCCCACCTCATGTTTTCCTGTGTCACAGCTGATTGTCAAATCCTGGCTGTCACTAAATGAGTGGTCCAAAGGTGGAAGGAGGAGCACAGTTAGATGGTTCACCTCCTAACCTGTGAAATCAATCAGCTGAATGAAAAACACTGTGATCCTATGAGCTGCTATCAGGGCTGCTCCATTCTCAGGATTCTCATCTGGATGATTGAAGCAGATTATTGATGAAGTCAGCAAACAGCTTTCAAAATGGCTCTTTTTCCAGGGGAACTCCCTGAAATGTAAATCTCATGGAAATGAAGAAGAAGTCAAAGGCGTGGTTAGGCCCAGACTTGTGGCTGTTTGCAATGTAAAGCCCATGTTGCAGGCAGCTGCTGCTCCTTACTGGCCCACAGTCTCCACTGATGGATGTGTCAGCTCACTTGTACTGTAGCCACGGGGAGAGCGATGGAGAGGTGAAGCTGACAACCAGAGGTGTAGTGCTATTTGTTGAAGCAGCCCAGCGCACCGTGTGCCATGGAAGCACAAGTTTCCAGAGATGATTGGACTGTGAGCAGAAATGATCCATGTTGGACTGAATTTAAGAACAGATCATAAAGTCCTCTGTGTGCCCAGCCCGTCTGTCTGAGCATCTTCATCAGTGTGCAGCTGATCTACAGCTAATGTGCTGATTGATGAGCAGCCTGTTCATGGTGATGATGAGAAACAGATTGGATTCAAAGCACAAATGAGTGTGTGAAAAAGGAGCAGCAGCCATGATAGAGCGAGTCATCTGCTGACAGAAATAGTGGAGTGAAGGATTTGTGCAGCGTTTCTCTGTGAAAACAGCTGATTCAGATCAATGAGAGGAGGATGAAGGAGAAGCAGCATGTTTCTGATAGAAGCATCACTGCTGTGCTACAAACTGCTGGGACTGTGTGTGAATGTGTGACGGCTCAGCTGGAGGCAGGATTGGTCCAGAGGAGAGCTGCTTTATTCCAGACTAACTCTTCTAGAAAGCTGAAATCTGTGTGGAACAGCTGACCTGTACCATGTGGAAAAGAACAGCAACACGATTCAGCGTCAGATCCCGACACATCCACGGATTCATCCCGTTACAGGAACTGTGCCACACGTGGCCTCTGTTTGTTCTGCATGTGATGCTGCAGGGATTTCTTCAAGTCACTATAATATAGTGTCAGATGGACACATGAAGCTAACACGGCACATCTTTGTGAGTCTGCAGCATGTTGACACACATGTCAGTGTTGTACAGATCTGAGAGCAGCACAAACAAACTCCATCAAAGTGATTTGTGCTGTTGCAGAGCTGTGTGACTGCATTTGTCTTCATTATGGACACATTTCTACAAATGGGACTAAACATGTGATCCTCTGCACATCCGTGGCTCAACAGTGCACCCATTGGCTGGATGCAGCTTGTATTGTGGCTCCTCCCCCTTAGCTTCAGGTCAGTTTAGCTGTGTTTCCTCCAAATCCCAGAATTCCTGAGGAGCAGGAATATGTGTGGCTGGGCTCTAAACACTCAGGGTGAGGACTGAGTGAAGAGCTACAGGACAGAGCCAAAGTTTCAGCACTGCGCTCACAGCTTTGAGACGTCCAACTGGTCCTGATAACATCTCCCCTCTCGTTCCACATACATGAAGACTGCTAGAAGCAGCTATCAGCCACATCAGGCTCACATCATGCTTGGTATTAAACATGCTGCAGTCTGCAGTAAACTCCCTGCCACAAAGCTTTGAGTGCTCTGAAAGGGAATCTCCTCCAAATGCACCTGTAACAAGGTGACCTGCAGAAATAACTGTGTCCACGGGCAGAGTCACTAACACTCTGCACCACAGCTAAACCTGCTTTGGAGCTAAAAAGCTGCTGTCAGGGTTTCCTGCAGAGCTTCACAGCAAATGTGGAGACTGAAAGCTGTGGACAGTTTCTGTGGCTGGATTATTTCATATGTGTTTGTAGGAGTTTCACTTTCAAAGTTTGGAGTAAAGTGTTGAAATAAATCAGGTCTGTGACGCACACTTTACTGCAGATTGTTCTCAATGGAACACAAAAAGCAATCAAAATGTGATTGATCCTGATGTGCTTGTTGCTTCTAGCAGTGTTCATGTATTTGCACAGAGAGGGGGAGATGTTATCAGAGTGTGTAAGTGATCAGATCTGATGCTGAATCATGTTCATGTACAGTCAGCTGATCCTCACAGTTCAGTTTGTAATCATGCAGCTCTCCTCTGATAAATCCTGAGCTGCACCTGAGTGTCAGTCCTCAGGACCTCACACAGTCCCAGCTGTTTGAAACCAATGAATTTACTGCACTGAGGAACTCAAATGAGTCAGTGAGATCATCAACATGGATCTTAAAATCAGCAGCTCAGATCATGTGATCACACATAAGAACCATGGAGCAGGAAACATCTGAGAGTTCAGCTCCAACTCTGATGGAGTCTTAGGAGGGTGGAGATACCTGCACAGATAGGAGCTGTTTCACTCTTTAACAAGCAGCACCTCCAAACTACACCCTTCATCCACCTTAATAGAGGAGCATTTGAAGCCAAAGCTCCACCCACCCAGCCACTTTCTCTGGGCTGACTGAAACAATCATATGTGGGGTCAGAGTTCACAGACTAGACAGTCCTCTCCAGATTTCATCATGTTTCATTTGCATTTGGGCAGAACGTCCTTTCTGTCAATGGTGGCCATCTGTGGATGTCTTCCTCAACCCATTAGAGATTAGATTAGAGATTAGCTCTACATTCAATTTGTTTAAGGCAAGTTATGGACAAATCAAGTGTGTGATCATGTATGAGTTGTATAGTTTTAGTGTTTTATTTGGGAACAGAATGGTGTGTATGTGCAAGTTTGGTGATAAAGTTTTTATTATGAATGAATGATGAATTTTTATGAATTATTATGTCTATTTTTTATGCTTAAGGACAACAGATGGAAATTAGCCCTTGGCTATAATCTGGTATGTTTACATTCATGTAATTTTTTTTTTTTACATTTATGTTCATTAACTGTCACTGTCCTAAATAAATAAATTTAAAAAAATAAATTTCTGTTCAAAACATCAAATCAAGCTGATGGGAAGTTGTAAAATCCTTCAGAATAAAAGCCTGACTATTCAGAGCTGCAACATTAAGAAGAGCAAAGTGAACCAAGGTGGATGGAGGCAGCAGAGAAACTGTAGGGTGGAGCTGAATGCTTCATCAATGGGATGATGCAGCAGATTTTCTCCACCTTGCACAAACTGTCCTGTTAGTTATCATGACTGGAACATCCAAAATGTCTCCAGTGGCTCCGAGTCCAGCTGAACATGTATTAGTGTTTAGAGTGGAACTGAGATGGTAGGGACTAGGACCTGGGGGACGTCAGTCAGTGACGGAGCGGTCAGCAGGTGTGGGCAGGTGTGGACAGGTGCTTGATGGAGTGTTTCCTGCTGGACTCCATATGATATGTTAGCAGAGAGGATCTGGCTCCTGATTGGTTGAAGTGGAGCCCGTCTGCTGCAGAAAGATGCCTCCTGTCCCAGAAAACATTGAAGTTGTCTCTAAAGCCCAGGCTGTGGGAGTCACACACAGAGGAGAGCCGGGTGTGGAGGCCGAGCAGGACCCAAACGCCCCACGGCCACAGGTGGGAGTGGGGCCGGAGATACAAACACTACAGTGGGCTTGTTTCACAGCCTCACAAAGACACACAAAGTCCAGTTTGAGGAAGTGGGAGCGCTGTTTGGAATCCGGTTTGTGCCCATGTGGATAAGGATGGTGTCGGCCTCCGCACGGGATCGTATTCTGCCAGGAAACTTGTCTAAAATGTCCCAGAGCGTCGGGCCGGGAAAAGACAGAGCGTACGCCTCCTTTATTGTGAAATTCCTCACCATGGTAACTGAACACATCAGCTGGTCTGCAGCAGGTTATGTTCAGAGTTTGAGGCTCAAATTGGCTCAAAGTGTCCCATTTTCACTGATGGTTTTCCCGACGACATGCTTCAAGTGTGATCTGGATCCTCTGCTGAAGGAATCTGCTTTCTATCCACAACCTGTTGATCCGTATCTGACTAACAGCAGCGCAGGAAGCCCTGCAGTTATAGAGAAACTGTCTGAGTCGCATTGTTGCTGCAGTTTACCTGCAACTGCTGAAGAAAAAGTCTCAATGTGTTTGTGTTTGGTCCTAATCTGCTGCCCAGTCTGTTTGACACTGCTGGATTTCCAGCTGATAGATGACAGATTAGAAACTGATCAGTCTATTGATCACACAATATTCCATCAATAGAATTGATTTGACTTTGATTTGTGTAACAAAGTGATTTCCACGTCTCCTTCATGATGTGACAGTGTCAGAGCTGAATGCACTTGTAGAGTATCATGTTTTTATGGCTCACATTTAAAGTGTTCCAGCTCTAATGTACAGCTGTCATATTAGAAATAGAAGCAGCTCTGATTTTAGTGCTCAAAGAAATCTATGAAGTTATGAATTCACACATGAACAGTTTTCTGCAGCGTTCCTCTTGGCCTTATTTGCAGCTCCACTCTTGTTTTTGCTCTAATTATTATTTCTCTCCATGAGCCGTTTCTCTGCCTGAAGGAGGCGCCACTCCATCGCTTCATTTAGTGCAGAACAAGAGTCACATGATGCTGCTCTGTCAACACCAATCACACTTTGTACAGCTCATGTTGTGTTTGTTGTCCTCTCAGTGTGTCAGGTGGAGGTGGAGGAGGGGGCGGAGTCTGTCCAGCTGCCCTTCAGAACCACACAAAACCTGCCTGAAGATGCTAAAGTGGAGTGGGAACGCATCAAACCTAAACCAGTAATACTTGTCCACTGGTATGAGAACGGCTCTGACCAGCCTGACAAACAGCACCAGGTTTACAGAGACCGAACGAAGATGAATGAAGACCTGCTGAAAACTGGAGACCTCAGTCTGACCCTGAAACAGCCCACAGAGAGAGACAGTGGAGAATACAGATGTTATGTCTGGAGTCATGGAAACATCATGAGATGGAAAACAGTGCAGCTCAAAGGTTTGTGTGTGTGTGTGTGTGTGTGTGTGTGTGTGTGTGTCTGTGTGTGTGTGTGTGTGTGTGTGTGTCTGACTGTGTTGTGTCTCCTCTGCAGGGAGAGTTCAGGTCCAGGATCAAACAGGGGACATCAGGAACAGAAGCAGCTCCATTGATCCGACTCCTCTGATGGCTGATCAATCAGTTTGATCTGTGTGTTCTTTGATTATTGATCAGTGATGTCAGAGTGGAGTCAGTGTGATGTTGTTGTTGTGTGTTTGAGACTTTTAGTGTCCATGAAGGTCTCTGCTGCCGTAGATCCTCTGAACTGTGACAGAGGTCTCACTCTGGAGGAAACTCTCAGCACTTTCCAGCAGCTCCTCCATCATGGAGGACGTTCCCTCACTGTAACAGGTGGAGGAGAGAGGAGAGGAAGCACAGGTGGATCCTCTGAGGAAGAGGAGCGTTCCTACAAACCACATGATCACATGACCAGAGGACAAGCATGTGCAGAAACACATTAAAGTCAGCCTGTAAACACGTTTATGGAAATTCTAGTCGTGTTTTTCTGTCACATTCAAATAAAAGCAGAGAAAGCAGAACAAATGCTGAAGCTGTCTGTGTGAAATAAAGGAGTTAAAGTACACACACACACACACACTCACACACACACACACACACACACACACACACACACTCACATCTGTCCAGCAGCTGTCTGAGCTGCAGTCTGTATTGTGTGTGTAATATCTTCATATGTTTCTAACATTACAGTTTTATCTTCAGGTGTAAAATCAGCTGCTCTGCTGTCTTATCCCCTGATCCTGTGTGATTGATTCGATCCTGCAAACGCCACAAATTTCATTTCAGCTTTTATTTGAAAGCCAGCGAGTAAAAGGATCAGCGATAGTTTTCAGAGCGATGCCAAAGCTTGGCTTCCTCTCCTACAGCAGCTTTTCTTTCTTTTCTCTCCCTGTGAAATACAGCAGCTGGACCTTTAGCTGCAACACACTGTGAGACAAACTGCACACAAACAGTTTGTGTGTTTGCTGATGTTTGTTGAGCTGATAGAAACGCTGCATTTGAAATTAGCTGACACTTCAAAAACGTTCGTCCCTTTATGCTCGCTGCTCTTCAGCAGGGCTAGTTAGATGCTAAAGTAGCGCTAACACAACTTCCAGACACCTGCAGGCGTTCAGGTGTTGTCCCAAAAACATATCAAATAAAAACATGGCCCACTTTAAGCCCTGACTGTGACTCACAGTTTGACTCTTTGGTCTCTTTTTATGTGATTAATAAATGAACAGGATTTCCTTTCATGTGTTTCTGTTTAGGCTCAAATCGCTTTGATGTTTGAAGCTCGCACTGATGAAATAATAACTCCCCTCAAATGTGTTAAACCTAAAGTAACCAGCCTGTTTGAACATGTAAGGAGTAGAAAGTACAGATGCCTGAAAATTCTACTTAAGTACAGTAACAGAGTATTTGTACTTAGTTACTTCCCACCTCTGGCCCTACCGTTTTATCCCATATGACTAAAGGCAGGTAGGGGCTGGCTGGATTCAGCAGAGCAAACATCTAATGTAGTCGTGGGCTCACAAGTTTCTCTCTGGATGCTGTCATGGTGTAGTTGCCATGGTGACACAAGGTTTGGCCCTGACCAAAGCGCTCGGCACAGACATGGTAGATTTGGCCGTCACTAAATGATGGAGGCGGGGAAGCGAGACTCAGACGGGTCAGGTATCCTGGTGTTACTGAGGAGAACTCTGCTCTCTCTTTCTAGTCCCTGTTATTTACTCACACTGTCCCATTTAAAGCAGCTGAATCCTCTGTGATGCTGTTCACACAAATATGGTTGGATCACGCTGAGACTGAAGGGACTCTGACTGTCAGCTCACTCTTGAACACACTGAGTTTCTGGGAGTCTGGCAGATATGAGACCCTCTTCAGGAACTGAGTCAAAGAAGAAAAAGTGGATTTTTTCATTTGATCGTCATTTTTCACTGGACGTGGGTAAAACTCCTGGATATCAAAGACATTCTGAGGATCACTGAAGTTAAACGGCTGAAAGTTTAAAGAGAATTGTAAAATGATAAGATAACGATTGACTAATAAGATTATCTGACAGGTCCTTAAAGTGGCCCCTTGGTGGAGCTCAGCAGGACGACAGGTGGCTGTGAGCTCATTTTAAAATAATCATAGAATAAACAGAAACATTAGCAGATGACGTTTGAAGGCTTTACATGTGTTGGATATGAATGTTTGGAGCCCATTTAGAGCAACTAAAAAAATCCTTGGTTGCACTGTTGAGACCAGCCGTTCGAATAAAAACAAAAAGTCTCCTCAACTTTGAAAGTCTCTGTGTGGCCAACAGCAGACAACATTATGCCCCCATCATGACCTAAACCACTCATGAAGGTGCTGCTTAGAGTAGCTGAACGCACCGCTGAAGTGTTGCACCACCGACTCTGTGCTGCTGCTGTTTGCTCGATTTGTGTATCATGCTGGTGTCTCTGCACAGACGCACAGAAAGGGAAAATGACGTAGGGAATTCCCACAATAATCTAATTGCGCACAGCGACACCTGCACGTTCCACCAGTGTTCTGCCAAAAAAATCATAGACCAGCCATTCGAATGAAAAAAAAAGAAAGAAAAGTCTTTGCAACTCTGAAAGTCTCTGTGTGGTCAACAACAGACACACATTGTGCCCATATCGTGGTCTAAACTGTTAAGGGTTCAAATATTGAGGAGGGATACAGGAGGGATTCAAAATCACAACACTGGTCCAGGAGAGTCGGTCAAACGATGATTTTAATGAACACACGTGTGGGAGATGAACACTGTACGCAGACAGCATCGATCTCACTCGAACAATACACAATCAGTTGTTTTTATGCCATCGGGGTATTGTTTATGACGCCCCCTCATGCGTCAAGCAGATACAATACATGCATAAGTTGCAAAACCACAAATGTTCTGGTGACGACTTTTGACACAGTGAAAAGAACATCGCCTCCATCTCCATGCCAGGTGCCTTTCCTGTAGCCCGTCTCGCTCTCGCTTCTCCAAAACCTCAGGGCATGCTCTGCAACAAAACTGTCAGTTCTGCAGACTCAAAATGCAGTTGCACGCAAAATATGTCTGAACTCTTACCTAGAATATAAGTCTACCTAAGATGTGTGTGTATGTCTCCCGACCTCATTTGCACTTTGTATCACCTCTCACCTCGCCTACTAAAGCTCACAACCAGACAGAGGCCACTCTCATGTGTGTAACAATCTAACTAAAACTATATATGTATATATTGAATAAATGCTTTAATTAAATGCCACTACTCAAAGCTTAATATTAAGATTATGAACGAATAAAAGACAGTAATGAATATCCTGGTTATTCAAATAGCCTCATCCAGACAGCTCCTCAAAATAAGCACCAAAAAATGCACTTTACAGAGGAAACAAAGACATTTTAGAAGTACACTTCCTGACTTATTCTGAGTCATCTGTTACATTCAGAGATAGTCAAGGGAGGGACCTCTGATGCCCAAGGTAAGATGTGCATTTATTTAGATGTTCAGTTCAAAGCCTTTGAGGTATTTTTAATTTTGACTTTCTTTTTATTTTATGTATCTTGAGATATTTTAAATTTAAGCTCAGTGAAGCACTTTAAGCACAATAACTTCAGTGCCGCATTTTTCAGACTATAAGGTGTGCTTAAAATCCTTTCATTTCCTCGAAAGAGTACTCAGTTCCAGTGATGGGAATAACGGCGTTACTAACGGCGTTACTAACGGCGTTACTAACGGCGTTACTAACGGCGTTACTAACGGCGTTACTAATGGCATTACTAACGGCGTTACTAACGGCGTTACTAACGGCGTTACTAACGGCGTTAACGGCGTTACTAATGGCATTACTAACGGCATTACTAACGGCGTTACTAACGGCGTTAACGGCGTTACTAATGGCATTACTAACGGCGTTACTAACAGCGTTACTAACGGCGTTAACGGCGTTACTAACAGCGTTACTAACGGCGTTAACGGCGTTACGTTTTTCAGTAACGAGTAATCTAACTAACTACTATTCCTATCGTTACAACGCCGTTGCAGTTACTAACAAGAAAACGCAGTTCGTTACTATTTTTCAACAAACAGACGGTTGAAGCTCCCTTCAGATTACTGCATCTTATATCAGTTGCACGGAAGTAGCTGTAAGTAATCTGGACGCTACAGCTTTAAGCAGCTGCGCTCCCGCAGACGGTAATCACGATCACTGTCTAACACAACACCTGGAGCTAAGGGGGCAAAACAATCGCATGAGTGCTGCTGTTTGACTGAGGAAGAATAAAGTAGGCGTGGTAAGCCAATCACATGACCACTTAAAGACAAAGCAAACAAGGTGACATATACCAGTTTATAAACTGTGTTGATAGGCCAGTAAAACCAGAGTCATGATAAACAATATATACACAGCGTTTTTTCCTCAATAGTTTCGTCACGTTTACTGTCTAAGGACAGCGCAGCGAGACCTCTCTGCTTATGAGAGGAAAAACAAAAAAAACAGGGGAAGTTTTAGGAGTGACAGCGAGAGAGAGAGAGAGAGAGAGAGAGCAGAAAGAGAGAGAGACAGTTTTGAGATCAGTGGCGTGTCCAGAGGGGTGGCCTGTGCCCCCCCAGGCCGCCCCAACCACACTGGCCACCCCAGGTGCCACCCGAAGTTAAAACAATAAAATTTAATGAAATATGAAATGTACGATTATGGTTTCACAGTGAAGCTCAGATATCCGAGGGTAAGTGAATGCAGCACCGGCTTCTGCACTATGAGCATCATGTTAGCAAAGGAAGGAGAGCCAAGCACGAAAGACGGCACCGCAGAAAACATTTTTTCGGGGAAAGATTAACAAGTTAACATAGCTGGACTGGCCATCGGACATTTGCACGGTGGGCTGATGACTTTTTTTTTGTACCGGCATGAACAATGAGAGGTGGTGGTTTAGCCAGATGCTGGCCGATTTGTAAAAATAACTCCGTTGTTTGGTGGTGGCTATGGCGGAGCTTCCACAGAGGCAACAGGTGGATGAGGGAAGGGGAGGCAGCAGGAGGACAGATCCGAGGCAGCCTCCGGTCCGAGCGTCAGGTGAACTGAGCTTCAGGTAAGAAGTTATGACCTGCAGTCTATCAGGGTCAGATATAAACCAAGTTTAGGGGGAGTTTATTTTCATTGTGCTGACATTTTACAGTCAGTTACAATAACTCGTACTGCTACTAGCTAGCATGACAGAGTTTCTATACAGCTGGGTGGTGCTATGATGTTACTGATAGTGAAGTTTATTTTATTCATAAGGTTAGTTAGTAGAGTTGCCAACCGTTCCGTAAAAGACGGAATCCTCCCGCATTCAGAGAAAACACATTTCGTATTAAGGTGAAAAGGAACAGTTTGTCCCGGATTTCAGCTAGAATGGAAAAAGACACAAAGATGGAGTTATTCTTTGTCTTTGCTGCCAACGGCTCCTTAAAAATGGAATGGTCCCTCATTCAGAGAAAATATTATGCATTTTGTATTGAGCTGAGAAGAGACGCAGTTTGTCCCGTACTTTAGCTAGAATGGAAAAAGACACAAAGCTGGAGTTATTCTGTCTTTACGCTGCAGCTGCCTCTTCTTCTCTCATCTCCCCCCCACCCCTCCCTCCCCTGTTTCTACTTCAATCATGAAACTGATCAATGATCAGCTGATCGGCTTTTCTCTCTTGTTTATTTATCGCCCACTTTGTGCCAGAAACAGGAAACCAGCCGATGTCGCGCTAAACAACAGCAGCACGTTTAAGCTTGATCACCTGTGTTAGAATTTATTTAATATTAATTTCTAGTATCAGCTGATGTTTGCTGGAGCCACAGCTGTAAAGCTGCTGGTCATGATGGTTTGGATATGTGGTGAGAGGGAAACATGAAGATGAAACCAGGAGATGTCCTTACTGAATCATCAGAGTTGACAGGTGATGGAGAAACAGGTTTACCTGTTAGGTGACATGGATGAGTTGAAGTTATGAACTGTTTCTGAGAGACAAATAACACCAGGATCCTTTTCTAAGTAGCTGACAGCTGGTAACTGTGCAGGGGCGGGTCTAGCAAAGTGTTGCCAGGGGGCCAGGTAGGGCATTAACAGGGAGAGGGGGGCACAAAGAAATACTTTCTTATTCTCATTTAAAATATCTAGCTTTTAATTATCTGAATCTTGCGAACAAAGTTTTTATCTGACGTAAAATGTATAGAAATCATACATATACCAACAAGACTGTACATCACTGTCACAACAGCGTCTGTTTTCATTCAAAGGCTTTATGGCTTTAATACCTGGTGGGCCGGTCTGTAGTGAAAATGCCCAATTTTTTGTCCCAGTCCAGCCCTGCAGGTTAATACTGGCAGTGTCACGATGCCAGCTGACTGTATTTCATCATCAGCCAGTGTTGTTCTTTATCAATATTACCAAAGTTTACCATAAGGCAGCATAGAAAGTATTTACTTGCTTTCAGGTTTTATTCAAATGTTAGTCTTTTCAGTTGTTTCCCACTTTTTTCCTGTTTCAAAATCAAACACCAGTTTGTGAGAAGATTATCTTCTTTTTTTAATAGGCATTGGTTTTGCATTGGCTAATTTGCCAATTGTATGTTAAAAATGTTCATATTTTAATATTCAAAAATGTTTTTGCCCAAAACATATGTGCACTACATGTCAGTGAAAATACTATGCAAATATTGCTGTCTTTGACTGCTGAATAAACACTGACTGATTGTATCTCTTGTACTTTATCGCCGCAGTATCTAACAACTTTGCACCGTAGTGGTTAAAATCTCATTCTAATAAGAGTTAAAAGCACATTCGGTTATTAGGTTTACAGGGTTATTGAATTATGGTTAACGGTTGGTAGAATTGTTTTTAACATTATCTGCCAATTACATCTGCCACCCTTCTCCAAATCTGTGCCCCTGCCTGGCCCCCCCAACAAAAATTTTCTAGACAAGCCACTGTTTGAGATGTGAGAGATTTGTGACGTTTAGCATGTTTGGAGTGTGTAGTTAATGTGTTGTCTTGTGTAGTTAGTGTGTAGTGTTGTGGATAGTTTTGTGTTGTGTGTCAGAACAATGAGGCGACTGCTGTCTCCAGGTAGAAACAGGAGTGACACACCTGCTGCTGTCAGACCTGCAGGTATCAGGCAGTGATGTTCTCCTTTATAGTGGACAGAAATATTTGGAGTGGCACAAATAATTTGTGGCATCTTATTGAAGAACAGCTGATTGTTCTGTAAATAGTTTGAAATGGTTATTTAAAAAAATCAAGGTAAAAGGTAAATGGCTGCAAATAACTTTGCTGTTTGCAAAACTTGTGCACAGGATTTTAAAATTGACAATTTATATTTGCATTTAAAGTTATGAAATATGATCATTAAACATGTTTGTGGTTGTTACAGTAAACATAACATAATAAGTAAATATAACTTTTTCTACTCTGATTTTATGTTTTTTGTCTGATTTTATATCAATTGTGTTCATACAGTTTGTCAAAATGAAAACATGACTGTAAATTCAGACACGTGAGGTTGTGCTGAAAAGGATGATACCACCAAGGCAATAAACTGTTTTTAAAGGTGAAATGTGGAGGGAAAATCAAAAGTAGTTAAAAATGGCCAATTATACCCTGGACCCCAGAGGGTTACACTTTTTTTTTAAAGTAACACAATAGTTACTTTTCAAGCAATTAATTACTTTTAGAATATTGTAACTCAGTTACGTTTTTGAAGAAGTAACTAGTAACTATAATTAATTACTTTTTCAAAGTAACTTGCCAAACACTGGTGAGGACATAAAACATCAGCTACCTGAAGTCCTCAAATATAAAAGAGATCCTCTGTTCTTAGATGTTATTGGACCTGAACGGAAAACACTGAGAAGGACAGAATAAACCCAGCCTACTCTGTCACGCTCTTTCACATTAGTTTTACACTGGTCAGTGTAAAGTTAAACAGCACAACAAGGACAGACAAAACTGTCTCTGTGGGCAATCTGAATCCTGTCAGTGTTCAGGATACAGTCAGCTTTGGTTAATCTGGATCAGAGCAGAGACAAATACGTGTGTCTGACAGGAAGTTTAACCACAAGCTCCATACTGTATCTGTGTGAAATAGAGAACTTAGGTCAGGTTCAGGCAGCAGAACTACTCGGCTAGACTTAGGTTAGTTTAATAAAGTTTGGGGTTAAAGTCGACTCTTCCTCAGGACAAAATCTATGAGTTAGTACAGTTTGTTCTTTAGTATAAACCATAAAGACAAATTTCTGTGAAACCTGACCTGTGTGGCTTTTGTCCCCTCTGTGAGAAACATGCACATTATAAAGCCGACACATTCATTCAGTTTACTCTTTCATTCTAAAGTGAAAGTGACTGTGTGAGCTTTCTATACAAAGATGTGTAGTTGTGTTTACTTGACTTCAGTTTCAGTCAGAATTAAAGAGACTAATTGTGTTTAAGAGAGAAGAATCAGAATCAGAAAGGGTTTTATTGCCAAATGTTGAGCAGGTTTACAACATTAGGAAATTGCTGCGGTGCTTAGTGCAAACATACTGTCATATAACGCTTAAATAGACATGAAAATAAGAATAAGAATTAAAAGTGCTAAGTAGATAGATATATACATGAGTGCAGGTGGTGATCAGTGCAAACATGGAATGATGCAGTGAACACAGTGTAGGGTCATGTGTTAGTGGTGGGAACAGTCATACGGTTATTGTTCATGAGTCCAACAGCAGAGGGGAAGAAACTGCTCTTATGGCGAGAGGTTCTGGTGCGAATGGACCGGAGCCTCCTGCCTGAGGGGAGCAGGTCAAACAGACTGTGTCCAGGGTGTGAAGGGTCAGCTGTGATCCGAGCTGCACGCCCCAGTGTCCTGGAGGTGTACAGGTCCTGCAGAGATGGGAGTCTGCAGCCAATCACCTTCTCAGCAGAGCGCACAACACGCTGCAGTCTCTGTTTGTCCCTGATGGTGGCTCCAGCGTACCACACGGTGATGGAGGAGGTGAGGATGGACTCGATGATTGCGGTTGAATTTCTTCAGCTGCCTCAGGAAGTACATCCTCTGCTGGGCTTTCTTCATGACGGAGGAGGCAGAGACACCATTGATGTCACAGTTCCAACTACTCACACCAATCACATTCAGTCCAGTTCATGTGGACAATAATCAGATGTTGTAAAAGCAGAATGGGAGTCTGCATTTAAATAAATGATGAGTTCATAGTTATTTTTCAGGCCGACCACAGTTATTCTATAACATGCTGGTAAAAAGGAGCCCTGTATATTTGATGGATCTGCTTGAATGCAGAAGTTTGTGAAAGAAGTTCCTCCAGTGATTCTCTGCAGTTACCTTGAGTGGGTCCAGTCCAGCTCCAGTTACATGATGACCATTGTACAACATCTGTTGCAGCTGCATGCATGAACCAATAACAGCTAATACATTGTTGAAAACGTGTCTCTGTGCTTGGAGCAGATGTCTGTTCATGCAGGGTTTTACTGCTGGTTTCTTATTCCACCTTATTACCCACTCTGATACATGACTGAGTGCCCATGTGCATCAGTGGGTGTGGGCTGCTTCTCACAACAAGAGATTTAAGAAGAGTCTTCCTTTAACTAGGAAGTGATCCACAGGTGGCCTAACACATGGAGACAGACGAGCATTGGCACATTTAGACTCAGCAAATAATCCACGCAGACGTGGGGAGAACATGCAGACTCCTCACAGAAAGGCCCGACGGTGGGTTCAAACCCGTCGGCTCACACGGAGAAAATCTTCCCTTGTTACCCGCCGACTCAGCAGATTTGTGTCTCTACAGCTTTGTGTTCTTCTTCAAAATGAAATTCAAATGGAGGGTTTTGTTTGACACTAGAGATCAGAGATGCCCCACAGACCAACACATGAAGTACTTTCTATTTGTGGATTAGAATGAGAAATATATCTGTATTATAGTTTATTATAATCTACCTGAATCAGTGTTTGGGATCAGATTTCTGTGTGGCCTGGTTCACTCACTTCATCATCATTTAACATCATTTTCTATTGACTTTGACTGTATAGAAATGATGCACACTTAACACCGTCTGTAGATTTCTTTGGTTAGTAGACACCTGCCTTTGTTCGCTCTAGAGTGGATATTATAATATGATTCCTGACTGGTCTCTACTCTGTGTGGGTCATGTCTAAACCCTGGGCTTCAGACTTCGGGCAGAGCTCCCTACAGCCATGTTAAAGAGCTGGAAAAGCTTCAACGTTGTGAATTGACTGGCAGAGCTTACAGGCTCATAAAGGTTCACCTGTGATTTACAGGAAGCACTTCTTTTATCTTTTTAAGTCTTTAAATCAAAGTCATGGAAACTTCCTCCTCCAGTGACAAACATCAAAGTTTCATGTCTGACCGCTCACGGCACTTTTACACTTTTGTAGCCTTTTTTAAATTTTATTTTTATTTTTTATTTAACCTTCATTTAACCAGAAAGATCCCATTGAGATTAAAAACCTGTTTTTCAAGGCCCTGGCCCAGATAGGCAGCAGCAAGTGTCTCACAGTTAGAGAGATTACTCAATTAAACACAGGCAGCAACAACACACATACAAAAATAAATTAAAAATTAAAAAATTCAATAAAATTCAGTAAAATTCAATAAAGTTTAAATAAAATTTAAAAATTTCAGTTAAAATGACAATCAGTATAATTGAAACAGTTGCATGTTATGGAGTTGGCCTCAAGGATCCTTAGTTTAGATTTAAAAGCACTTTAATGAAATGAATTCAGTCATTTTCCATTCGCTCTGCTGTTTGTTCCAAGCCGAGGGTACTAAATGGACAAAAGCTCTTTTACCAAATTCAGTTCGAATAGAAAGCAACAAGTAACCATGTGGACGAAGAGAATACCGACCAGCATGTTTCATTGCAAGCAGGGAACATCTATAAGACGGCAGCAACCCAAGTATCGCCTTATATATAAAACTGTATAGATGAGAGTTCCTCTGACTTTCTAAAGCAGGCCATCCTACCTGAGAGTATAACTCACAGTGGTGAGTCTGAGATTTATGGTTAGTGATGATCCTCAGAGAAGCATGATACACAGAATCAACCATTCGAAGACATTGAGCAGAAGCATTCATATATAGAATATCTCCATAATCCAGCACAGGCAAGAATGTTGCAGCAACAAGCCGCTTCTTTGTATTAAAAGAGAAACACAACTTATGTTGAAAATAAAATCTCAGTTTTAACTTCAGATTTTTCACAAGATTCTCTACATGTGGTTTGAAGGTAAGTGAGTCATCAATGAAGAAAGGCTTTCTGCAAGGAGTCAGTGGCTTGGACAAGAGTTGAACCACAGCTGCAAATAACTGTATCATCAGCATAAAAGTGCAAGTTTGCATCTGGCACATTTAGACCAAGATAGTTTATGTAAATGATAAATAGAAGGGGACCTAATACAGAGTCCCGTGGCCCTCCGCTGTGCACTGTAACAAATTCAGATCAGATTTAATGCACTGAGTCCTGTTACTGAGGTAGTTTGAGAATGATGCCACTGCTGTCTCAGAGAGTCCTGACTGGAGGAGTCTACGTTTTAAAACACAATGATCAACAGTGTCAAATGCTTTTGACAAATCAATAAAAAGTGATGCGCAGTTGTTTCTTATCAAGTGCAACAGTACTATCATTTACACTTTCATTGCAGCTGTGATAGTACTTGGATCTTTCCTAAAGCCTGATTGATATTCAGATAAAATGGCATTAAAACTCCTTTAACTGCTCGCACACAAGAGCTTCAAGAACTTTGGCCAACACAGATTAGATATTGGTCAGTAATTAGTTAACACTGCTGGGTCGCCCCCTTTTAATAGAGGGACAACAAAAGCTGATTTCAATACTGAGGGAATTTCATTCATATCCAGTGTGAGGTTGAAAAGTGTTGTGAGAGGCTCTGCCACAAAATCAGCTGCCAGTTTCAATAAGTAAGGATCTATTAAGTCTGGCCCTGGAGAATTTCTATGATCTAACACTTTAAGAGCTATTATTTTGATTGATTTGGATGGGAACATGTGCACTATTTCATTGTTCAGGAAAATTCATTCAAGTTTTCAACAATAAATTTCAAGTGAAAAAGTTTTTTTTTTGTTTTACAATAATAAAATAACAACAGGAATAATAATCATATGTTATTACTATTAATAATAATTGTTCTTGGCTTCATTTTCTCTTCCAGTCTTAAAACACTTCCATTCAGTGATTTGGGGGAAACATGACACATTTAAAGGCCTTCATTTGTTTTTAATATCAGAGTTATTAATGAGTCACAGCAGCCCTGAATAAACACTTGAATTACTGTCTGAGCTGCTGCAGTTTCCTGCTGCGTCCACTAGGTGTCAGTAAAGCTGCAGGTGTCTCCTCTGTGAGTCCACCTGTGGGGGAAACAGTCCAGCTGGTACCTCCTTCTGCTCCTCTTACTCCTTTGTAGAAAGAGGAGGGGCATAGAGGTTAATGTTAGGGTGCACAAACTTTATACCACCAGAGATGGAGCAACAAGCAAAGCCATCACCATTTCAACTTTGAGGAGGCCGGCACACGTGTGAAGCTACATGCTAACACAAACTGGCTTTGCCGAGTCTCGTCCTCACAAACTCACCAAGTCACTCACCAACGTAATGGACATGATGCAGATGAGAATCATGTCTCCAGGACAGACAGGTGTCTAACAATAATCACAGAGAGCTGGCTGGATCACAATACTCCCCCACACAGCTGTGGAGTCTGAGAGGTGCTCCAGTGTTCGAGTGGACAGGTGTGTGTCCTGTAAAGCGGCGGGTGTGTGTGTCTACATACAGAACAGCTGCTGATGTGAACACTCTGCTCACAGGTTTGGAGTATCTGTCAGTAAAATGCAGAGTGGTCCACATGCCACTTTCTGCCTGTCTGCTCAAAGCTGTTTATATAGCACACAGGCTAATGCTAAGTTAGCACTGCAGGAGCTGTACTGTAGTGATGTGTCGGTCGTGAACGAAATGGCTCTTAGAGCCGGATCTTTGACGTGAACGACGCGAGCCGTGGGGGTTTTTTTCTCTCTCACCCTCTCTCTCGCACTTTTTTCCACGTCACTCTGCACGCTAGCCTTGTGCTTTGCGCTGGGAAGAGGGGGGAAGGGCAGTAGTTACACTGGCAGTAGCACAGGAACAGAGCCGGAGAGAGAGAGAAAGAGAGCCAGGGACAACAACGTCACATTAGAAAGGTATAGTAATCATCCACTATTTTCAGTTGCAGATGATAAAGGATTCAGAAAGTTTATTCATGCAGGCCTATATGACAGAGAATATTCATCTTCTTTTTGTTTTCATATTTTAATTTATATTTAATGGTGTTGTGTTTGCAGTGTTTTGTGTTGTTTCACTTTAAATTTGTTTAAAAGGAAAAAGATGAAAATTTAAATAGTTAAAAGTTGAAATGTGAATAGCTGGTTTTGTATTATATGATTTATTTATTACATTTTATGTGGAGTGAATAAATAAAAGTATATTTACGGTACCCTAGAGACAAAAAAACGTAAAAACTCAAAACACGTACAAAAGACAACAGAAGTGCTCCAGGATGCTGGGCGCAGTGTTGAGCTTTTGTTACCTCGTGGCTACACAAGCCAGCAAGTACCAACAACCGGATTTGGTGTGTGGTAGTAACAGGTAAATGAACTTTTTTTTAATTATTTGAATATATATGAGTGCTTGTGTGTAAATACACAAACAATACACACATGCTTTCAATTGTGTAATTTAAGTGATCTAGGTAGCTCTGTTTTGGAAGTTCACCCTCTAGCAGATCATTACATGAAGGAACCTTTTAAAAAACAAGCGCGTCCATGCTGACAGGTGTGATCACACGGGTGCTCACACACACAAACTACACCCTTTTTGGCTCCTACCTCAAAGCACACTGTGCGCTGTCGATGTTACGTGCTGCACAATAATGTTTAATAAAAAGAAAAAAAGAAAAGGAAAGAAAAAAAAGGAAGTTCAGTTCATGCTAGAAATGTGATTTGGAGTTTGTACATGTTTTGTCTCTAGGGGCCACCGCATATATTTATATATAAACATATATAAATAAAACCACTTCTTTTTTTTACATTAGTAATTCCTTTTGTGCATAATTTTATATTATTGTTAATAATAAATTAATTAAAGCAACAAAACAACCTCATCTGTAACTGGAAGGTTGCCGGTTTGATCCCCCTGCTCTCTCTGTCCTGGTCGTTGTGTCCTTGGGCAAGACACTTCACCTACCGCCTACTGGTGATGGCCAGAGGGGCTGATGGTGCGATATGGCAGCCTCGCTTCTGTCAGTCTGCCCCAGGGCAGCTGTAGCTACAACTGTAGCTGCCTCCACCAGTGTGTGAATGTGAGAGTGAATGAATAGTGGAATTGTAAAGCGCTTTGGGTGCCTAGAGAGCGCTATATAAATGCAATCCATTATTATTATTATTATTATTATTAAATCTAAAACTCAGAGAGCTTTAGATATAAAACATCAGCTGCATACTGTCCTTAATTTAAAGTGAAATCTTCTGTTCTTAAACTTAGATTTGATATCTTAGACCTGAAAACCTGCACAGCTTCATTGTTCAAAATTTACTGCAGTTCAGCTTTAGACTCACACACAGCTGGTTCATTTTTCTGTCTCTGTGTCCTCACTTTCCCAGCATGCCTCAGCTCTGGAGGTGTATGAGGGGGTGGAGTCTGTCCTGCTGACCTGTCAGGACTCTTCTGTACCTGCATGTCCCACTTTGGTGTGGAGCTGCCACAACCTTAGTCCTCCAATCGTCCACCAGCGTAACCTGGCAGGAGATGAACTGAGAAGAGCTGTGGAGAGTGGGCAGGCAGGTGAGTCACAGGTAGGCTTTTCTCTCTTCAGCAGCAGCTCAAACCCGCTCAAAGATTCAGGTGAGCAGGATTTGCAGGACTCACCATGAGTTCTTCCACATGAAAGTATTTCCAGCTGTCAGAACACAAAAGAAAACAGGTGAGAAAATTCCCGAGGAACAAGCAGAGAGGAAAACACTGGACGGCAATTACCGCCACTGATAGGTAGCAGTCTGTTAGAGAGTGGAGGTGCCTGTTAGTCTTTAAATTCTACTGAGTGAATGAGCTGATGACAAACAGCCAGAGCCCAGGAAAACTGGAGATCAAGCCAGCCACCCGAGAGGAAAGAGAGAGGGAAGGAAACACAGAGAGGAAGCAGAGGAAGGAAAGAAGGAAAACAAACCTGACCTGCCAGGACCATCACGAGTTTCTACCTGCTCTGAAAAGGTGGTGCAAAAATACGCCATCTGTGTTGTTTCAAACAGTCCAGCTTAAATTACAAAACTTAAACTAATCTTAGACTAAACTTTAAAATAATTCTGACACATTATTTATTAAACACAGTCAACTCTGTGTTATCAGTGAGGGCATTCATGAGCCCTACACTTACATAGACAATATATCACAAACATAGAGACAAGCAGGAGCTTTGGGTTATTAAACTTACGCTTTTTAAGCATGGCAACACTTTTTTATTGTTCTTTATTCAAATGACATTTAATACATGTCAGTCTGCTGATGTGTCAGCACTGAAGTGGAAGTTGTGGGCTGTAAAGAGGATTTTTCACAGTGGACAGTTTCATGTCACATGACTGACTTCCTCTTAAAAACAAAAGTGACACTTTCCTTTTGTGCTTTCAGTTGGAGAGAAATTGCTGCGTGTTTGTTTCTTTGTTCAGTCAGCAGCAGATTTAAAGGACTTTGTGTTTGTTTGAGCTTTTTACAGGAGGATGAAGACGTTGCTGATGATCCTGCTCCTCATAAATGGTAAGAAACTGAATGCAGATCAATCTGCACTCACACCACAGTTTAAGGCAGATAATCTCACTGTGTGGTGTTTATGTGATGATTTTAATTCATTGCTACAAAATACAAATGTAATGATGTGTGCTCCGTGAGAGTCGAGAGAAGCTTCTGTCCAAGACAGAAGTAACAGAGAAGTAAGAGCGACTTTACATTTGCAGAGTAAAGATTCATGTTTTATGCTTTATTACATTTGACTTTGACTGTACTTAAGAAATTACATATTTTTGCATTTAAGAAAATGTTTTCTTTAAAACTTGTAAACACGCAAATGCAACGATGGGTTTCAGTTGGGTTTTAGTTCAACTTTAAAATACTGAAAGTTCCAAAACAGAAACCAGTTATTCTGAAACACCTGTGATTCTTCACTTTTGAAGATTTATTATTCATCATTAATCAGACAAAAGCATTTTACAATAATTGACAGATGACTAAGTTTCTAAAATAACAAATGGCTGCAGTTTTAGATGAGTGGTGTACTGAGTGTCCTCTCTGTTAGGCTGCATCAAAGCAAAAACCACACAGGGTGACCCCTCGCAATAAAGAGCTTATGAATCCAGAAATATCTGCTTCATCTATCTCCCAAAAAATCTAACACCCAAGTCCAACATAACAGGTATTATAAGTATTAAAGTGACTGGAATGTCGCCCATGGACCATATGGTACAAAAACTTTACAACACACTTTCAGGATTGTAGGATTGTGGTGCTTTGTGGATGGTTGTGGTCAGGGTGGAGCTGTCATCAGATAGTGTGTCACTTTTAACTCTTTATGTCATGACCCTTACCCTAAATTTAGTGACTTATTTTGTTACATGAAACCTCTCAGTGTTGAGTGAAATAAGGAGCAGCAGAGGATTGGACCTAAGACTAATATCATTTTATGCATGTTTAAAAAACGTGTATTTACAAGAATATCTGAGGTGTATTTGTACATGTTTAAAGATTCATATTTAGTTTCTTTTTTATAAAATGTCTGTTTTCGCGTTGTTGCCTCGGGGCAACATTATGCAGTTAACTACACTTTATCTGTTAGCAGTGGCTCGTGGTGAAAGTAGCCATTCATTTACCTCAGTCCTTCAATCTGCCCCTTCTTACTTGTATTCCTCACTTGCAGCCTGCTGTGACTGTGGGGCCTGGTTAGTAAGTGAGTGAGGGGGAGGGGCCAGTAGCACTAAGAGCTTTGATTGGACAATCCAGTGTCAGTAATGAAAATAAACAAATGGGCTGCTTTTCGTTCTTGTAGGGCCGGCTGTGTAGCAGCCACCAGTAAAATGCATGGTGTACCAGATTATCAGTCCATCCCTGATTCCAGTAAAAACGTTAGTTTGCATGGTGGTAACTTTGTGGTGGAAAACACCTCTGCGTGCACGATAAGCAAACTGGAGTGGGTCCATCAGTTGGGGTCAGTTGCTCTTACGACGTGCTGTTTTATGATCTTCTCCATGGCCTTCATCACCAGGGAGGTGAGGGCCACAGGACGAAGATCATTCAGAGACTTTGGGTTGTTTCTTCTGGGGATGGGGATGACTGTGGAGGGTTTCCACAGCTGGGGGATGGTGTGACTGTCAATTGAGTGTTGAAATGGAGTCTGGAACACACTTCCTAGTTGCCCTGCACAGTGCCTCAGAACTCGACTGCTGATGTTGTCAGGGCCGGGTGAGCTCCTCTCCCTGGTCCTCCTGAGGGCTCTCATCACGTCTTCAGTCCTGAAGGTGACTGCAGAGTGAGGTTTACAGTGCAGGTTTGAGTGAGGATCTGGACTCCTCAAGCTGGGCCATGTTGTCCGTCTCACACCTGGTGTAGAAAGCGTTGAGGTCGTCAGGGAGGGAGGAGGGGTTGCTGCTCTCTACCTGGGGGTGGTGACTGCAGTATTCACAGAGGCCATGGTTTGAGGCCCTGCCAGGCTGAGCGGAGATCCCCTGTGGTGAATTTTTCTCCAGCTGTGTTTTTGTAGTCCAGTTTAGCAGTTTTTATGGCCCTCTTGACTTCCCTGTTGACCTCCTTTTTATCCAGAGCACAGCCGGTGAAGAAAATCCTCCTTGTAGTGTGAGGATACTTTCCGCTGTCCACTGCATGATGTCTTTGGTGACCTTTTTAATCCTCTTGATGACTTGGGTGTAAGCAGGGGCCAGCAGGATGGTGTGGTGGTCTGCTGAGCTGAGAGGAGGGAGGGGTAGGGCTTTAAATGCATCTGGTACAGAGCCATAGCTTTTATCCAGAGTCTTCCCCTGACATGTGCTGCATGTAACATACTGTTGGTATCCTTTAAGATAAGATAAGATAACCTTTATTAGTCCCACATGTGGGAAATTTGTTTTGTCACAGCAGAAAGTGGACAGTTCAAAGTTATATAGCAAAAATTAGAGAACAGTGGTGGCCTCAGGATCTCATCTCTGATCTTTGCGGATGATGTGGTTCTGTTGGCTTCATCGGGTGAGGGCCTCCAGCTCGCACTGGAGCGGTTCGCAGCCGAGTGTGAAGCAGCGGGAATGAGGATCAGCACCTCCAAATCTGAGACCATGGTTCTCAGCCGGAAAAGGGTGGAGTGCCCACTTCGGGTCGGGGATGAGGTCCTGCCCCAAGTGGAGGAGTTCAAGTATCTCGGGGTCTTGTTCGCGAGTGATGGGAGAAGGGAGCCGGAGATCGACAGACGGATTGGGGCTGCAGCTGCAGTAATGCAGACGCTGCACCGGTCCGTCGTGGTGAAGAGGGAGCTGAGTGTAAAAGCGAGGCTCTCAATTTACCGGTCGATCTACGTCCCTACCCTCATCTATGGCCACGAGCTGTGGGTAGTGACCGAAAGGACGAGATCGCGGATACAAGCGGCGGAAATGAGCTTCCTCCGAAGGGTGGCTGGCATCTCCCTTAGAGATAGGGTGAGAAGTTCGGCCATCCGGGAGGGGCTCAGAGTAGAGCCGCTGCTGCTCCACATCGAAAGGAGCCAGCTGAGGTGGTTTGGGCATCTGGTAAGGATGCCCCCTGGGCGCCTCCTGGGTGAGGTGTTCCAGGCATGTCCCACCGGGAGGAGGCCCCGGGGCAGACCCAGGACACGCTGGAGAGATTATATCTCTCGGCTGGCCTGGGAACGCCTTGGTGTTCCCCCGGGTGAGCTGGAGGAGGTGGCTGGGGAGAGGGAGGTCTGGGCCTCTTTGCTTAGGCTGCTGCCCCCGCGACCCGGCCCCGGATAAAGCGGCTGAAGATGGATGGATGGATGGAATACAATAAGAATAATATACTGTGCACAACTGTACAGAATAGAAAAGAATAAACTAAATACTATATACAATAGAATAAAATAAAATATACAATGGGATAAAAATAGAATACAAATGCTTTATACAACTAAGTACAACAGGGATGACAGCTTAGCCACCATTCTCCTGTCACTCACCACCTCCACTGGGTCCAGAGGGCATCCTAGAACAGAGCTGGCCCTTCTGATCAGCCTGTTCAGTCTCTTCCTGTCCCTGGCAGAGATGCTGCCACCAGCAGACCAGACTTTAAGTGACTTGTCAAGGGGAACAGTGGTTTAAATCACCCAGGATGAACTTGGGAGAGTCTGGTGATAATTGTTCCAGTTTGTACAGATTGTTGGTGAAGTACTCTGTGGCTTTAGCTGCATCAGCTCTGGGGTTGATGTAAACCAAGATGATGAAACGCTGTGGGAATTCTCGGGGGAGGTAGTAGGGGCGCAGGGAAACAGCCAGAAGCTTGATGTCTGTAGTGTACAGTTTCTCCCTCACAGTGACTGTAGAGGACCAGCTGTTGTTTAAATACAGACACACGCCGCCGCCTGTCCAGACGAAGAAGTGGTGAAAAGCCATCAATGTTCAGGAAAAGCCGGAGGCCGGGCTGCAGCCGCAGCTAGATGAGGGAGTCCTTGGTGTAGGTGAGCCTTGGGATCATGTCGAGTGTCGAAAACAAAATCACAAAAATTAGGAAAAGGAAAATAATACAAATATACTGAGTAGACGGTGAAAAACAACAACGAAAACAGCATTAAAGCTAGAAAAAGAACGCAAAACTGCTCAGCTGACTGGCCGGTCGACGGCAAGAGCAGCGACCCAAAACCGAGACAGTCTGACCTCCTTAACTAACTCAAAACAGGAGAAAACTGGTGATCAAAAGAAACAGCAGCTCACCCCTACCCACTCCAATCCTCATCTCTGTTTTTGTACTTTTTATTTAGTCTTTTTGTTTAGACTATTTAGACTATTCGGGTTTCCCTGAAAGCCTTATTTAAGGCACATGCTGAGGCAAACTCCTCTGCGATTTCCATTCACCTCCCATGGCCGGCCATCCTTCAAACTGCTCAGCCATTACTGGATCTGCCCTATTGGACTTCATTTTTATCCGACCTTTCCAGTGGTGTACTCGCCGCTTCGGACCTGGATTGGAACCTCTGAGACTCCTAAGCAAGCTGAGACACGCCTCTGTCAGGGATGAGGTGGCTAAGAGCCGGATGGCATTGTTTAACTCAAGATCGCTGGCGAATAAAACCTTCATCCTAAACGATCTTTTCCTCACCCTGCAGCTGGATGTTTTGCTCCTGACCAAAACTTGGATTCACCCCGGTGAGCTTCCTTCTCTGAACTCCTTCCCCCTGACTGTTTTTTTTTTCAGCTCACCGAGACTTCCAGGGAAGATTGCCAAGCCACAGTTTTCAAAAATAAACTTAAACTTCAGCGACTGCCTACTCCTACTTTCTCTAGCTTCGAGCCTCAATTATTTGAACTGACTGGCCCCCCTGTGACTCTCTGTGCTGTGATTTATCGGCCACCCAAATACAATAAGTCTTTTATTTCCGGATTTGCAGATTTTCCAGCTTCTCTTTTTTAAAATTATGACCGTGTTCATATTCATATATTCATACTGGTGATTTTAATATACATATCTGCTGCAAGAGGGACTCCTTTATGGAGGACCACAAGAGTCATGCGCATTGAAATAAAGTATTCTGTGCTTAAATAATGAATTGTAGAATAAATTACACATTTGTAAATTCATTTTTGAATTCCGCTTTAATAAACTGATTTTTAAAATGCTTTTTAAAATGGTGATTCCACTCCTCATTTCAAAATCCATTTCCCTTTCCTGTTTGCTCAGGGATTAACATTTGGATTAGCTACTTCATTTTAAAAATCCTGCTGCAATGCAAATTAGCCACACCGTGGGATGTAAGGAGCTCTCTGATTGGTTGGACCAATGTGTTCTGCTCTTAATTTTATTGCAATATAGGCGCTCTTCGCAGTGAGCTAATTTTATTTTGAAATTCGTTTTATTTTGAAAACCGGTTTCGGGAAGTTACAGGAAGTCAGCCATGTTTGTTTAGTTCCTAGCGGATCACATGTGGGGATATTTGATCCAGCGACATCTGCCTTTTGTTTGTGCCATCGACACCACCGTCTGTAAGTTTTCATTTGTATTGAATTGTAGGATTGTATTTTATGTATATTTTGTGGAAATATTTGCTGTAGATTAATACTTTAGTAGTTGTGTGCTAACGCTAATGGATGTGTATTGGAATCTAATTTTGTTGTGCTAATGATGCTAAGTTAATTTTAGCTATGTTATTTGTATTTCAGTTTTACTCCATGAGGAAATACTGACTAATTAAAAGGAGTTGGACGCTACATCCTGACTTCGCACGTTATTTCAAGTGGAGTTAGGCTACTGCTGAATTGTGTAGCGTACACACAAAAGGAGAGCAGAATACAATGACTGTAGAAAGTCACTGGGTTGGTCAGACACAGGCTGTCTGCCCGGATTTTTCTTCTCATAGCTTCGCCCTGCTAAGAAGCGTGTGTGCTTGTACAAAGGCCGTTCAGCCTCAGGATTTACACTCGGCTTGATGCGGAAATGTGAAGAATGAAGGGACCCTGCAGCAAAACGGAGAGCCCAGCCTCTGACTGTGTGCCTGTTTACAAAGTCTGACCACCTGTTGAAGGTAACATGGCTAACGCTAGCATCACCGCACGTAGCCCCCGTTATTTTAAGGTCATCTTAGTTTATGAAAGTTTTACGTCGCAGCTGTACGAGCTAGCTACATGTTTTGTAAGCTGCTGTGTTCTTCACAAGCAAAGCTGGAAGCAGCTCAAACTGTTAGAACCAGCACTGAGGCCTGTTACATTTATAGTGTTAGAGCAATGGCTGCAGCCTACAGCCTTTAAACTAGCGATTAAAATGCTGACAGTAAACTCGTCAGTCCAGATGTTACCACATTACTTTGTGATACTTAGAGTTAAAACAACGGAGACAGGCTGATTAAAATAACAGCTGTCAGTTCTCTCATTCCTTATAGGAAGATCACACTACTGATTTCAGTTCATTTAATATGTGAGTGCACAGATTCATTCTCAACTGGACATAAATGATGATCAAAGGATTCATAATTTATGATAAATAAAGAATTCACCAAATCCCAACCTCTAACACAGTGCGCTGAATCTTAGCATTGGATGTCCTGTATATGCTAATTGGTACAATTTAAACATTCACTGCACCTACAGTATCTACACTTGTGAGGTGCTACAACATGCTGGTCCTGCAGGGACCAAATGTCTCCTGAAAAACAAACATAGAAAAGAATCTTTGACTGTCTGAGCTCATTTTCATATTCTCCACACTGCTGTGACCTTCTGTATGTTTGTATTCAGCTTTCAGGGCACGCTTATATCACATTCATGTTTTGGGGCGTGAGCGAGTGTGATGGAGTGAGCCGCTCAAACTGTCACTACCCGATCCATGCCGGAAACCCGATCCGTACCCCGCATGCGCGAAAGGTGTCTACTTCCGGTCGTAGCGTTTTACGATAGTTACAGGTCAGAGTATCTGTTAAGATCTTAAGAATAATAAGTATCTTAAAATGTTTGCAATAATGAAGCATTTCAGTACAATGTAGACAAAAACGAAAAATAAAAAGATAGTTACCGATAAGGGCTCCCCGATCCTTACTGTGTATGTGCAGGGGTTTTCTTCTTCTTCTGTTCGTTTAATGGCAGTTCACTCCCCAGTGTACGAGAATACTGCCACCTGCTGACTGAGCGAATGAACCCTATTGTAAACTGAATTAGCGTCATTACAAACGTGTGTTAAATTTGATTTAGTGATAATCGAGTGTGTTTATGCTTGTCTGTGTGGAGAGGATTGTTGGAATAGTGATGATGATGTCCGCTATCACTGTCAATTGTCAGTAAACACTTCATCTGGCTGATGAATCTTCACGTGACATATTACAAAGTCTGTATTATTAACTCTGTAATTAGGCGCCATTCTTCTTATTTTACGGCGCAGTTGTTCAATCGGGGGACGCTCTCTGTTGAGGAGAAAAGCATGAATTTGTTTGTATACGGATTATCCATTGTTTAAATGTCCCGGTAGTCGAAAAGGAAGCAGAGCTGTTGAGAAATGCTAGGAGCTAACTGGGCGCTAACCGTATCATTCAAATATATTGAATGTCGCAATGTTGGCAAAGAGAGGAAGTGACGTAAGATTAGCGCATGCGGGGTACCGATTGGGTTTCCGGTACGGATCGGGTAGTGACACAGACGCGAGAACACAGCGGCCATTTTGGGAAAGTGTCTTTTATTTAACCAAAAATGCACAAATATCCAACAGGAAGTGACACAGGGCCTCAGAGAGGTCAGCTGATCAGAACTAAAGTCAAACAACTTCACTCCAAACTAACTGCTCAACACAATCAAAGTGAGCCGACCCACAAGAAACAAAGAGGACTTAAATACTGGCTGATCAGAGCAGTGTGAGACATGAGGGCAACACAAATACCAACAATCATCTAACAACAACACAAACATTGGCCCCCAATGATAGGGCTGTGCTGGGTTTGGTCCAATCAGCACTTCCTGTGTAGAACTACCAGCAGCCCTCAGCAGTCACATGGAGCCTTCAGCAGCAGGAAAACAGACAGAATTTAACTGTGTTGTACAAAAGCTCACTAAATGTGCTCCAAATGGAACTAATGGATTTCACCAAAGTCCAAATGAATGAGTGAGATATATGAACAAGAAGTGCGAGTCGTTATATTTGTGTGTGCAGTGTGTCTGAAACTAACACAACTCATACTGCATCTGTGTTGCTGCACGGGGGTCACTCACTGCATGGTTGTGTGTCTGCAGGTGCGCCCGTCACACCAAACATCTTTTGCTGTGGCTGTTCCACAGCTGCAGCTCCAGGATCAATAATCTGCCCAGCAACAGGCTCTGATAGGCCCGTTTAAACAGTCTGACCGCAGACACGTGATGGTGTCTTACTGTATTGTGCAGCTTTTTAAAGCTCTGAACTCGAGCCTGTGCTGGACTGTTTATAAATCCCACTCCTGCTGAGTTTCTGACCATTACCACCCACTTCTGCTGTTTTTGTGTGTGACCCCACCCACACCTGCAGATATACTATATGATGAAATAAGTTTCTATGCACAGAATGAGTTATTTCAGTAGAACAAGAATCAATCAATTTATCAATAATTTTTGTTGTTTTCCTGCTATAATTAAATAACTTTCTGTGAATTCACTCAGTTATTGGCACGGGTTGCTCTGAGGATCCACATGCAGGACTCCGGAGTTGTGATTTAACAGAGAAAGTTTATTTACAATTTCTTCACCAAGTGTATTTACAGCCTGTGCGAGGACTGTGCTATTTACAAGACGTGAGGGGCAGGGCTCCAGGGAAAAAAGGGGAATCACACACGTCCACTCCGACATCTCTCTTTCCACTAGTGACCAGTCGCTCCTTCCACATTTCACATGGGGAAACACGGGGACGGGTCCGGGGAATGAGAGTCTTCACAACAGTCCAGCGCCAAACAGCAGACCTCCTAGCTCTTAAATACAAGGCCCAGGGGTTCCCAATCCAGGAAGGCTGTGAACCCACCATGAGTTCTGACCCGGCCAAAGAGGAGAGAGAAAGATTAAATAACTTTCTATGAATCCACTCAGTTATGTTCTCACAGTGAGGAAATAACTTATTGTAATAACTTTACAGTCCTGTGCATTCTAATTGAAAACATAAAATAATTAGAACACCATACATCACAAATTTTCACAATATTACAATACAGTTATATCAAATACCATGAACCGCTGGTTGACTAACCAGGCCTTTGCAGATAGCTCGCTGAACTCCTTAGCGTGATTATTAAACGTGGGCTCACAGCCTATATTATCACGCCCAAACTTCACGATAATAGCGGAGTAACAAAACTTGTTCTTTGTGACAAGATAAACACATCTTTACAATATTGTCCACAGAAATGTACAAGCAAGAAGATTTTAACTGCTGGAACCATCTATTAAACTTCTTTATACATAAGCCATTTCTGTGACTCTTACACTTATAACAGCAGGACCTGGTTATCTCACCCGTGCCTGCACTGATATTATAATTGAGTACTCATGATGAACTCAGTGATTCAGGGTTTTCCCACACATGGAGCTCAGTTACAAACCTGAATAAAGGTTGTTGACATGGCACAACAGGTCATCTTCAAGAAGCTTTAAAAAACAAATCAAAACAATGAGTTTCAATATGTATGATTGTTTTTTTGGCTTTTTTCAACATGTAAATGCTAAAATCATCATCATCATCATCATCATCATTTATTTATTTATATAGCACTTTAAAAACACACCTGGTAGACCAAAGTGCTGTACAATACTAATATGCACATTGTAATAAAACCAGACATAGCAATAACATTTAAAAAAATAAATAAATAAATAATTAAAAAAAATAATAATAATATCAGTTACCCACAGAGTTAAAAGCCAGGGAATAAAAATAGGATTTTAATAAAGACTTAAAAACTGGCACTGATGTAGCCTGTCTAATATGGAGATGAAGGTTATTCCAAAGCATCCAAAGCACAGCAACAGAGAAAATCAACACTTGAATATTTATTAAACCTTTGCAATTAAAAAAAAAAGAAGTTAAAAAAGAGAAGAATAGAAACATCCTTTACTGTCCCTCACTGGGTGAGTGTTCCAGCAGCAAAGTGACAGGTGTAGGTGGTCTGGCCTGACGCTGATTGCTGTGTTCTCTGTGTTTTGTTATGCGAATGATGAGACGAGTTGACTCTCGCTTTGGCAGCTGAGGCAGGTTTATCCTCCCAAAACTGTTCAAATAAAAACAAATTCAGTACAGCAACTTCATATGACTGGACGTCTGCATGCACACCTCTCCCCAGCAGGGCCTCTAGCCGACTGAGGTGTGACATCACAACAAAATACTGAAATATACATATAAACATATATAACAAATTAAGATGCACTGCATCGTGACCATATAGTAACCATGTGAGACAAAATGCACAAGTGGAACAAACAATATTTGAATGACTTCAATTACTTTAACTGTGTTTAATCACTCTGTAACTGGAACAGGAAGTGACTCTGTGGGACGTCAAAGGTCACACAAAGGAAATAAAAGCTCCCAAAATATAAATACAGAAAATAAATATATATGTAAGGCAGTGACTGGAATTGGTCACAAGGTGTCGCTGTTGAGCTGCATAAACATTGTAAATTTTAGCAATTTTGACCATTTGTCCTCTACAGGACACCGTAGTTCAGATTTCTCGTTCGCGCGGGCGCCATCTTGGTTCAGTGTTTACTGTGATTTGCAAAGGTAAGCACTGTCAGAGGTGTACTGCATTGGTTTTTTGTTAAAAAATAAGTGTTCCACTGTGTAAAATGGCGGTTTGCTAAGCATATATTTTGTTTATTGAGAGGTTCATGTGCTGTCTGATGAGAGTATGAGCAGTTTGTGTTCATGTTCCATTTTGTAATATCTGCCGCAATTTCGGGCTACATTCCCGCTAGTTAGCAGAGCACTCATTCGGGCAAAGTAATGCAAGATGAAGCATTAGCTTTTCAGCTACAATTTGCTGGTACTCCAGCTATGTTAGTTTTGTGTCATACACATTCCTGAGGCCGAGGAATTTTGTAAAGACATGATTATTTTTGCTTAATGTGTTTTTTATATATTTGTTGTTGGCTTTTACTATGTTGATAATCACGCAGTGTTTACTGTGATTTGCAAAGGGCCAGCAGCAGAGTTGGAGTGGTGTTTGCCCCAGCATCTGAATAAACGGCGCGGTCCGAGCCACAAATTGAACGCCTGTGTCCGACTGGTCTCTCTACTGTGCACCCCCATCCAACACAAACTTACACAATGCAGAGTCTGGGGTGTAGGGAGGCCCCTGCACTGGTTGGGTTTCATATACATATGTATGTCCATAAACAAGACTGACGAATGAAAATAACCCCACACAATGGATCTTTGGTGAAATAGAAATGATCTTTTTAATACACCTGTTACACATGCATGGAGCATGCTGATTCACAGAAAAGTAAAGAATCTAAAAATAAAAAATAAGAAGTGAGAGACTGTACAGAAAGTAAAGGAAAGAAAAACACAAATATCTACCTGGTGTATCTTTAGCCCAAAGTGACTCATGGAGTCTCTGTCTGTGTGTCCTCAGTATCCCAGCATGCCTCAGCTGTGGAGCTGTATGAGGGGGACTCGTTCATCCTGCCCTGTCAGTATAACACTTTCGCTCTGACTGACCCCACAGTGGTGTGGAGTCGCTCCGACCTCAGTCCTCCAACCGTCCACCAGCGTCAGCTTCAAGGAGACGAACTGAAAGATCAAAACCAGCGTTACAGCGGCCGAACATCCATGAAGACTGACGCTCTGGAAACTGGAGACCTCAGCCTGAACCTGACCAACCTCCAACTGTCTGACAGCGCCACCTACACCTGCTCTGTCAGAGACCTTAGATATGGCTACATGAGACTGGGAGACGTAGAGTTGCAGGTCAAAGGTCAGGAAAAAACACTCTGATCACTCGGTTTTATCATTCAGATAAAACTTTATTATTTTACTGCTGAAAACACATGTTGACTACAAGTATCTTGGCTTGAGGTATATTCAGTAAAATATATCATTACATTCAGTCAGAGGTCAAAGGTCATGTTGTTCTTTGTGTTTCTCCACAGAACGGTTTCCATCCTGGGTCAAAGCTCTCCTAGTTCTCCTGGTTCTTCTTGTGGTTTCTGGAGGTCTTTTATTTCATTTCCGGCACTATTTCATGTCAGGTGAGTGTCTCCTACTACACTACCCATAATGCCGATGGTCAGCAGGTGTCCTCTGGTGGCTCCTTGACTGTGGCTCACACAAACTTGTTCCAGAAGCTGAAAGAGTTGAGAGTTACAAACAGCTGATACAGAGAGCTGAAGAGAAACTTCCAGGTTTGTTCCAGAAGTCAGAAAACCTCCTTCAGACTCAGTCATTGATCAGTGAAACAGCTCCACAACATGACTTCACTAAACAGTGTGTGTGCTTCACTGCATTGATGTGACACAGAGGCTGCATGTGTACAAGCTGTTCTTCTTCTGTGGTGGTAAACAGCAGCTGACATGGAAACATGTGCTGACAGTAAATGTTCCTCCTTTTGTGTCAGTCATTGATCCCCCTGTTTCTCAGGTTTTAATGGTCGAGTAGAAGAACCTCAATTATGTATGAAGTTTTAAAAAAACTGGAGGTCATCAAGGTTGTTGACTTTAAGACATGCTAGTAGTTTAACTCTTATCTTTTGTCATAGATTAATAAAGCTGGGTTTCATCTGCATATCAGTGAAAATGTTTCCAGTGTTTTCTTATATTATAAGAGAAAGATTTATAGTTTGAATAGAACTGGTCCCAGTACAGAACCTTTTGGAACTCCATGACTAACGTTTGTAAGTGAGGAAGAATCCTCATGAATCTATGAGATGGATGTGACAGAAACCACAGCAGCAGCATAATTACTTTACTGTCAATGTTTTCTGGTGTATCAAATGCAGCAGTGAGGCACAGTACAGAGGTAGGTTAGGGAGGCCATCAGATGATTATTAAAAAATGTTACTACAGCTCATGTTGTGCTTTGTTGTCCTCTCAGTCCCCTGGGTGGAGGTGGATTCAGGGGTGGAGTCTGTCCAGCTGATCTGCAAAACCACAGTTTGTCTGCCTAAAGATGCTAAAGTGGAGTGGAAGGATGAAGATGACAGGAAGGTCCACGTTTGTGAGAACGGCTCTGACCAGCCTGAAGAACAGGACGATGAATACAAGAACCGAACAAAGATGAAGAGAAACTTACTGGAACCTGGAGACCTCAGTCTGACCCTGAAACACCCCACAGAGAGAGACAACTCCATCTACACCTGCACCGTCTACAGCAGGGAAGGAAACATCCTGATGGAGAAACAATTGGAGCTGAAAGTCAAAGGTCAGTGCTGTAGGTACAGGTCAAAGGTCAGAGGTCAGACTCATGATGGTGGTTCAGTCTCAGTGGGCTCCCTCCAATGATGTTACAGTATTAGCATGTCTGATGTTTGTGGCTGTTTTGGTTTTTATTTGATTTCCAGCCAAAACATTTGGGTTTGGGTGGAAAAGTGTTCCAACTCTAATGTACAGCTGTCATATTAGAAATAGAAGCAGCTCTGATTTTAGTGCTCAAAGAAATCTATGAAGTTATGAATTCACACATGAACAGTTTTCTGCAGCGTTCCTCTCGGCCTTATTTGCAGCTCCACTCTTGTTTTTGCTCTAATAATTATTTCTCTCCATGAGCTGTTTCTCTGCCTGAAGGAGGCGCCACTCCATCGCTTCATTTAGTGCAGAACAAGAGTCACATGATGCTGCTCTGTGAATACCAATCAACAGCTCATGTTGTGTTTGTTGTCCTTTCAGTCTGTCAGGTGGAGGAGGGGGCGGAGTCTGTCCAGCTGCCCTTCAAAACCACACAAAACCTGCCTGAAGATGCTGAAGTGGAGTGTAGACGCCATCAACCTGAATACAGGATGGTCCACGTGTATGAGAACGGCTCTGACAAACCTGAAGAACAGCACCGGGATTACAGAAGCCGAACGAAGATGAATGAAGACCTGCTGAAAACTGGAGACCTCAGTCTGACCCTGAAACACCCCACAGAGAGAGACAGTGGAGAATACAGATGTGATGTCTACAAATCGCAGTTTTTTGGGAATATCCATGCCTATCGCATCCTGCTAAGGAAGAAAACAGTAGTCTTGTTAGGTTGCAGATCATTTTGGCAATCTTTTCCCGTGCATTCAGCGCATCGACAAAGTGCGTGTAGGCTAGCCGCTGCCTTCTGCCCCAGACAGCATGTTCTGTACAACAGAGTCGTGCTTTGTCCTCGCCTGAACGGCCATGGTGCTGTTACGCAATACAACAGCTCCGACTCAAAGGATGAGCTTCACGTTAGATACCTGGACGGAGAAGACAGCGGTATTGTCGTCGTTGGAATAAATCAACCAAAAGCCAAAAATGCCATAAACAAAAATCTTGTGAAAATGATGTTTGAAGCTGTGGAGGACATCAAGAAGAATAAAAATGTGCGCAGTGTAATTTTATGTAGTTTGGTTCCTGGTATATTTTGTGCAGGTGCAGATCTGAAGGAGAGGGCCAAGATGCACCAGAGCGAAGTGGGACCATTTGTATCCAAAGTAAGAGCCCTCATTACAGAGCTAGGAAACCTGCCAGTACCAACAATTGCTGCAATTGATGGTGCTGCCTTAGGAGGAGGCTTGGAAATGGCCCTTGCTTGTGACATCAGAATTTCCTCCAATACTGCCAAAATGGGACTAGTTGAGACTAAACTTGCAATTATTCCTGGAGCAGGTGGTACACAACGTCTCCCTAGGGTGATTGGTGTCTCTCTTGCCAAGGAGCTCATCTTTGCTGCACGAGTGGTTGATGGAACACAGGCGCAACAAATGGGTCTTGTCAGTCATTCTGTGGAGCAGAATAACAGTGGAGATGCTGCCTACTTGAGGGCTCTGGAGCTTGCCCGAGAGATTAACCCCCAGGGCCCAATTGCAATAAGGATGGCAAAGTTGGCAATTAACCAGGGGATAGAGGTGGATTTATCTACAGGTCTGGCAATAGAAGAGGCTTGTTATTCCCAGGTGATACCAACCAAAGACCGTTTGGAAGGCTTGTCTGCTTTCAAGGAGAAGAGGCAGCCTCAGTACAAAGGGGAATGAAGTCATCGTTCCAGAATCGATCAGTTCTGCCTTCAGCTCTGCTACTGTTCCACTGCTTCCAACATAAATTATGAGTCAGACTAAACTCGTCAACACATTAGCCCTTACATCATAGTTGACAGCTGGACCTTAGGGGTCGTTGTGGTTGGTGTTTCAGGCTAAAGCACTTTCTGACTTTGATAATTCAATTCACGATTATTTATATCGTGACAATTTAGCAGTCACCACAAGGTGCTTTAAATTGTAAAGTAAAGAATTTACAACTAATCACATTAAGATTTGGAGAAACAAAGCAAACTAACCCAGCTAAGTTAAATGTGTCCTGCTGTGTTCATGTCTGCATAAAACAGTTTTTGATTCCCTTTACCAAAGTGAAGTGAATGGAGATGGTTTGATTTCTTACATTTGGGGCCTCAATGTGCTAGTAACAAAAAAATCCTTCAGATTAACTGGTTAAAAATCACCAATTGTTATTTTCCTACAAGTCAGTTTTTTGTGCCAAATTAAACTGAATAAAAACTTATCTCAACTCTATAATTTACCAAAAAAAGATCTGAGAGACTTGATTACTGGTCAGAGCTTGACACTTTTCCCCATAGCAAATAGCAAAAATTAGCTAAACTATTTTGTTTACATGTCATTTTTACTTGCTGCTACTGCTACTTACTTAGGACAACATCACATTAAAGTGTTTTTTTTTTTATTTGTTTTGTTTTGTTGTTTTTTTAAATACAAACATTCCTGATAAATATGAGGGGTGCTTAAAGCTTACATCGCCTGAAACGATTTGAAATCGGCTTGTCTTCCTTTACAGCAACTTTGTTCTGATTGGCTATCCCTTGAACAGCACAACAGTGTGTTGTACTTCTGTTGACAGCCAGAGCCACACCTGAGATAACAATATTAACCCTTTAAGACCTACCATAGAACCAAGTCCGCCAGAGCTTATATTATATGTTTACATGCTGTGGAGCCATTTTTGGGAGCATTTCAAGTTGCTATACATCAATACAACCATTACAGCCTAAAACATATTAATATGTCTGCATTAAGTGCATAGTAATTACATAAATTGCAAAAAAGTGCAATAAACTACAAAAAATTGAAAATCGTTTTTGTTTTTTTAACATAGATTTCTAGTTAGAGAAATTTAAGAGGCTTATCCCTCAAAACTGTAAGTACAAAAAAGTTGCACAAAATCGTTTCCCACCACAGGAAATTTATTTTAAGCGTCTTCATAGTTTTATTTTTGAAATACACCAATTTTTATACACTGCAGGAAAAACAAAAATAAATATTATAATACAGATTTGCAAAAAAACAGCATATGCATCAAAATAAACTATTTCCAGCAGTGCAATATGAGTCCTAAGCATCCCAGAAACCACACAGAAAGTCATAAAGCCAAACATAACAAACACCAGTATAGGCTCATGAGGCCCTGATGGTAAAAGAAACTACATTTCCGCAAAAATGACGTCACTTCCGGTTTCGGGCAGGTAATGGCGGACATGCGAAAGTTCGTGCTGATGGATGTAGGAAGTGTTATGAACAGCTGATCGGATCGGCAAAGCGTGTTTCTGGAATATTATGTTTTTGTTGCTGCAAGTGCTTTTTATGCAGTTTTTGCAAAACTATATGTGGAAGGAAACTGTGACCGAGGACAAGCTGATGGCATAAGATGTAAGTACAACTCCTCCGGTTTCATATGCAAAAAAAATTATTGCACTAGCTCACGTGGTTGCAGAGCTACCGGGATTTAAAAATAGTTACGCAAAACGGAGCGTGCCCGCTCTGACCGGTTTTAAAGGGTTAAGGATATCAGTTCTGATATCATACAAGTCTGTGTGCCAGACCGTGGGGATGTGAGGAATGAGGACCCAAAGTGCAGGACTTTATGATGAAGGCAGTGCGTTTATTTACAGTGGTGTAATGATCCAAACAACAATAACAATACCGTCTCTTCTTCTCAGTCAGTACTTCCTTTCCTGCCTTATTTCATCCATCTTAACCCTCTCCACCTCTGCAAGCCTCTTATTCTCTGCTTCTACACTTATCCCTTCCTCCTCCACTCTTTTCTGCCTTTTTTCCTCATTCATTTTAATAGTCACAGGTTGGGAATTAGCAACATTAGCAGAGCCCAGTTTACTCACCGCAGCGTCCGGACTGCTGGAGTTGGAAGCAGGGTGGAGGCTGGCATAGGTGGAGCTGATGGCTGAACTTCCTTAGTGTTTGTTGTCTCTCCGTCTTCTGTTAACAAACAAAAAGACAGAGTGGGTAAAGACAAATGCCCGCTATGCCCGATGGCCAGTCCAGCTATGCACATGGAAATGAGCAGTTTAGCTCAAATCTGGCAGGTTTTCATCTTCTGTTTTTATCCAGATGTCCATGAACATGAACACTGTCCCTGTCAAATAAATCCAGATACAAAGATCAGATTTACTGAGCATCATCAGCGTGTCAGCTGCTAACTGCATCTTTAAATAAATAAATGTGTCTGATCAGCGGTGATAAGAGGAGAGACGCTGAGCGAGTGAAACTTTAAAAACTGACTGAAAAAATTCTTCTTGGCTTCATTTTTCCTTCCAGTCTGAAAAAACCTCCATTTAATGATTTTGGAGAAATATGAGACATTTGAAGACCTTCGTTTATTTGAATCTCAGAGTTTTTAATGAGCCCTGAATAAACACTTGAATTACTGTCTGAGCTGCTGCAGTTTCCTGCTGCGTCCACTGGGTGTCAGTAAAGCTGCAGGTGTCTCACCTGTGAGTCCACCTGTGGGGAAACAGTCCAGCTGCTGGTTCTGCCTCCAGCTGAGGAAACACTTCATTCCTTTTATTGCTGATCTCTCTTTATGAATCCACCTGAACTCGTCTGATCCTGGAAACCTTTCACTTTCCTTCCTTGCTGTCTCCGTCTGTCTCTCACTTTCACATTGGTTGTTTCCTCTCTGAATCTCTCCTTTTATCTGTGAACATTCATAAGGAAAAAGCAGAATCAGTTCAGGCTTCACTCTCACAGGATTTTAATGTTTGTGCTCAGAGTCTTTTCAATGAGCTCCATCTTTTCCTGGAATCATCTCCAGAAGGAGCTGAAAGGATCCATGTTACACAACGTGGCCACTTTAAGTCCATTAAAAGGATCCAGGAAATAGTCAGAGCCCATATCATACCGTTGGGGGAAGTGAAAGGTGTGTTTTCTCTGATGACGTCACTAAAATGAGAGCTTTGTACAAACAGGAGAAAGAAATGTGCCAGTTTATTAAACACGTCTCATTTCAACTTCCCGATGAAAGTGTCGCTTTGAAGTCAAAATCTGAATCCAAGACTGAGGTGTGTTTTTGTTTCTGCAACGTTCTTCCACAAACTCAGGTTTTCAAACAGCTGTGACAGCTGCCTCTGTGTGTCAGTAAGTCTTTGAGCTTCTTTATCATAATATCAGCAGCCTTAACATCAGCCGGACTGATGTGGACGATTATCAGTAATCAATGAGACCAATCACTGATATCTGGAGCTGACACAGATTTAGAAACAAATCAAATCCAGCAAAATAAATGTATTTTTCTGTTGTGGCAGAAACGGTTGGTTTCAAACATCTGATGATGTTTAAGTGTTCATGCTGCTGTTACACACCTGTACTGACAGCCAGCTGTGGTGCTCAGGCCTGCTTAGCCTCTAATCTGCTGGCAGAGAGCTAATAATCTACTAATAATCTCACTCATACGTTACAGGATGGCTGACAGTGAACATCTCAGCAATTCTGTTACTAAGGTATAACAGGGCAGCACTAACCATGAATGTGCATCAGACGAACTCACCAGAGGAGTTTGTGTGATCACAAATAACAACTGGACACATCTTCAAAGTGACTCCTCACTCTGACAGCACATTACACTCATCAGTTTCACTCACACACATGTTTATAAACTCATCATAACTACTTTGAAACAAAGTTCCAGCACACAGAGGAAAATCCACAACTGCAGTGTGTGGCTGCCACGCCCACATCAACATCACCGTGGCGTGTTCACTGACCAAAAACAGTAGGAAATGTCACTCACCAATGAGAGCTGGGTCACGCTGACATCATGGTTGTGTTCTGTGTCCGTATGAGTTTGAATCTGCTTCAGTGAGGAGAACATCACAGTCCACGCTTCCTTCAAACAGTCCACAGACCCGTCAGGTCTGAGCGTCGGGGACATTTCACGCTTTTTGAAGTCAGCTCTCAGGATTACAGCAGCTCATGGATGTCATCAGTTTCCTGTTCTGGTGAGTTCACAGCAAACAAAGTTCCTCCTCGTGTTCCTCTGTGAATCCAGTCGTGCTGGAATATTTGACAGTATTCCCACAGTAAATCGGGGCTGCTCAGGGTGCTGTGGCTGTAAAACACCGATCATATCCAGTAAGCCCCGCCCCTCTTCATACACCTGTTCGTCCCGGTCGGACCTGAGGCGTTCCCCGATGAGTCGAGAGACGGAATCTCTCCAACGTGTCCTGGGTCCGCCCCGGGGTCTCCTCCCAGTTGGACGCCTCACCCGGACGCCCTTCAGAGGAAGCTCACGGATGGTGTTCGTACCTTCAGCCTGATCCTTTCAGTCACAGCTCGTGCAGTCACAACACTGCTGCCAATAAAGTGAAAAAAAAGCATCTTAAAACCATTTCAATAAACGCACACACAGAGTTATCACAAAACTCATGAAACATGCACACTGGGCACCAACTAACTAACTAACGTGCTGCTGTTGTTTAATAATTAACCTTATGAACAAAATAAAGTTCAACATCAGTAACATAGCACCCACCCAGCTGTATAGAAAGTCCGTCATGCTAGCTAGCACGCAAAAAGTCAGCATAACAAAAATAAACTCCACCTAAACTTGGTTTATATCTGACCCAGATAGACTGCAGGTCATAACTTCTTACCTGAAGTTCGTTCCCACTCGGACCGTCGGCCGCCTCGGGTCTCTCCTCTTGCCTCCCTTTCCCTCATCCACCTGCTGGCCTCCACCACTTGCTAATGTTATTGAATCTGTGGAAGCTCCGTGATAGTCACCACACGAAGTAATGAATAACGAGCCTATCTAAATCCCAGTAATGAGTAACACGTTCCTGATTTTGGCATAATAACTAGTTACCGTGCTCGTTACCACAATAACAACGTAGTTACTGTAACGCGTTACTAAATAACACGTTAGTCCCAACACTGGTGACGACACACAGCCCTAACGGTTACACAATCATACCAAAACTCTGTCCTGATAGTTTCCAGTTTCTCTTTTGTATCAGACATACTGAGACAATATTCAGGATAAATAACCATGAAAACAATTTATTAATTCAGTTTAGAGGTTTACACATCACATCATTATCATCACAGAGCCTGTTTCACTTGAATCGTCCACTTGATGGTGCAGTAGAGCAAATGAATCATGCCAATGCTTCAAACCATGAGTCGACTAGTTGGATGGAAAGCTTCAGTTCATCACAAGGCTTCATCTCACCTCTCACCACTACTGTTCTCCCTCTACACTAACGACTGCACCTCCAAGAACTTGGCTGTTAAACTCCTAAAGTTTGCAGATGACACCACTGTCATTGGCCTCATTCAGGATGGTGATGAGTCTGCATACCGGCAGGAAGTTGAGTGGCTGGTACTCTGGTGCAGTCAGCACAATCTGGAGCTGAACACTCTTAAAACTGTAGAGATGACAGTGGACTTCAGGAGACATCCCTCAACTCTGCTCCCCCTCACCATATCAGACAGCCCTGTGTCGACTGTGAAGATCTTCAAGTTCCTGGGTACCACCATCTCCCAGGACCTGAAGTGGGAGAGCAACACCAACTCCATCCTCAAAAAGACCCAGCAGAGGATGTACTTCCTGAGACAACTGGGGAAGTACAGTCTTCCACAGGAGCTGCTGATCCAGTTCTACACTGCGGTCATTGAGTCTGTCCTGTGCTCCTCCATCACAGTCTGGTATGGTGCAGCCACTAAACAGGACAGGAGCAGACTGCAGCGGACTGTACGGGCAGCAGAAAAGATCATCGCCGCCCCCTGCCCTCCATCCAGGACCTGTACCTCTCAAGAACCAGGAAACGGGCAGGGAAAATCATCACAGACCCCTCACACCCTGGACACAGACTTTTTGATCTGCTGCCCTCTGGCAGACGGTACAGAAGCCTGCAGACCAGGACCACTCGAACAGACCACATAGGAACAGTTTCTTTCCCCTCGCCATCTCCCTTCTTAACAGTTGACCTGTCACACTGCTCCCACTGCCAGACTGCAACTGCAACTGCACCTTATGTACATTCTGTGGTATTTATCCACCTCATTCATTCTGTATTTTATGTATATAAGTTTAGATTAGTTATTTATAGTTGGTTTACACAGCTTTGTGTATGTATGTGTATGTATGTATATAGACACGTGTGTGTGTGTGTGTGTGTGTGTGTGTGTGTGTGTGTGTGTGTGTGTGTGTGTGTGTGTGTGTGATTTACATTGCTGTGCTTGAGAGCCACCATCTACTGGAACCAAATTCCCTGTATGTGTCTGCACATATACTTGGCCAATAAACACGATTCTGATTCTGATTCTGATTTTTGATATGAAAGGAAGGTTGGAGATTGGCCTATAATTAGCTAAGACTGCTGGGTATAGAGATGCTTTTTGAGTAAAGGTTTAACTACAGCCAGCTTGAAGGCCTGTGGTACATAGCCGATTATTAGAGATAGGTTGATCATATTTAAGATCGAAGAATTAATTAATGGCAGGACTTCTTTGAGCAGTTTTGTAGGAATGGGGTCTAAAAGACACGTTGATGGTTTGGAGGAAGTAATTATTGACGTTAACTCAGAAAGATCAATTGGAGAAAAAGAGTCTAACTTAACATCAATGGTACTAACAGTAGCTTTAGATAATATTACATCTGTAGGATGATTATTGGTAATTTTTTCTCTAATTATTAAAATTGTATTTGTGAAGAAGTTCATGAAGTCTACTCTCCATTGCTGTGTAATCAATTATTGTAAATGTAAGTGTTATCAGGAAATAATCACACAGGAGAGGGTTTTCAGGAAACACTGTTAAATGTTCAGTTTCTATGCCATATAGTTTAAAACAAGATCTAGAGTGTGATTAAAGTGGTGGGTGGATTATATTCTTAAACTTAGTTACAGCGCTTTCAGAAAGACATCTACTGTGATAAAGTCCACTCTCCACTGCTGCGTAATCAATTATTGTAAATGTAAATGTTATCAGGAAATGATCAGACAGGAGAGGGTTTTCAGGAAACACTGTTAAATGTTCAGTTTCTATGCCATATGTTAAAACAAGATCTAGAGTGTGATTAAAGTGGTGGGTGGGTTCTTTTACATTTTGAGAGAAGCCAATTGAGTCTAATAACAGATTAAATGCCATGTTGAGGCTGTCATTTTTAGCATCTACATGGATGTTAAAATCACCCACAATAATTATTTTATCTGAGCTCAGAACTAAATCAGATAAAAAGTCTGAGAAATCAGAGAGAAACTCTGTGTAAGGCCCAGGTGGACGATAGATGATAACAAGTAAGACTGGTTTCTGAGTTTTACAGCTAGGGTGGACAAGGTTAAGAATCAGGCTTTCAAATGAATTAAAAGTCTGTCTTGGTCTTTCGTTAATTAATAGGCTGGTGTGAGAAATTGCTGCAACACCGCACTGAGAAGAAGACACGGAACGGGAGTTGGGATTGCACTGGGGATTTATTGTTGTTTGGATCATTACACCACTGTAAATGAACGCACTGCCTTCATCATAAAGTCCTGCACTTTGGGTCCTCATTCCTCACATTCCCACGGTCTGGCAAACAGACCGTGACACTCTTAACCTTGTATGATGTCAGAACTGATATCCTTAATATCGTTATCTCAGGTGTCGCTCTGGCTGTCAACAGAGAAGTACAACACACTGTTGTGCTGTTCAAGGGATAGCCAATCAGAACAAAGTTGCTGCAAAGGAAGACAAGCCGATTTCAGATAGTTTCAGGTGATGTAAGCTTTAGGCACCCCTCATATTTATCAGGGATGTTTGTATTTAAAAAAAAAAAAAAAAAACCACTTTAATATGATGTTGTCCTAAGTAAGTAACAAAATTGGGCAGCAAGTAAAGATGACATGTAAACAAAATAGTTTAGCTTATGTTTGCTATTTGCTATGGGGAAAAGTGTCAAGCTCTGACCAGTAATCAAGTCGCTCAGAACTTTTTTTGGTAAATTATAGAGTTGAGATAAGTCTTTATTCAGATTAATTTGGCACCAAAAACAATTAATGATTTTTCACCAATTAATCTGAAAGATTTTTTTGTTACTAGCACATTGAGGCCCCAAAAGTAAGACATCAAACCATCTCCATTCACTTCACTTTGGTAAAGGGAATCAAAAACTGTTTTATGCAGACATGAACACAGCAGGACACATTTAACTTAGCTGGGTTAGTTTGCTTTGTTTCTCCAAATCTTAATGTGATTAGTTGTAAATTCTTTACTTTACAATTTAAAGCACCTTGTGGTGACTGCTGTCATAAACAGTGTTGGTCAAGTTACTTGAAAAAAGTAATCAGTAACTAATTACTGATTACTTCCCCCCAAAAGTAATCCTGTTACTTTACTGATTACTTATTTTCAAAAGTAATTAATTACTAAGTTACTTTTTAAAAACACGATTTACAACCTGAATAGGTGATAAAGCGATAGACCTTTCAGCCCAATTCTACTTTTTCTGCATAATCCATCATACAAAATGTAATCAAATGGAAAAGTCTCTTTTTAAAACTTGTTTTATTAGTTTTAATCTTTTAACTTTATGCATCAAGCAAAAATGTTAATTATATGCAAAATTCTCTGACGGGAAGAAATTTGTTTGACATTTAAACCCATTTTCTGCACATTCCAGCACATAAAATAAAATATTTTTTGTGTTTACACTCACTCCTTCAAATACTTTACTCGTTACTTGAAAAAAGTAATTGGATTACAGTAACACGTTACAAGTAACATGTTACTACCCATCTCTGGTCATAAATTGTCACGATATAAATAAACGTGAATTGAATTATCAAAGTCAGAAAGTGCTTTAGCCTGAAACACCAACCACAACGACCCCTAAGGTCCAGCTGTCAACTATGATGTAAGGGCTAATGTGTTGACGAGTTTAGTCTGACTCATAATTTATGTTGGAAGCAGTGGAACAGTAGCAGAGCTGAAGGCAGAACTGATCGATTCTGGAACGATGACTTCATTCCCCTTTGTACTGAGGCTGCCTCTTCTCCTTGAAAGCAGACAAGCCTTCCAAACGGTCTTTGGTTGGTATCACCTGGGAATAACAAGCCTCTTCTATTGCCAGACCTGTAGATAAATCCACCTCTATCCCCTGGTTAATTGCCAACTTTGCCATCCTTATTGCAATTGGGCCCTGGGGGTTAATCTCTCGGGCAAGCTCCAGAGCCCTCAAGTAGGCAGCATCTCCACTGTTATTCTGCTCCACAGAATGACTGACGAGACCCATTTGTTGCGCCTGTGTTCCATCAACCACTCGTGCAGCAAAGATGAGCTCCTTGGCAAGAGAGACGCCAATCACCCTAGGGAGACGTTGTGTACCACCTGCTCCAGGAATAATTGCAAGTTTAGTCTCAACTAGTCCCATTTTGGCAGTATTGGAGGAAATTCTGATGTCACAAGCAAGGGCCATTTCCAAGCCTCCTCCTAAGGCAGCACCATCAATTGCAGCAATTGTTGGTACTGGCAGGTTTCCTAGCTCTGTAATGAGGGCTCTTACTTTGGATACAAATGGTCCCACTTCGCTCTGGTGCATCTTGGCCCTCTCCTTCAGATCTGCACCTGCACAAAATATACCAGGAACCAAACTACATAAAATTACACTGCGCACATTTTTATTCTTCTTGATGTCCTCCACAGCTTCAAACATCATTTTCACAAGATTTTTGTTTATGGCATTTTTGGCTTTTGGTCGATTTATTCCAACGACGACAATACCGCTGTCTTCTCCGTCCAGGTATCTAACGTGCAGGTCATCCTTTGAGTCGGAGCTGTTGTATTGCGTAACAGCACCATGGCCGTTCAGGCGAGGACAAAGCACAACTCTGTTGTACAGAACATGCTGTCTTGGGCAGAAGGCAGCGGCTAGCCTACACGCACTTTGTCGATGCGCTGAATGCACGGGAAAAGATTGCCAAAATGATCTGCAACCTAACAAGACTACTGTTTTCTTCCTTAGCAGGATGCGATAGGCATGGTTATTCCCACAAAACTGCGATTTGTAGACATCACATCTGTATTCTCCACTGTCTCTCTCTGTGGGGTGTTTCAGGGTCAGACTGAGGTCTCCAGTTTTCAGCAGGTCTTCATTCATCTTCGTTCGGCTTCTGTAATCCCGGTGCTGTTCTTCAGGTTTGTCAGAGCCATTCTCATACACGTGGACCATCCTGTATTCAGGTTGATGGTGTCTACACTCCACTTCAGCATCTTCAGGCAGGTTTTGTGTGGTTCTGAAGGGCAGCTGGACAGACTCCGCCCCCTCCTCCACCTCCACCTGACACACTGAGAGGACAACAAACACAACATGAGCTGTACAAAGTGTGATTGGTGTTCACAGAGCAGCATCATGTGACTCTTGTTCTGCACTAATGAAGCGATGGAGTGGCGCCTCCTTCAGGCAGAGAAACAGCTCATGGAGAGAAATAATTATTAGAGCAAAAACAAGAGTGGAGCTGCAAATAAGGCCAAGAGGAACGCTGCAGAAAACTGTTCATGTGTGAATTCATAACTTCATAGATTTCTTTGAGCACTAAAATCAGAGCTGCTTCTATTTCTAATATGACAGCTGTACATTAGAGCTGGAACACTTTAAATGTGAGCCATAAAAACATGATACTCTACAAGTGCATTCAGCTCTGACACTGTCACATCATGAAGGAGACGTGGAAATCACTTTGTTACACAAATCAAAGTCAAATCAATTCTATTGATGGAATATTGTGTGATCAATAGACTGATCAGTTTCTAATCTGTCATCTATCAGCTGGAAATCCAGCAGTGTCAAACAGACTGGGCAGCAGATTAGGACCAAACACAAACACATTGAGACTTTTTCTTCAGCAGCAGTTGCAGGTAAACTGCAGCAACAATGCGACTCAGACAGTTTCTCTATAACTGCAGGGCTTCCTGCGCTGCTGTTAGTCAGATACGGATCAACAGGTTGTGGATAGAAAGCAGATTCCTTCAGCAGAGGATCCAGATCACACTTGAAGCATGTCGTCGGGAAAACCATCAGTGAAAATGGGACACTTTGAGCCAATTTGAGCCTCAAACTCTGAACATAACCTGCTGCAGACCAGCTGATGTGTTCAGTTACCATGGTGAGGAATTTCACAATAAAGGAGGCGTACGCTCTGTCTTTTCCCGGCCCGATGCTCTGGGACATTTTAGACAAGTTTCCTGGCAGAATATGATCCCGTCCGGAGGCCGACACCATCCTTATCCACATGGGCACAAACCGGATTCCAAACAGCGCTCCCACACAGAGACAACTTCAATGTTTTCTGGGACAGGAGGCATCTTTCTGCAGCAGATGGGCTCCACTTCAACCAATCAGGAGCCAGATACTCCCTGCTAACATATCATATGGAGTCCAGCATGCAGGAAACACTCCATCAAGTACCTGTCCACACCTCCCCACACCTGCTGACCGCTCCATCACATCATGTCCCCCAGGTCCTAGTCCCTATCATCTCAGTTCCACTCTAAACACTAATACATGTTCATCTGGACTCGGAGCCTCTGGAGACATTTTGGATTTTCCAGTCATGAAGATTCTGCTGAAGATTCTTTAAGTCACAACAACAACAAAAACTGACAGATTGAACATGTATCAAGATATCTGCTGAGGTTGAGGCTTTGCAGTACAGACAAAGGCCCAAAGGTCTGATTTGGACTTCTGTGATGAGTCTTTGTAGATGTAATATACTTGTTCGAAGTCTTTTATGTTTGTATTTTGTGCATTGTTGCTGTTGATTGCTATTGTGTTCAAAAGCAACTAAAACCCCTTGATATTCATTCTTGATATTCCTGTTTGTTTATTTGTTGACTCTATGTAAAATAGGATGGCTGCACTCAGCTTCAGTTAATCAAAAATGCTGCAGCAAGAGTCCTGACAGGGACTAGAAAGAGAGAGCATATTTCTCCTGTTTTGGCTTCCCTTCATTGGCTTCCTTTTAAATCCAGAATTGAATTCAATATCCTGCTCCTCACATACAAGGTCTTAAATAATCAGGCCCCATCTTATCTTAATGACCTTGTAGTATCATATCACCCTATTGGAGCACTTCACTCCCGCTCTGCAGGCCTACTTGTTGTTCCTAGAGTATTTAAAAGTAGAATGGGAGGGAGAGCCTTCAGTTTTCAGGCCCCTCTTCTACGGAACAGGCTTCCTGATTAGCTTAATGCTCCCAAACACATTTCTATTGCAGGTCTGTTTTTAGTCTTGAATGTAGTTGAAACTTTTGTAATTTCCATTGTGATAAATAACAGTTAGAGAGTCATGCATTAAATGGAGCATCAAAGCAAATTTTTTTGCATTGATGTCAGGGCAGTCTGTTCTTAGTGACATACAAGGAAAAAAGTAAACAATGGATCAAACCTTTGGGTTTAAGCAGCAGTGGTTTTGCTATGAAAATGTCTCCATTCCTCCAAACTTCACAGATGAAAGCTCCACCGTCACAGTCCGTGGGGTGTTTCAGGGTCAGACTGAGGTTTTCGTTTTTCAGCAGGTCTTCATTCATCTTCGTTCGGTCTCTGTAAATCTGGTGCTGTTCTTCAAGCTGGTCAGAGCCATTCTGATACATGTGGACCATTCTGGATTTCCCGTCCTTCCAGACCACTATAACGTCTTCAGGCAGACCTGTGGTATTGAAGGGCAGCTGGAGAGAGTCCACCCCGTCCTCCACCTCCACTTGGGGGACTGAGAGGACATCAAACACAAAATTAAAAGTGATAACCAGATGAGCTTTTCACTGTTATCCACTGTCTTGAATACAAATGTGGAATAAACTGCTGAACCACTCCAAAACATTCATTTAGAAACAAAAAGTGAAGACGTCTCACAGACGTTACACATACAAGGATAACTTGGATTCTTTGGACAATCTTGGACTCAGGCGCAGACTGAGAAAGCATGGTTCAAACATTTCTTTATTAATCACACTGTTGGTGTGCCTGTGGGATCACCAGGTACTTGTAGCTGTCCTCTATGTCTACGATGTTGCCTTCACCCTGGGTCTACACACTTGAATCAAATGATTAGTTCATTACCAGGCCTCTGGTGAACTGCAAGACATGTTGAGGAGGTAATTTAGCCATTTGAATCAGCTGTGTTGGATCACGGACACATCTAAGAAATGCAGGACACCGGCCCTCGAGGCCTGAAGTTGGCGACCCCTGCTCTAAAGGGTGGCTGGTTGCTCGGCTTAACCACATGCTCCCCTGTGACTTCTGAGTTGGAGAAGGAAGTCCCGATTTGGCGTCCGTAATGCCGTCACAGACCTGAGGCAGAGGAGGGTATGGCGGAAACCATAGAGGGCTTATTGAAGGTAAGGGTGTTAGCACCCTCAACCTCATGCTGGAACACTCCAATTTTGCCTGTAGAAAAGCACGGCATGGGAAAGTATCGTATGGCACATGATTTGAGGACCATTAATGATATGTTGACAACTAAAACTGTTCCTGTCCCTAATCCTTTCACGGCTCTTGAATTGAATTGAACATTGAATCATATCTGTTATTAATCTCATTCTCTCTTCCACAGCATGCCTTTATCCTGTTTTCTTTCTCTCACCCAAACTGGTCGCAGCAGATGGCCCCGCCCCTCCCTGAGCCTGGTTCTGCCAGAGGTTTCTTCTTGTTAAAAGGGAGTTTTTCCTTCCCACCTTCGCCAAAGTGCTTGCTCGTAGGGGGTCATATGATTGTTGGGTTTTTCTTTGTATCTGTTATTGGTAAGAGTGATTAATCGGGCTGTGGGAGATTCTGATGCCGAGGCAGACCACATGATGCCACTTTTGAGAACCAGGAAGGGTCAATCCACTGATATTATGTTTGATTACTTGCAGTACTGTTGGTCTACCATGGGGGGAGACCAAAAGAGGGGATGTTGGAATGATCTTACCTGAAGTGCTTTATTACTGTGCCTTTTATTAATCTCATATTATTCAAAACTGCCATATAATCATATAGAAGTAGTGTTGAGTGGACACAACCCTGAATAATAAAGGCATTAGAATAGGTGTCCTTCAGTCGTAGACTCTCACCCATATTTGCCTGTAGAGCAGTAGATAAGAAGGAACCATATTGTAGTCGAAAGTTACTGAAATGCTGTTGTTTAGACTAGAATGGGGTGCCGGGGAATGAAACTGTCAGGTGCGCGTCACCATTTTGAGATCTGCGGCAAAGTGTCATGCAGGATGCATCTCCCTTCTAGAAGTAATGTGAAAGAGAAAATAAAGTGTTAAATGGTCTACTGAGCAGTGTTTTGTCTTCCATCGGATGCCTCTGAGGAATCAAAAGAACTCTGTGAAGTGTAGATATTTGGAGTGCTCAGAGTAGAGACGCTACTCCTCCACATCGAAAGGAGTCACTTTAGGTGATTCAGGCATCTGAAAATGATGGCTCCTGGTAGCTTCTTGGTCAAGGTGTTCTGGGCATGTCCCACCAGGAGGAGGCCCTGGGGAAGTCCCAGGACATGCTGGAGCAATTATATCTTTTGGCTGGCCAGGGAATGCCTTTGCATTGCCCCAGACCAGCTGAAGGAGGTGGCTGGGGAAAGGGAGGACTGGGCTTCTGTGCTTAGGATCTTGCCCTTGTGACCCATCCCAGGATAAGTGGAAGAAGATAGATGGATGTAAGCCCTGATTCTCAGTGACACTGCTGATAATGAAACTCACCTTGAAATGGTCTGGACCACAGACTACTGGAGGAAAACTGTCACAACTTTTCTTCTTTTTTACACTTTACATTTAATGCTTTTTCAGGCTTATGTGCTGATGTAGTATGACTGCAAAAAAATCCTTGTGAACTGTAAAAAGTCGGTTGTGTTCATCTGGACATAGGTGGGAGAAATGTTTTGTCAGTCATCCAAGTGTCTTCTCAGCTGACTACAAGTTTCCCCATTGGGAGTACCTTTGCACAATGACTGAAACTAGCACCACTGAATGAACAATAGGCTGGGGGGGGGGGGGGGGGTTTGACCATTAATATGCAAATTGTCATGACCACTGATCTACGACCATTGACCAATGACTACTCATGAATAACCATGAATACTATTCACAGAGAGTTGGGGATTAGCTAAAATCACAGCATTGAAAGACGTACCATTGGGATGTTACATCTCTCTTCACTTGTGTTCCAATTACTGAAGCGTTGGAGGTAGTTCATAAAAGATTACAGGATGACCCCAATACCATCAACAGAATCACTCTCATTACTGACCAAGTGTGTTTGCTCTTGGAACTGTCTTAATTCCACCTATTTCACATACAAGGGTCAGTACTACTGGCAGAAACATGGGTATACCATGGGTTCTTCAGTGTCATCCATTGTGTCCAACTTGTACATGGAAGAAGTGGAAAAGGTGTGTGTGTGTGTGTGGGGGGGGGGGGGGGAGGGGGGGTATTATACTTCCCTGGAACAAGACCAAGTGATTAGTTGAGGTACGTGAATAACATCTAGGTATAATCTAAACCTGAGGATGTACCACAATTCACTGATTACATTAACCTGGTGGACCTACACAAATTCACCAGGGAGGATATGAAAAGTAGCAGGTTAGCCTTCTTAGACTGCGAGATGTCCATCAGTAATGGGGGACATTTAAAAGTTGATATGTACCATAAACCACCACATATGGTTCATTGTATACGATTTGACTCTCATCACCCAGTGGAGCACAAACTGGATGTCATCAGGATGGCACCCACACAAACACAAAGCAGGAGATGAAGCATCGCTGAATATGTTTCCAAACCAACTTCCTTCCAACCCGAAGACAGAAAAGTATTGTGAAGCATGTGATGAATAGCATGCCGACTCAATCATTTCTGCATGTTTCCTCATGTTACAGAGGAGGAAAAGATCCAAAGAGGAGGCAGGGGGAGAGACTCAGGAACAGTTAGGATCAGAGACTTTGAGCCATCATGGACTCCCACTGTGGGGACTCTTAGTCTTAGTCTGTTTAATTAAACGTACAGTTGCTCCCCCTAAAATTTTCGGCTTTTAGACAACAGCATCAAAGAATTTATTTGAATGAACTGAAAAAAAGATTCAAACTTTGACCCCAAAGTTATACCATTCACAGTGGGTGGATGTTATACTTTGTTTTAAGCAGCGTGTAAAATTATGATAGAAGACCAAGTATTTACCCCTTGTTAAATATCAGGGATATTGATCATCATTAATCAAGAATATTAACCATAATATCAACAAAAGCTTCAACCAAAATTAAATCTCAAACAATATTGATAATAGAAACGTGCTAACACTTTTAGCAGGATTACATGCTAACCCTACTTTTTAACTCACTGAGATCTATCGAAACACTTCAGATTAATCAAAAACAAGTATTTCCCTCACGGAAGTCTTTAAATGTTGTTTACTTGTCATTAAACTTGCTAACCTTAGGGAAGAGAGCATTAGACAGTCTGAAGCTCTGTGCGGTTCGCTCGTGAACTGTACATGCTGCTTTCAAGTGCAGAGCAACAAACTACAGTGGAACCCTGACTTGCGAATACCCCATTTAATTAAAAATTCTAGTTACGAAGGCACTTGACCGCAATATTTCTGCCCGCGTTACGGCAAAATGCCCGTGTAACAAAATCCGCTGGCTCTGATTGGCTGAGCCCAGAATGCCTTCTGAATCATGTGACAACCCCTTTGCTTTTGTACTTACAAAGTAAGTCGCTGTTCCACTTGAATGACGTATTGTTGTTGCAGTTAGCAATTAGCCTATAGCCTATTGTTCACAAGGCGCGATGGGTGCTTCGACTTACGAAAGGTTTTGATTTACAAAAGACCCTCGGGAACAAATTAATTTTGTAAGTTAGGGTTCCACTGCGTTTGAACTGATCCAACTTTATTAACAGTGACGAAGATTTGTGGATCAGCTGCTGTTTGCTGCTATAGATATAATCCAGCTGATGTGGGAGAACTACATGTGACACTTTGATGCAGCCATGAATCTGACTGATTTCTTTCCATTTTCAAAGGTTGATGCATCAGTTAAAGTCCTTAAAAAGCTCAGAAATAAAGAGAAAGGTTTGTTAAAGCAAAGAGAGGCACTGGCAGCATTGAAGACTCTAAACAAGAGAAACAGATCAGAGAACATCAGACTGAATAAGTGGAATAAAGTGAAACAGAGAACTAACGCTCCCTAAGAATGGAGCTGTCAGAGGAAGAGAGCAGCAAACTGAAAGTCTCTGTTAGCTGCAGAGCTCTGAAACTTCACACAGCTTTGAATGATAACATGGAGAAAGGATGTGGAGATGTTCACACTTCTGCTAGAAATCATCTTCTAGTTATTGTGACTCAGATATGACTGATTATAGATGAGGACCAAAGAAGGTTTTTACTGAGATTTGAACTGACTTAGCTTAGCCTGTGTTTTAGCCACCTGCTAAACAAACACATGTTCAGAAACTAGAAGATGTTACCTTTCAGATGAAGTCTCACACATGAACTTTGCTCCTACAGTTCATCTGCTGAAGCTTTTAAATTTGAGTGGAAATCAAATAAAAATCAAAACAGCCAAAAAACATCAGACATGCTAACACTGTAACATTATTGGATGGAGCCCACTGACACTGAACCATCATCATGAGTCTGACCTCTGACCTTTGACCTGTATCTACAGCACTGACCTCTGACTTTCAGCTCCACTTGTTTCTCCATCAGGATGTTCCCCTCCCTGCTGTAGGCGGTGCAGGTGTAGGTGGAGTTGTCTCCATCTGTGGGGTGTTTCAGGGTCAGACTGAGGTCTCCAGGTTCCAGTAAGTTTCTCTTCATCTTTGTTCGGTTCTTGTATTTATCGTCCTGTTCTTCAGGCTGGTCAGAGCCGTTCTCATACACGTGGACCTTCCTGTCATCTTCATCCTTCCACTCCACTTTAGCATCTTTAGGCAGACAAACTGTGGTTTTGCAGATCAGCTGGACAGACTCCACCCCTGAATTCACCTCCACCCAGGTGACTGAGAGGACAACAAAGCACAACATGAGCTGTAGTGAAGGTTACTAATGTTCTTCTTATGACCTGTTACAGAGGACTTATTTCTGTGCTTGTCCTGTTAGACCTCAGTGTAGACCACAACATTTTCCTACAAAGACTAGAACACACCAGAGTTATTAAAGGAAATTCACTGCAATGGCTTGAATCACATCTGAAAGATTCCAGTTTGTTCATGTAAATGAGGAGTTTTCTTCACACACAAAAATTATTCATACATTTATTTGATTACCATGCATATGTCATTATGTCTTAAGAAGATAAAGGCCTGGAGGACCTCTAATTTCCTTCTTCTAAATTCTTTACATTCTTGACCTTTATGTAAAATTAAATCCTACTCATTTATTTTTCACTAACATGTCCATATTGGTATTTTTGCAAATATCAGTGACCAATGTGTGATTGCTGATATCTGGCAGAACCACTAACCTGTATTTTTAATTTAAGCCTTTAAACAGTGAAATCCCTGAAATATGGAAATCTGTGTATTTTCCTTTGCTGAACAGAGGTGATAATTCAGATGTTACTAACTACTAGTGTTGGGCGAGTTACTTTGAAAACGTAACTAATTATAGTTACTAGTTACTTCTTCAAAAAAGTAACTGAGTTAGTAACTGAGTTACAATATTCTAAAAGTAATTAATTACTTGAAAAGTAACTATTGTGTTACTTTTAAAAAAAATGTTTAACCCTCTGGGGTCCAGGGTATAATTGGCCATTTTTGACTACTTTTGATTTGACCTTTAAAAACTATTTCCTTTGCCTTATTTGGTATCATTGTTTTCAACACAACCTCACGTGTCTGAATTTACAGTCAGGTTTTCATGTTGACAGACTGTATTAACACAGTTGATCTAAAATCAAACAAAAAATATAAAATCAGAGTAGAAAAGGTTATATTTTTTACTTTAACAACCACAAACATGTTTATTGAATCATATTTCATAACTTTAAACGCAAATATAAACTGTCAATTTTAAAATCAACAGTTATTTGCAGCCATTTACCTTTTACCCCTTTTTTTTAAATAACCATTTCAAACTATTTACAGAACAATCAGCCTTTCTGCATTCAATAAGATGCCACACAAATTATTTGTGCTACTCCAAAAATAATTTCTGTCCACTATAAAGGAGAACATCACAGCCTGATACCTGCAGGTCTGACCGCAGCAGCTGTATCACTCCTGTTTCTACCTGGAGACAGCAGTCCTAAATAACCAAATATCATGTTGCCATATCATTTTTTGATTGGTTGACATGGTGCATTTTTCCACCAACACGAACGGGCTGTTTTTCTTTGTTTGGTTTCTTTGGTCATAAGCAGAGAGTGCTTGCTAGCGCTGTCCTCAGTAAACGTGACGAAATGACTGAGGAAAAAACACAGCGTATTGTTTATCATGAATCTGGTTTTATGTGGCCTATCAACACAATTTAAAAACTGTATCACCTTGTTGCTTTGTAATATTAAAGTGGTCATGTGATTGGCTTACAAGGACTACTTTATTCTTTGTCAGTCAAACAGCAGCACTCATGTGATTGTTTTGCCCCCTTAGCTCCAGGTGTTGTGCCAAAAGTGATCGTCGAGCAGAAAGTGATTGCCGCCCGCAGGAGCGCGCGCAGCTGCTTAAAGCTGTAACGCCCAGATTACTTACAGCTACTTCCGTGCAACTGAGGTGCGGTAAGCTGCACACAGCTTCAACCGTCTGTTTGTTGAAAAATAGTAATGAGACTGCACCGCATTTTCTTCTTAGTAACGGTAACGGCGTTGTGAAAATAGGAATAGTAACTAGTTAGATTACTTGTTACTGAAAAAAGTAACGCCGTTACTTGTAACACCGTTATTCCCATCATTGCTAACTACGGGCCCATATCTAAAGTGTGTCTTTTAGTTTAAATGTTTAAGTTTACAGAAAGCTTATTAGTTAACAACTCAAAGAATTTTTTAACAAAAATTTAACTCTTTTCCAACATCAGTCAGGATTCAGAAAGAAACACAAGTAACTGCTGCTATTAAAGTAGTGAACGACAATAGCGATACAATGGAATTCTAATAATAAACAATACTGGTCAATCTTTAACTGCTGTAAGTTGGTTATCTCATTACTTGTCCGCTACAACACAGTGCATCCACGTTGCTTGGTTTTCTTCCTCTTTAACACCAAATCCAAAGGAGTTCCACAGGGCTCCATATTTGGACCACTGCTCTTTTCTATGTAAATAAACAAATAAATAGAAACTCATAATTGTTATATGGATGCAGAGTGGGGGTCTCAGTGTTTGGAATATGTTAACTGTTTTCTATGTTGTATAGAGGCATTTGGTGTAGCTTGGGTGAGATTACTTTTATGACCGTCAGGAAGTCACGTATGCAGAGACACACACACAGTGCTTAAACTGTTACACTCACACATCCACACGCACACTCACGGGTGTGCACTCACATAGACATACGGGTACGCGCACACACAGGCACTCACGTGCGCGTCCATACACACACAGACGCAGAGTTTGCAGCACACCATGGGGGTTTTATGATGGGGTCACTTCTATAAAGCTGGTTGTAACAAATAAAGGAGTGAAGATCTGCAGAGGGACACCGGCCTCGTCTTCCCTTCTAGAAGATGCATGCTTAAATGAAGATGAATAAAGATGAATAAAGGTTTTTGTGAAAATAACTACTGAGTCCGGCGCCGTCTCTGGATGCCTCGAGGAATTAAAAGACCCGGGGTGAAACTGATTTCGCAACAGTTTGAATATTGATTCTATTTGTTCTGAGGACATTTTTATCTCTGATCATGTATTCTTTTTAACATGTCTTTTGACGAGCCTTTGTCTCCTGTTCACCGGACAATTATCTCGCGCATCATAAATTCCTCCACAGCGGAGAATTTCTCGCATGCTTTTAAACAGAAACAGACCAGTTTCTGTTTCCGAGTCCTTACCCTGGCTAAATGACAACATCCGCTCAATCCGCTGAACTGATAGAGCCAAAACTTTCACAAGAATATGCAAATGTTTGTTGCCAGACTCATAACATAATTAGGAAAAAAGGCTTTAGAATATAAGGTTTCCTGGAATAATCTACAAATTGAGCTAAAATTGTCAGAAACGGCTACGATGGAGGAGTTGTATTTCATTTTGGAGCGAGAAAACAGCTCTTTTGGTCAGTGTTCTTGTTTTGGTCTGTTATTGCACACAACTCATACATTTGTGTTCACTGGTCTGTACAGAATATAGTATTTGAACATTCTGAATGAATATTGGTTCTTTACTTGTTATATTGTTATTTGTCGTATTTGTTGTAACATCTTCTGCCCTCTGCTGGTCTCTCTTGGAAATATGAGTGACGAGTCTTTTGTCTGGATTAACTGCAAATAATGAAAGAACAGCTTGTCCACATGCAGCCTCTGTGTCAGATCAATGCAGTGAAGCACACACACTGTTTAGTAAAGTCATGTTGTGGAGCTGTTTCACTGATCAATGACTGAGTCTGAAGGAGGTTTTCTGACTTCTGGAACAAACCTGGAAGTTTCTCTTCAGCTCTCTGTATCAGCTGTTTGTAACTCTCAACTCTTTCAGCTTCTGGAACAAGTTTGTGTGAGCTCTACTTGTGTATAGTACGGGACACTCACCTGATTTATAATATTGACGGAAATAAAATATGAGACTTCCAGAAACCAAAAGAAGAATCAGGAGAATCAGGAGAGCTTTGGCCCAGGATGGAAACTGTTCTGTGGAGAAAAGAAAAACATGACCTTTGACCTCTGACTGAATGTGGTGATATATTTTATTGAACATACCTCAAGCTAATATTTTTTGAGTGAACATATTTATGCAGCAGTAAAATAGTTAAGTTTTATCTGAGTGATGTCAGATGTATCTACAGCAGATGTTTGTTGCTGACCTTTGACCTGTAGCTGTATATCACTCCGACTCAGTTCACGTCCATGTTCTCTAACGGAGCAGGTGTAGGTGGCACTGTCAGACAGTTGGAGGTTGGTCAGGTTCAGGCTGAGGTCTCCAGTTTCCAGAGCGTCAGTCTTCATGGATGTTCGGCCGCTGTAACGCTGGTTTTGATCTTTCAGTTCGTCTCCTTGAAGTTGACGCTGGTGGACGGTTGGAGGACTGAGGTTGGAGCGACTCCACACCACTGTGGATTTAGTCAGATTTAAAGTGTCGACATGACAGGGCAGGATGAACGAGTCCCCCTCATACAGCTCCACAGCTGAGGCATGCTGGAAAACTGAGGACACACAGACAGAGACTCCATGAGTCACTTTGAGGTGAAGATCAAGTTTAGACACATTTACAGAAACCAGGAGACAGAACGACAGAAACATTCAACATTTTAACAACTCATTAAAGAGAACACAGCGCAGATCAGAGGCAGGAAGTCCATCACATAAAAATGTCAAACTAAATTTTACATTTTAGAGACATAAATAAGGATCTTTTAACAAATGTGTTCCTATGTGATGATGTAATCTTGTTTTCTAATTCAAACGTGCTATCGCCATTAAAGATCCCCCCCCCCTTTTTTTTTAAAACTGTGTGTATATTTATAGCATCCTCCTTATGCATTTCATGCATGTGTTATTTTCAGACATATGGGGGTTATGTCACCCCCCCTCATCAGTAATGATCTAGTCCGGTATTTACTTGGCCGTGACTTAGCCAATTAACCAATACCTACCTATTATATGTCAGCGGACCTATCTATGAAGTTCTGACTGGTTAATTTGAAAAAAAAAATTCAGTTTGTGTTGCTGGAGTTCTTACATTGCCATGAAGACAGACTTTCAGTGTTTCTAGTTTTGCTTCCCTTGTCTCATTAGGTCTCATTTCTACCAGCTGTGTTTCCCTTCTGTCACCAATTCCCTGATTACTCTGCTGTGTATTTAAGCTCTGGGTTTTCTTTGCCCTGGGTTGTGTCGTGCCTTCTTTATGCTGTCTGTCTTGTGCTCCTGGTAGTTTGCTAGTGTTTAGTTTCATGTTTGAGGTTTTGGTTGGTTGTTGTAAGTGTTTAATTTCATGAATAGTTTTTCCAGCATGTCATGGCAGATCTGAATCAGAATCCAGTGTTTGATGGAAATCTTCTCCTGCTGCACTTCAACACATTAAAGAGAGAGATGAAAGAAAAGCTGATGATGAGAGCAGAGAGAGGAAGGTGTACTTACCGTGCAGGAGGATCACAAACACCACAAACATCTTCATGTTCCTGTCAAACTCAGAGACTCTTTAAAAGCCCTTCAGGACATCAGCTCACAGCAGCTTCACTTTCTTCTACACTCTCACACTGCTCACACTGTCACAGCTCAGAGTTCGGCTTCACACTTTGTTAAAGCACATCTGTGGAATGAAGTCCGGCCGGCCACAGATCACTTCCTTTCACCTAGTTTTGCACCCGGACACGCACAAAGCTCCGCCTTCAGTCTTGACACTGAAACATCCACTGAAGCTACAATGATGCAGATGTGACCCTCAGTAGCTGGATTTCCTCTCCATAGATGTGTTTCCATGCAGATCATGGACCTACAGCAGCTCCAGGATGAGTGTGAAAGAACTTCTTCCACTACAGTATTCATTACAGCACTGTGGCACTCCACAAACCCTCACACTGTCTCAATCCCTGTTTCCAGTTTGGCTGAGAGAAGGCCTGAAGCTCAGCCAATCACAGGACAGGAAGTGATCAGCTGACACAGTTATTTGAAGGTTGAGCTGTCGGGGTGAGGCTGCTTCATGCATGTGTGAAACAATGAGGAAAACTGACAAAGCGAAGAGTCTCAAAACTACAGGAACACAGGTGTGTATCAGGTTACTCATGAGTGTATTTAATGTTCTATCAGTGAGTGACAAGAACAAGAAAGAGGACAGAAGAGGAAGAAGAGAGCTTAAATTTAAATGGAAGGATGCTTTTTTAAAGCTTACATGTAAGTCCTCATGTTCCCTAATCAAATATTGGATCTGTACATGTGACATTATGTTTTTCCACATTGTGAAACCTGCTGCTAAACAAACTGAGGAAGAGTAACTGGGTTATTTAAAGACTCCATGTAAAATCCTCTGCAGGCTAGGGCCGGATAAACAGGTTAGTTTACTTGTGTTTACTGTGATGTAAAAAGTAAAAACAGTGTGTGACTGGTGCAGAGTGGCTATGAATTAATGGTCACAGTTAGCTTACATCAAATGTAGCAGAGATTGATATGAACTTTAGCTGATGATGCTTGGATTCCCTGACTGAATTCCCCCTTCATAGCAACTTTATACCATCTAGAAAACAGACAGCATAAACGGTGTGCAGCCAGTAAACGGACAGAACAACTCATGAACACTATGAAAATCTACTGAAGCTCTCAATAGAAATTATTGTGAGTTTAAATTCTTTTCCACTGAGACATTACAGCTAATTTTAGGTTCCCCCACCTGCTGAATCCACATTACCCCCTGACTGCACATATTTATTGTTTAGAGGCAAAGTCAGCCTCTGCAATGTATTTTTAACACTAGGATCTGTACTTCTAAAGTAAAGACATACGTTTATTATACTAAGAAATTAGTCACAAGGAATAACCCCTATGAAAACATATTTATTTTAGTTTTTCCTTTTAAAAAAGTCACGCCCACCACATCTATTTAACCTGTTCATCTGGCTCACCTGGCTGCAGAAAAGCCTTGCCTGGTGTTTTTCCAGTGTGACACTGATCCACTTCAGCCTTGACACAGAAGTCTCCTTTTAAGTAACATACTGCATTACTTTTGATAAAAGTCTTCTGTGTAATATGTGTAATAACTTTTTTACTTTACTTTTTTGAGTAAACACTGATCACAACTAGGGATGGGTACCGGTGTCGGTTCTGACATAAACGGTAGTAACCAGACCGAAAGGCAGCGCACATTTCGGTGCTTTTTTTCCTGAGATGTGATACACTTTGGATTCTAGCCAATCATTTTACCTTTGTGAGTGTAGTAGGCGGGCCCAGGTACGTATGTTCTTTTAGAGCAGAGCTATAGATTAAAAATGCCCAAGGTGAAGCGGTCAAAAGTCTGGCTGGTAAATGTCTGTTTTGATTTTGGTGAAAATCTCATGAGGTTTGAAAGTTGAAGTAATGATAATGGAAGTTTGTAAGTTACAGTACTGGGTTGGAGTCCTAAGGAAAAGGAAAACAGTGAAATTGGGTTGGAGTCCCAAGTAGGAAAGTTAGGGAATTGGTCATTTTGTGGGTTAAAGTCCCCATTGGTCATCAGGTTAGATCTGCGTCAGTCATACACTTTTTCTGAGGTGTTGATTGTTGTTTCAAAGTATTATAAATTTTTCAAGAATGGCAGTGCGGCTGCTAGGAAGCGCATAGTTCAGAGGTGACGCTTGCCAAAGCCACGGACGCGTAGGCTTTGTCCTCTTTAAAAAGAGGAATAGTCCAGTTTGGCTGCTGTGGAGAATTGGGACACTAAATAAGCTAAGAGTTTGAGTCTCTTTGTCTGCGCTTTTTTGGGTAGCAGAGGTGCGTCCTCGGGTCTTGGAGACTTTTAAATTAACTTAGGGATGTTAGAGATTAGACCAGAAACAGTTAGAGTCTGATAATGGTGAATTGATCGCAAAAAAACAGGGTTTTATCCGTTTAAACGGCTATAGTAAATTTGTCGAAATTGTGTAGGTGTTGAAATGTCAGGCCTGAGAGTGGTTGTAAATATAAGACGTCTTTGTAATATCAAATAAGAGATCTCTGTGTGAAAGGAGACTGTGAGTCAGTCTGGTGACTGTGTGTGTGTGAAAATGCAAATTAGTAAGCAGTGAACTGTTTAAACCATAGTTGGTTTTACAAATACTGCTGAAAACATTGTCGAATGTGTGTTTAAGATGCCATTTATGTTTGTTAGAGGGTTATAAATAAAGTTTTGAGTTGCTGTAGTGGATGTATAGTAATTGACTGAGTTTTGATATATATATAAATATATTGAGTGCATTGTATATGCTTAAGACTAACACATTACTTTCAGTAGTAACCTATCATCAGCAATAAATGCTGGTGTGTTTTATTTTTTCCATTTTATGTGTGTGCTGTGAGAATTAATAGAGGTTTCAATTGTTTTTCTTTGACTTGCTCTTTCTGATTATGAAAAGCATGTCTGATAAAATACTCTCAGGAAAGCATATTTTGAGTTATAGTCCTCAACTCCTGTCACAGTTTAAGTGTGTGAATGCTGTGAGTAGTAGGTTTTGAGTGATTGGGTGTGATTTGTACAAAAATAATAAATAAGTAATAATAACACTACGAAAGTTGATAGTAGAGTGAGTGAAAAAGTGGAAGTTTGAGAGAAAATGCGGTGTGTGTCTGAAAAGAGCTCTGTTGAGCACGCTGAAGACTGTGATGTGAATGCTGACAAATGCAAAGAATTTAGTATAGTTAAAAGTGTGTGCGTGAAACAAGGGTGCATTGTTTTTAGATCAAGACTTAATAGAACTAAAGAGTTTGATTAGGTTGTAAAATAAGAAAGAGAAACAGAAAATATGGCTCTGAGCAGCTGTGTGTGTGACAGGAAGGTGTGTGGACAGGAACTCTACATGCCCATAAAAGGGAAACTCATTGTGACAAGTGAGCACCCAGAGAAGAGAGACAGATGAGTTAAACTCTAGGCAGATGAAGCAAATGGAGGTTTTAAGAAAAGTATGTATGCTTTAGTGTGTCAATACAGGTGGACTTCTCTCAACCTGGAACCTTGAGTACAGCGGCAAAAGGATAGATTAACAGAATTGGGAAAAACAGGCCAGGTTTTGGCTAAAATGTTACAGCTTGACCTCTCACTTTGTCCCCATCCTGAGAAGAAGCGTAAATGACAATTAATTTCCTGATGAAGACCGACAGAACATCATGGACTTGAAGAATTAACAGAAGGCAAAAGGCAGTGCCACTGAAACAACACTGACGACTCCAGCAGCAGCATGAAAGAAACCACGTGATGAAAACATGCACGGTGAACTGCAGGCTGGTAAGAACAGTGTGACATGACTGTCTGAAGGCATTGAATGTGATATTTTGCCAGGCTGGGACTTGATCTAAAAGGAAAATACTGAAAAGATCAACGGAGAAGAAACAGAGAAGAAGAAAACAGTTGACTTGGGATTGTGTTTGCTGGAGATTTCAAGAGAATACAGGACACTGTGGAGAGAAGGACAGGGACCAGTGAGAGGTGAAGCCAAGACGAGTTCGACTGCGAGAATACAGGATATAATTGGGTTGAAATTTAAGCCGGAACTCATGATAACACAAAAAATAGAAAACAAATGTAACAAATTGTTACATGTGAAATTATTTTTGGAAAGAATCAGAAGTGAGATAGTTTGAATTCAGAACTCAGTGAAAACATGCATGAATTAAACCTGATTATAACCTACAGATGCATTGAAGAAAGCAGCTTACACTCCATTAACATGACCAGATATCATGTAACCAATGAAGAACATGCTTACATACATGACATAAGTTGGTATTTCTGACCAGAGAGAGAAAAAACGGGTCGTTTAAGCACTCATGATAATAATGAAAATGTCTCAGTTGTGTTATTTTCAGGGGCAAAGCAGACCTGGATCAATTTTCCACATGCAGCGGTCGGAAGAAAGTTATAGGTTAACATTACTGGACATGTTAACCTTCCTCTTGTGTTAGGGTCTGCACCGATCCGTTTTAAATTTTAAATGCATACAAGAATCACATAAATTTGTCTATTGCATCAAGGCTTTTTGACTTTGTCAGGAACCTTTATTTCAACAAAATAAAACAAAAAAATTTTTTATTGCTGAATTATAAAATGCTCTGGTAGAAATTATGACCTTTATGTTGTTAGGGTTGGTTTTGACCCAGTTATGATAATACGATGATAAAGCAATAATTGGAGCCAAAACTGAAATCCTAAGTGCATTGCCAGCTGACACACTGACAACCAGCTCCTCTTCTAGTCATGTGAGCTTTCTCATTTTGCGTGGCTTTCCAGTATACCTGCACAAAAACAAAACAAACAAAGACGGGCATGTCCAGACATGTCAGGTGAATTCTCTTATTTGAGTGGTCATTTGACTTGCAGAGTGCATATTTACAATTTGTAGCATGCAAAAATGAGAAGAAGATTTACAGTGAGCCAAGTTCTGGATCACATTTTTGGTGAAAATGAAGGAGAGGACACAGAGCAGCATAGTGATTCAGATGAGCAGGTTTCTGAGGAGGAAGACAATGTGGAGTATTATCCAGAAGACACAGACACATCTGATGAGTCAGATGAGGAAGTCACTGGTGCTGAAGCTGCTCCTGCTGAAAGATTCAAGTCCAAAAATGGTAAGATCTTTTGGAGCTCAGTACCTCATGATGTACATGGCAGGGCAGCTGCTGCAAATGTCATCAAAATGACCCCTGGAATCACAAGGTTTGCTCTGACCAGAGTCAGTGACATCAAGACATGTTTTGAGCTATTTATGCCATTGTCACTAAAAAGAATCATCATTACTATGACAAACCTTGAAGGAAAAAAAGTCCACGGCCACATGTGGAAAGACATTGATGAGGAATACCTGGATGCTTTCATTGGTGTTCTTCTTCTTGCTGGAGTGTACAGATCCTGCAATGAGGCCACTGATAGTCTATGGGATGCATCAACAGGTAGAAATATTTTCCGGGCAACAATGTCACTTCAGACATTTCAAATGATATCAAGAGTCCTCAGATTTGACAAGAGAGAGACCAGAGTGAGGTCTGACAAGCTTGCTCCCATCAGGGATGTCTGGGAGAGATGGGTGCAGCTCCTTCCGCTGATGTTCAACCCAGGGCCAGAGGTGACAGTGGATGAACGTCTTGTTCCTTTTCGAGGAAAATGCCCCTTCCGGCAATACATACCCAGTAAGAAAAAATCTGGGCAGCCTGTGACGCAAGAACCAGCTATGCCTGGAATCTGCAGATTTACACAGGCAAAGCTGCAAGTGGCATCCCTGAGAAAAACCAAGGAAAACGTGTGGTCCTTGATATGACCAGTGGACTGCAGGGTCACAATATCACTTGTGACAATTTTTTTACCAGCTATGACCTCGGACAAGAACTTCTCAAGAGGAAACTTACCATGGTGGGAACACTGAAGAAAAATAAACCTGAGTTGCCTGCTGAAATCTTGCAGGTGAATCAAGCAAAGTTTGCTTTTACAGACACCACCACTGTTGTCTCATATTGTCCAAAAAGAAACCGAAATGTGACTCTCATGTCTACTCTTCACAAAGATGCAGCTGTATCATCAGGAAGTGACAAAAAGCCCACAATTATCCACGACTATAACAAAAACAAAGGAGGAGTGGACAACCTGGACAAGCTGACAGCCACGTACACATGCCAGAGAATGACCAGAAGATGGCCAATGGTTGTGTTTTACAACATCCTTGATGTGTCTGCATATAATGCATTTGTGTTGTGGAGCCACATCCACGAAGGATGGAACTCAACCAAAAAAAACAAGCGGAGACTGTTTCTTGAAGAGTTGGGAAATTCTCTTGTCAAGCCACACATTAGGCGAAGGGAACGGGTGCCCCGAGACCAAGATGCTGCAGCCTTTGTCAGACAGCTGCAGAGCTCACCCAGCACTCCATCCATACCATCAGCAACACAGAGAGAATCTGCATCAGCATCCTCCTCAGCCAGCCCTGCCTCAACATCAACCAGAACAGCCCCAACCCCAGTCAGGCCACCTGGTTCGAAAAGAAAGAGGTGTCAGGTCTGCCCAAGTAGTAAGGACAGAAAGACAAATGTATTGTGTTTCAACTGCAAGAAATATCTCTGCAAAGAACACACAAAAAGTGTCACTTTTTGCCACACATGCCTCTAAAGCCACACATACATAAGCATGTTCTTGCACATAGAGGTTTTCACTCTGATTTAGCTTTGTATTAGTTTTGGAACTTGTAATTGATTTCTATTTGTTTGATTCTCTTGATTGGCTGTTGTTTATTTGACCATGCAAATATATATTTTACGTCATGACCTGTTCTGCTTTTCAAATTTTTCAGTTTATATTAAAGTTCTATTGCTGAAAAAAATACTTTTTTGCCTTTTCTTAATGTAAATATATATGGGTCGAAATTGACCCGTAACACGATAGATGTCACTTTAGTTATTAATATTAATCTAAAAAAATAAATAAAACAAATTTATTTAAGAGATGGTTTCTGTGCCCCTCAGTATTAATCAGGTAACATAACAACCTTTTATTTATTAATATGTTTCTCTTGAGGTTCATTTTACCTTTTTTTTTAATTGAAATTGAGGGGTGTACTTACAAAAAAAGGCCCAAATGTCCACACCAAAAGTATTAACACCAACATTTTCATGGATAAGGAAGCCTAACTAGGTAACCAAGAGATGAGAAACAAATTGCATGATAACATATTCTTTTTAGTGTATTTTATAACTGATTTAATACACGGGTCAAAATCGACCCGTTAACATGAGAGATGATAACAGAAAGCTAACACAAGAGGAAGGTTAAGGCAAGTTTCTGGTTGAATTGTTCACAGCGCCATGTGTTCCTGAACCTCACAAGCAAGCCCTGACTCCTGGCTGAGGACCAGGAATGCTGTTATTTCAGGTGGGAAATCAAAATTTGGGTTAGCAAATTTGGGAAAGAGAAAACTGACTGCTTAAGTGGAGAATTGTGAAGGAGTCGGAAACACTGCAAAAAGCAACATATGCAAAATCACATATACAAGCAGAAAATGCATTAACCTTACAAGGACAAGCTCATGAAGATTAATGCATAGGCATTGATTAAACCTGGCTAAGAACATAAACATACGCAATGAAAATAAGCTTGCTGCTTGTATGAGTGTTAAAATGGTGTGAATGTTTGATAAAATACACTTAAAGCTTGAAGTTGAGGAATAACTCAACGAAGCTATATGACAAAGGGAGTGAGGTATGGAAAAAAGAAAAGTGATTAAAGTAGTTTTTATAAGAGTGACTTAGGAGTGCTCTTGTACTGATTGATCAAAGCAAGTGATTAGTATTGAAAGAAAATGAAAGTAATTCAATAATGTGGTAATGTTTAAACATATATTTCTCTTGTTATGGCAATTTCTTGAGATATGACTCAGTATGCAAATTAGCTGGAGTGAGTGATGACGAAGAGGCTTCTTGTGTGTCTGTGTGACTGAGGCTTTCAATTGAGGAAACAGAGCAGTGACTGAGGAGGATTACTTGCTGAAATTTATCACATTATATGGGTGGGAGAATGCCAAATGCTAAAGGGGAAACATTTTTTGATATAACTCATGTTACCATTAACTGAAGAAACACATGACTGATAACTGTTCTGTTTTAAGTTTATTTTTTTATAACACAGATTGGATCATAAGTGGGGAAAACTGAGTATGAAATGTGAAGTTCAGGTTTTGTTTTTAGCAAGTTCCAAGGATGCAGGCTCTGGATGGAGCCAGGAGTTCGAAAAGATGTGACATGATGATTAAATTGATTTCATTCCTTAAACACAGGTTTGCAGGGCCGGAGCAGATATACCTGAGAGGAGGATGGCGGAGGTGTTTTGAGAGATGATATGACTAACCTTTTTCTTTTAATTTCCTAAGCTTGGGTGAAGCATTTTGAGTTTGACACATGAGATGTGTCAAAGAGAGGGAGTTAAGGTTTAATTTGAAATGGGTTTTAGGATTATGTTATAACTTTTGGGGTTTTTGATCATTTAGATATGATAAAACTGAGGCAGAAATTGTTATTTTTTATGTCAAGGTTAAAGGATTAAAATGAACTGAATCCTGTTTAGAAGATAAAATGCCGGTGTTTATAAGAAGCAGTGTACAAAACTTAAAGGGAAACTGTGGGAATAAAAGATATGCTTTGGGGAAACTAGTGAAGATTGTAGGAGTAGAAAATGTTTGATTTCTTTTTGATTTCTAGAAGAAGTGGTTATAATGTAGGCTTACACAAACAGATATTACATAGATTTATTTTTAGGGTAGAGGAGAGAGCTTCTGAAGAGGATGTTAAAAATGTCGCTGACCCAAATGAATAACATTGAAGATTATATACGTAGAAATGATTTTGTATACACATTGCGATTGTGCTCATTCGAAGTTGTTGCTTGGTCTACAGAAGGTCTTAAGCTTTGTTTGGCGCGATGTCCAGACAATCTATTGTGTAAGAGACTTAGAGCATAGAAGGCCGCACATGCTTACAAACATGTAGAATCTAGAAGCATATAGAAGGCCTGAAATTCATTTAGCTTATAACTGAATTCGAGCCTATCTCAAGGCCTATCTCCCCCCACCACTTCCCCTGCCGGGGGCGGACTCCCTCAGACATCGGTGCGTTGGTGGTTCTTTGTGTCCGGGGGTGGGTGTCCGGGTACACACCGGCTCACTCCTTGGCGGCTGCTTATCGGGGCCTGGAGCCTGGGGCTCACTTGGGCCACTTCGGAGGTGGGGTGTCCCCGGCCTCTCGGCCTGGGGCTCGGTCACTCAGGCACAGCTGGCTGCCGGCGGAGCTCACGGGCACGTCACTGCAGCCCCCCCTGGCTTCTGCTCCGTGGCTGCTGGGTGACCCCTCATCTGGGACTCTCCTTGGCTCTTTCTGGGACAGTGGCACGGCTGCCCCTCTGTTGGTCTTCCTTGGTCTCTCGTGTTCTGGGGGCCTCTGGATGTCTGGAGTTTTGATCTCCTCCATGCCTGCTTCATGCCCTGGAGGACGGGGCAGTGGCCCCCCACACCCTCTAGCAGATCATTACATGAGGGAACCTTTTAAGAAAAACAAGCGCGTCCATGCTCACAGGTGTACACACTGTGCTGTCGATCTTACGTGCTGCACAATAATGTTTAATATTTAGTATTTACTGTCATATTCCCATATATCATTGTGATGTTGTTTATTCTATTACTCTCGTTTTCTTCTGCTTGTTTTCTTTTTTCTTTCTCAACAGATGATCCAGGTGATCGATATATGTATTTTTTTTTTCTGCTTATTCTGTTGGTTTTTGTTTTTTGCCCTTCTCCCCCATCCCTCTTCTCAACTGTTTTTCTTTCCCTCTTTCTTTCTCCCTTTTCTTTCCCCCAGTCAAGTCTGTCCCGTATTCAGCAAGTGAAAATAAAATAAAGAATAAAAGGTGAATCAAATGGACCATTACGGCAAAGCTGGGATGGTCAATTTGGTAAAGAAAATCCGTTGGGCATCTTTCTTCGCCTTTAGACAATAATTCTGATGGCAAAAGAGCCAAACGGGACAGGCAAAAAAAGAGAAAAAAAAAAAAAAAAAAAAAAAAAAGAGTGCTGATTGGGCTCAGCTCGCACTCTCATTCTCTCCAGCCTCTGACCAACTTATACTTACTTATATACTTATATATATATATAAGTATAAGTACTTATATACTTATACTTACTTTGTGATTGTTGTTCGAATGTTGCATGAAAATACTTTTGTGCAGGATAAACCGTTTAGTCTGCATTAATGTGGTGCATTCACAGTACAGAACAGTGTGTGACTGCTGTGCACAGTGTCTGTGGCCTCATGGTCAGATTTATGTTGCATTAAGTGTAGCAGAGATTCATATGAATTTTAGTTTATGATAATGATATTCAGTCATTGAGAACCAAGTTTATAACAGAGTACTTCAGTGTAGGAGATGTACATCAGTATAAAAATACACAATGCAGTTAGCAGCTGACATGCTAATGATCTTTGTATCTGGATTTATTTGACAGGGACAGTGTTCATGTTCAGGGACATCAGGATAAAAACAGAAGATGGAAACCTGCCAGATTTGAGCTAAACTGCTCATTTCCATGTGTAGTCCCTGGGCAGGTCACATGACTCTATCCAACATACAAAGACACACAAGAAAAGCCAGAGAAACAAAGACAAATCCAAACAATCCATCATACTGAGTCAAAGTGATCACAGGTCTGCTTTGTTGGTGATGAGGCTTCAAAGTGGAACATGTGGACTGTTCCTTTATTACTACCACTGAAGGCCACGCCCCTCTGGTCATGTGATCATGTGGTTTGTAGGAATGCTCCTCAGAGGATCCACCTGTGCTTCCTCTCCTCTCTCCTCCACCTGTTACAGTGAGGGAACGTCCTCCATGATGGAGGAGCTGCTGGAAAGTGCTGAGAGTTTCCTCCAGAGTGAGACCTCTGTCACAGTTCAGAGGATCTACGGCAGCAGAGATCTTCATGGACACTAAAAGTCTCAAACACACAACAACAACAACAACAACATCACACTGACTCCACTCTGACATCACTGATCAATAATCAAAGAACACACAGATCAAACTGATCGATCAGCCATCAGAGGAGTCGGATCAATGGAGCTGCTTCTGTTCCTGATGTCCCCTGTTTGATCCTGGACCTGAACTCTCCCTGCAGAGGAGACACAACACAGTCAGACACACACACACACACACACACACACACACACACACACACACACACACACACACACACAAGCACAAACCTTTAACTTTGAACTGCACTGTTTTGAATCTTATCCAGATGTTCTTGCTCTGAACTCCACAGATGTATTTCCCACTGTCTCTCTCTGTGGGCTGTTTCAGGGTTAGACTGAGGTCTCCAGTTTTCAGCAGGTCTTCATTCATCTTCGTTCGGTCTCTGTAAACCTGGTGCTGTTCTTCATGCTGGTCAGAGCCGTTCTTATACACGTGGACATCTATTACTGGTTCAGGGTCATAGCGTACCCACTCTACTATAGCATCTTCAGGCAGGTTTTGTGTGGTTCTGAAGGGCAGCTGGACAGACTCCGCCCCCTCCTCCACCTCCACCTGACACACTGAGAGGACAACAAACACAACATGAGCTGTACAAAGTGTGATTGGTGTTTACAGAGCAGCATCATGTGACTCTTCTTCTGCACTAAATGAAGCGATGGAGTGGCGCCTCCTTCAGGCAGAGAAACAGCTCATGGAGAGAAATAATTATTAGAGCAAAAACAAGAGTGGAGCTGCAAATAAGGCCGAGAGGAACTGCTTCAATAATCCAATTTAGAATCCTGAGAATGGAGCAGCCCTTATAGCAGCTCATAAGATGGTAAATGGCCTGTATTTGTATAGCGCTTTTCTAGTCCCTAAGGACCCCAAAGCGCTTTACACTTTCAGATTCAGTGATGATGATGTCCGCTATCACTGTCAGTTGTCAGTAAACACTTCATCTGGCTGATGAATCTACACGTGAGATATTACAAAGTCTGTATTATTAACTCTGTAATTAGGCGCCAATCTTCTTATTTTACGGCGCTGTTGTTCAATCGGGGAACACTCTCTGTTGAGGAGAAAAGCATGAATTTGTTTGTAAACGGATTATCCATTGTTTAAATGTCCCGGTAGTCGAAAAGGAGGCAGAGCTGTGGAGAAATGCTAGGAGCTAACTGGGTGCTATCTTTCAAATATATTGAATGTCGCAATGTTGGCAAAGAGAGGAAGTGACGTAAGATTTGCGCATGCGGGGTACCGATCGGGTTTCCGGTACGGATCAGGTAGTGTCAAGTGTTCTCTGTCTGTGAGGTGCCCACACTTGAAAAAGACCAGACTTTGAATTTCACTCAAATTTATTTTGACCAGCTAGTTTGATAGCTGATAGGTAGGTAGGTAGGTAGGTGAAAAACCGATAGCCCGTCTAGCTCAAAGTCTTCCTCACAGTGGAAAGTGGATTGCTTGTTTGCTGTCCTATCAGTATGTTGCACTCGGGTCAAATGACTGCTGCATGCATTTTAAGGTCTACTAGGCACGCCAGCCCTTGATTGCTCTAATTCAGCTCACCTGGCGGAGCGGCGCACACCAGGCCGCGCTTAGCTGTAGATTGCACAAGGTCTAAATCAGCGGCCATGCACAAGCAGCAGCACAGAGCAGGTAGTGGGCAGGAGGAGGAAGAGAAGAGTAACAGCCACACCTACTAGGTCAGCGCGACACCTCCCACTCGATCTTTGCTCAGCACTAACTGGAAAGATCGCACTCAGGTGGGCTGGTCCCTTGCTTGATCTTCCACCGGTAAAAGGACCACAAGACGCCGGATGTCCCGATGTAAAATGGTGCCCAGCTCAGGACTTCTGGTAGCAGATTTTGGACTCTTGACTGCAATGCTGGAACTTGGAGAGACCCTCACATGCACATCTCGAACAATCCCTCTGGAATCAGGATTCACGCTGATGACTTTTGCGAGTCTGAACTGCCCTCTAAGGGCATTTTGGTCGCAGAGCCAAACTATGTCTCCAACAGCAATGTTCCTCTCTGCAGTATGCCACTTACTGCGGATGAACAGGTTTGGTCCAGCGGCCATGCACAAGCAGCAGCACAGAGCAGGTAGTGGGCAGGAGGAGGAAGAGAAGAGTAACAGCCACACCTACTAGGTCAGCGCGACAGGTAGCGACAATAAGACATCTTTGAGTTTATGTTAACCACTGTTGCTGTAATATAGTTGCCCTAATGGCAGCTTATTTGTTATATCAGACTGCCGGCAACACTGTCTATTAAGGTGACAAAACACCAGCTGACTTCAACAGTTAAGCAAAGTGGAATCCTCTTGTCCTCCTTCCTGTATTCTGACCAATACACCATCTTGTTGGCTGCTAAGAAACTAGACATAACACTGCTATTCCAGAACACATGCACTCTGTCTTTGCCCATACTCTGCAACATTTTAGAAAAGTTTCTGGGCAGAATACGATCCTGTGCAGAGGCCAACACCATCCTTATCCACGTGGGCACAAAGCATATTCCAAAAAGTCTAAGAAACTTTGAAAGAAAAGCTTCTGGACTTCTTTAAGTTTCTTGAAGACATTTCACTTCTCATCCGAGAAGCTTCTACAGTTCTAAGAGCAATTGGTGGACAGTCCCAGATTTGCATTGAGCATTCGTGCTAACAGCCAGAAATGTTCAGACGTCTACATTGGAAAACATAAAGAGCCACCTCGACAGGACAAGACTGAGCTGTACATCTGAATCTCAAGGACAAAGATCACACTTTTGAGGATGCAAAGGTTCACATTCTGGACAGAGAGGGGTGAAAGAAACCATCTATGTCCACCATGGACCAGGAGGCATCTTTCTGCAGCAGATGTTCTCCACTTCAACCAATCAAGAGCCAGACACTCTCTGCTAACATATCATATGGAGTCCAGCAAGCAGGAAACACTCCATCAAGTACCCGCTGACCACTATTTCCACGGTTCTCTGTCTTCTGGCTGTGCCCCTGAATTTTGATTTCAGTTACAGTTTTGGCTTTCAGTCGTCATCAAAACACTTTGTTTCATTCATGTTGCTGTGAAGCTTTCCTTTCTTCTCATTGACGTGTTAGGAACCAATCACAGCCCTTTCCTTTACAGCGCTCTGCTTTCACCCCTCCCTAAAAGCCCAAATTCACTCTCAGTTTAGTTCAGCTGGAGCCAAGATGACACAGAGAGCCTTTGGTCCATGAGATCTATCTAGGAGACATCAGTAACATCAGGTTTGTGTAAGCCGTCCTGTAGAACGCTTACATACAGCAGCTTCTCTCTCTGATCTCTGAGTATCTCTCAGCTTCAGCTGGGACTCCACCCAGGTGTTGGTTGGTTGTTGGCACAGGTGTAGAGCTGCTGCAGTGACTCACAGCTGCTTTCATCCAGTTTAACACACATGAATATCCACCAAATATCAAAATAGAAACAGAAAAAACTTCAATCCACATTTTGACCTGTATCTACAGCACTGACCTCGGACTTTCAGCTCCACCGTTCTCTTCAGCAGGATATTTCCCTCTCTGTTGTAGACGGTGCAGGTGTAGGTCCTGTTGTCATAGTCTGAGGGGTGTTTCAGAGTCAGACTGAGGTCTCCAGTTTTCAGCAGGTTTTCATTCATCTTCGTTTTGTCTCTATAAAACTCGCTCTGTTCTTCAGGCTGGTCAGAGCCGTTCTCAAACACATGGACCTTATTATCATTGTTGTCCATCCACTCCACTTTAGCGTCTTCAGGCAGGTGAAGTGTGGTGTTGAAGGGCAGCTGGACAGACTCCACCTCTGAATCCACCTCCACCTGGGGGACTGAGAGGACAACAAAGCACAACATGAGCTTGGATGGAGACATTTGTGTTGACTCTAACAGGCTGAATGCTGCTGCTTCACTGGGAGCTCACTGTTAGATAGAAAGTGGTCAGTGTGAAGAGGAGACGCAGCAGAAAGATGAAGACTGACAGGAAGAAAGCAGTGAACAGACTGTTGGAGCTGCTGTTAGTGGGACAGGACTTTATTCAGTCTCTGAGGACCAGATTTGACTTGATGAAGCAGAGAAACACAGTCTAAGTGTTGCTGTCACACTCACTTCATCACACAGCTCAGTTTGACAACATTTGGAAGAATTTGATAGAAGCGTTCCTTTAGTAAAAGCACCAAGAAAACACCATGAAAACACCTCACTACACACAAAACTGCAGTACTGGCAAATTGTACATAAAGTATGAAAAGTCAAAGTACTTATTGTGCAGAACAATGTTCCCATCAGTGTTCTATGGATCAATATTACTGCTGCACATGTTTAAGGCTGAGCTCATTTCAAATCCTTTCTATTGTGTTGAATCTGCAGTAATGCATCATATTCTATAAAATCATATGTTTGTAGTGGCTGTCCTGTGAGGACCACGTATCTCTAAATAAACAGCTGTTAATGAGCTCACAAACACAGGCCTACAGCTGGATTTGAAAAAGTCCATTCAATAGAAAATCAACAATCACAGCTGGATTCACTACCCCATTCATACAAAACTGCTCAAAGACGTCCTGACATTAATTCATGCTTCAAATCATATGATCAACCTATCTCTAATAATTTGTACCACAGGCCTTCAAGCTGACAGTAGGTAAAGCGTTACATAAAAAGCATCTCTTTTAATCTCAATCCACATTTTGACCTGTATCTACAGCACTGACCTCTGACTTTCAGCTCCACGTCCTTCTTCAGCAGGATGTTTCCCTCCCTGCTGTAGACGGTGCAGGTGTAGGTGGAGTTGTCTCCATCTGTGGGGTGTTTCAGGGTCAGACTGAGGTCTCCAGGTTCCAGTAAGTTTCTCTTCATCTTTGTTCGGTTCTTGTATTTATCGTCCTGTTCTTCAGGCTGGTCAGAGCCGTTCTCATACACGTGGACCTTCCTGTTGTTTGCATCCTTCCACTCCACTTTAGCATCTTTAGGCAGACAAACTGTGGTTTTGCAGATCAGCTGGACAGACTCCACCCCTGAATCCACCCCCACCTGGTAAACTGAGAGGACAACAAAGCACAACATGAGCTGTAGTGAAGTTACTAATGTTCTCCTTATGACCTGTTACAGAGGACTTATTTCTGTGCTTGTCCTGTTAGACCTCAGTGTAGACCACAACATTTTACTACTATATACTACTGTATTTTATTGTTTTTCGCTAAGTTTATTATTTTATCGTATTTATTATTCTTATTATATCTATTATGTTTCTATTGTTCAGCACTTTGGTCAGCCTTGTGTGTTTTTAAAGTGCTATATAAATAAACAATGATGATGATGATACTACAAACACTAGAACATATTAAAGAAAATTTACTACAGTGATTTGAATCATATCTGATAGATTCCAGTTTGAGGAGCTTTCTTCACACACAAAGCTTGCTGCTTCTAAATTCATCACATTGATCCTGAACCTTTATATAACTATAACCAACACACACATATTAGATGTCAGTGACCACTGTGTGAAAATAATAAATATTAATGACAGTATAATAAAATAAATGTATAATCAAATCTTATCATGGAGATTTCTTTAACGTTGTTTTTTTTAACCTTTATTGGATTACAGTGATCTGGTGTACATTGCATTGTAAATGGTAAAAGGACACAAAAGCGCTATACACAACCAATCATCCAACCATTCACACACTGGTGATGGCAGCTATATTGTAGCCACAGCCACCTGGGGCTCACAGACACAGGCGAGGCTGCTGGACACTGGCGCCACCGAGCCCTCTGACCACCAACAGTAGGTGAAGTGAAGTGCCCAAGGACACAATGGCTAAGACTGTCGGAGGGCTCGAATCAGCAACCACCTGATTACAAGATGAGCTGCAACCTCGTGAGCCACGATCGTGATTGTATTGTAAAGTTACAATATTATTCACATGTTTGTGTTCTCGAGTATTAGTTGGGTTTTTTTGTAACCTCTGCTAACTCATGACCAATCACAGTGAAACTTTTGGTAAAAAGTAAAACTGGTTAAATTGCAGATAATGAAAGAACAGCTTGTCCACATGCAGCCTCTGTGTCAGATCAATGCAGTGAAGCACACACACTGTTTAGTAAAGTCATGTTGTGGAGCTGTTTCACTGATCAATGACTGAGTCTGAAGGAGGTTTTCTGACTTCTGGAACAAACCTGGAAGTTTCTCTTCAGCTCTCTGTATCAGCTGTTTGTAACTCTTTCAGCTTCTGGAACAAGTTTGTGTGAGCCACAGTCAAGGAGCCACCAGAGGACACCTGCTGACCATCGGCATTATGGGTAGTGTAGTAGGAGACACTCACCTGACATGAAATAGTGCCGGAAATAATATAGAAGACCTCCAGAAACCACAAGAAGAACCAGGAGAACCAGGAGAGCTGTGGCCCAGGATGGAAACTGTTCTGTGGAGAAACAAAAAGAACAGCATGACCTTTGACCTTTGACTGACCTAATAGGCCTACATTTCAATCAAAGAGCCAATATGATTGCTCTGATAAGTTTTATCTGAGTGATGACCGATGTGTCTACAGCAGGTGTTTGTTGCTGACCTGCAGCACCTTTGACCTGCAGCTGTACATCACTCCAACTCAGTTCACGTCCAAAATCTCTGATGGAGCAGGTGTAGGTGGTGCTGTCAGACAGTTGGAGGTTGGTCAGGTTCAGGCTGAGGTCTCCAGTATCCAGAGCATCAGTCTTCATGGATGTTCGGCCGCTGTAACGCTGGTTTTGATCTTTCAGTTCGTCCCCTTGAAGCTGACGCTGGTGGACGGTTGGAGGACTGAGGTCGGAGCGACTCCACACCACTGAGGCATTTCTTAGGTTGAAAGTGTCAAACTCACAGGGCAGCACTACAAATAATGCCCCTTCATACAGCTCCACAGCTGAGGCATGCTGGGAAACTGAGGACACACAGACAGAGACTCCATGAGTCACTTTGAGGTGAAGATCAAGTTTAGACACATTTACAGAAACCAGGAGACACAACGACAGAAACATCCAACATTTTAACAACTCAGATAAAAAAAGGAAGAGGCTGGAAGTTTAGAGGAAGTGGAGGAACGAGCAGATGTGAGGCTTTAAAAGTTAGTTCTGTATCTAACAGGCAGCTGGTGCAGTTCAATTTGCATGAGAATGATAAGGATTGCTGTCTTTCAGTTTGTAAAAACATCTGTAACCTGAGTTGTGGATGAGCTAAAGTGGGAACATGTTTGTCTGAGTGCTGAGTAGAGATAACAGTCCAAACATGATGAGGGGATGGAGGTTTTCTTCAAGTCTGTGTCAGATGAGAATGTGTGACTGATGAAACAGCACAAATAGACAGAGAGTGGAAGTCCTGATGTTGGAGGACAGATGTTCAAGTCTTTTTACAAATTAAAGGTTTGGGAGTGACTAAGAGGAATCCAGATCTGAAATCACTAAGCTGATGGAAGTGTTTTACATCAGAGCAACAGATTCAGAATACATTTGTGTTGCTGCAATTAGTGCAACATACAGCTGTATATCATCCACGCAACAGTGGAAATAACACAGTATTTTCAGATTATCCCAAAAAGTTGATTCTGGTCATCTGGACGTAGCGTTTTGTGAGAGAAGTGTTTCGTCATCATCCAAGTGACTTCTTCAGTCTCAGCTGCAGGTTTCAATCTTATAAACAGTACCTTTGCATAATGACTGAAACCAGCTCACTGAAGGAACAATGGGCTGGGAGGTCAGTTTCTTAATCATTAGTATGCAAATCCTGCACAGACATGCTGGGACGGCATGTCTGTGCAGGATTCAGACAGACAGGCTGGGAAACATGGAATAAAACATAAGGAGGGGAAACAAGGCACCAGAACTCTAATACTCAGAGGGAGACACGAGGGGAAATCCAATAAACTACACTGAACAACTTAGGACCCATAGAATAACTCCTAGAACAACAAATGAACTCAACATGATGTAGAAACACAAGAAAACAGAGAAGTCTGTGTAAAAATGACTCAGGACCATGACAAAAAGTACTTAAGTACAGTTTTAAGGTATCTGTAATTTACTTAAATATGTAGCTGATCTGAAAGCCACCAAGAAGAATCCAGAGATTTGAAAGTTGCTGCTTTGGATTGTTAATTTGATCTGAACCAGAATCCAGTGTTTGATGGAAATCTCCTCCTGCTGCACTTCAACACATTAAAGAGAGAGAGATGAAAGAAAAGCTGATGATGAGAGCAGAGAGCGGAAGGTGTACTTACCGTGCAGGAGGATCACAAACACCACAAACATCTTCATGTTCCTGTCAAACTCAGAGACTCTTTAAAAGCCCTTCACGACATCAGCTCACAGCAGCTTCACTTTCCTCTGCTGATCATCTACTGACACTCTCACACTGCTCACACTGTCACAGCTCAGAGTTCAGCTTCACACTTTGTTAAAGCACATCTGTGGAATGAAGTCCAGCAGCCACAGATCACTTCTGAGAAAAGAGGAAGACGTCGGCTTTCCTCGTAGTTTCACGCCCGAGTGCTCCGGTTGGAGGCGGCTGCTGCGGCCTCACCCTGACATGCACAAAGCTCCACCTTCAGTCCTGACACTCAAACTTCCCTTCCGCTGTCGCTACAATGATGCAGATGTGAAAAGCTCAGTACAGGTTATCAACGAGGCCGGGTTCTCTGATCACAGCGATCCTCTGTTTCTAAAGTCCCACATGATCACATTTATGATGTGGTTTCTTTTCAAATCAGGCAAATAAAGTTTAAGGTCTGTGTGTCTCCAGACTGTGTCCACAGTGTTTCAGTGCAGCAGAGTGAATCTGATTTACTGACAGCTTTTTGTCCTTTCACTGAACAAGAAGCTCCAACAGAGATGAAATGAAGATGTGTTTCTATCGTTGCTTCATGATGGAATAATGCTGACATCAATATAAAAATGGGACTTTTGGTTGTCGGTGATATTTGTGAGGCTCACATGTGTGAATGTTGTTGTTTGGAGGCTCAGCAGCTTTAATGAGACGAATGGAGGCCAGACATATATCAGCACTGCTGCTGCCTGAGCCTGTTCACTCCCTGCTTGGTGTCCACACTGTGGACTTTATATGTGCTCTTTATACTGTCTGTGTCAGAGCTGACGGCTCAATACACACAAATATGCCACATAATGTGAGCGCACACTCTGTGTGTGGCACATTCCAACAGTGCTGTTTGTGTGTCAAAAAACAAGCAGGACAAAGGTTCAGTTTAAAAAGAATGACTACACCCTGAGGGTTCCTCGGGTGGCTCAGCAGGTAGAGCAAGTCCTCTCCTGACTCCTCCCACCAGCATGTCAAAGTGATCTTCTACAAATGAAACTGAGGTTATTGTTCTCGTCCCTAAACATCATAGAAATATGGTATCTAACCAGATTCTTTCTCTGGATGGCATTACCTTGGCCTCCAGTAACACTGTGAGGAACCTTGGAGTCATTTTTGACCAATTCAATTCAATTCAATTCAATTCAATTCAATTTTATTTATATAGCGCCAAATCACAACAAATGTCGCCTCAAGGCGCTTCATAGATACAGAGAAAAGCCCAACAATCATATGACCCCCTATGAGCAAGCACTTTGGCGACAGTGGGAAGGAAAAACTCCCTTTTAACAGGAAGAAACCTCCGGCAGAACCAGGCTCAGGGAGGGGCGGGGCCATCTGCTGTGATTGGTTGGGGTGAGAGAAGGAAGACAGGATAAAGACATGCTGTGGAAGAGAGACAGAGATTAATAACAGATATGATTCAATACAGAGAGGTCTGTTAATACATAGTGAGTGAGAAAGGTGACTGGAAAGGAAAAACTCAATGCATCATGGGAATCCCCGGCAGCCTACATCTATTGCAGCATAACTAAGGGAGGATTCAGGGTCCAGCCCTAACTATAAGCTTTTCAATTCAATTCAGTTGTATTCATATAGCGCCAAATCACAACAAAAGTCGCCTCAATGTGCTTCATATTGTACAGTAGATCGAACAATAATAGAAAAAAAGGCCCAATGGAAAAATGTACCATGTCAACCAATTAATTAAGTGGGATTTGGTTGTTGGGAGAGAGAGAGAGAGATTAGATGTGGGAGATTTGTGACGTTTGGTGTGGAGTGTATAGTTAGTGTGTTGTCTCGTGTAGTTGTTGTGTAGTCGTTTTGTGTGTCAGTGAGGGCACTGATGAATGTCACAAAGGCACATTTGTAAACACTGTCAATGAGTAGAAAACCAGTGGAGTGATACACCTGCTGCTGTCAGGCCTGCAGGTTTATCCCTGTGCTGCTCTCCTCTGTCTTTTGGTGGATCAACATTGTTTTTTCCTGTCACACATAATTTGTGGGTTTTTATACTTATTGGGCTACATAATTTATCATACAGGCTATACAGGACATAAAATCAAAACTCACATGTTTTATGTAACTAAAGTGTTTAATTATGTGGGCTACAGACAATAATTAAATTATAAACTATATGTATATGAAAAACATGTATACTTACTGCATTTGAATTATTTTAACCACATGTAACCACCTGCATGTGTGTTTGAAAAAAAGGCTTTGATTTTGCCACCTCATTTGATTTCTTTGCCACCCTCATGCCACCCTAAGAAAATATCTCTAGATCCGCCCCTGCATATACAGTGGCTTGCAAAAGTATTTGGCCCCCTTGAACTTTCCCACATTTTGTCACATTACAGCCACAAACATGAATCAATTTTATTGGAATTCCAGGTGAAAGACCAACACAAAGTGGTGAACGCGTGAGAAGTGGAACGAAAATCATACATGATTCCAAACATTTTTTACAAATAAATAACTGCAAAGTGGGGTGACAATGTTGTTGTCTTGAGTTCCTTCTTTTTCCCTTCCGAACACACACATGTAAAGGAAGCACTTAAAACATGCGGTTATTCTAATTGGGCGTTCATAAAGTCAGCAAAGAGGCACAGAAAAGAAGATCAGACACCAGCGAGGGAGGATAAGAAGGACAGACGCAACAACATTGTCATCCCCTATGTAGCCAGTGTATCAGGAAAACTCAGGAGGGTTTTCTCCAAGCATGACATCCCAGTGTACTTCAGACCCAGCAACACGCTCAGACACAAACTGGTTCACCCGAAAGACAAAACGCCAAAACACAGACTTAACAATGTGGTGTTTGCTGTACAGCAGCGAGGAATGCCCAGACCTCTACATTGGAGAGACCAAACCGCCACTTCACAAACACATGGCACAACACAGAAGAGCCACCTCCACAGGACAAGACTCAGCTGTCCATCTGCATCTAAAGGTCAAAGGTCACTCTTTCAAGGATGCCAATGTTCCCATTTTGGACAGAGAGGACAGATGGTTTGAAAGAGGAGTGAAAGAAGCCATTTATGTCCATTGTGAGAAACCATCCTTGAACAGAGGCGGTGGTTTACGACGCAAACTGTCTGCCATCTATAATCCAGTTTTGAGATCCTTAACGGACGCCTTAACGCCCAGAAACAGAGTCCGCACAATGTGGTGAGCCACACGGTAAATCAGGGTTCCTACTGCGATGAGCTGTGGCTTTCCATGCTTTCAGGTGACAGCCTGGGTGGTTAACACAGGGAGTTGTGGGGAATAATCCAGCTCCAACAAGTCTCAGGCGTATCTTATTGGCAGCAGCCCAAGAGTAAAGCCCCTGAAGATCCAGTTCTCTGCTAAGCCGACGAAGCAGCACAAAAAAGCCCGCTCTCTTCCCCCATTACCTCAGATGAGGCCTGGGAACCAAAAAAGAGCTGACTGGCAAGAATGGAGGTAAACCGGGCGCCCAAGCGCCGCGCCCAAGTGCCGGTGGGAAAACACCCTTGTTTCGTTGACTCTGAAAATTATCCATAGCAGATTTAACGCTATCGCAATAACACATGGTGATCATAAATCCGGAGGGAGATGATGCTGGACAAAAGTGTAGAAAAGACACTAGCACAACATGAAAAGTAAACAAACAGATGGACAGAGGCAGCGGCACAGCCAAACACAGGCGCCATCTTGCATCTGTGAACCAGTGCACCTTACATTCCTTGCTAAAGATAAGACTTTATTAATCCCTCGGGTGGGTTCCTCTGGGAAATTCGGTTTCCAAAAGCACAGCACCGACAGAAGTTACAGAGCGTGAGCAGAATATTATATATACACATATATAAATACAGAGATATATATAAATAAAATATACGAAGGGGATAAATAGAATAAATAGGAATAAAAATAAAAATAAAAATACAAGTGAATTGCACATTTCAAGTATTGAAGTCTGTCTTATGTAGGAAAAAAGACCCGTTCATCGACAGTGCGCGTTATAGTCCGAAAAATACGGTAATATTCTAGAAATAATAATAATGGATTGCATTTATATAGCTCTTTTCAAGGCACCCAAAGCACTTTACAATGCCACTATTCATTCACTGTCAGCTACAGTTGTAGCCACAGTTGAGGCTGCCATATCGCGCCATCGGCCAACACCTGGCCAACAGGTGTCTTGCCCAAGGACACAACGACCAGGACAGAGAGCCCGGGGATCGAACAGGCGACCTTCCGGTTACAGATGCGTTTCCCAACCGCCTGAGCCACGGTCGTCCCAACACACCTGTCCTATCAGTTGTCCGTAACACTTCCTACGTTGGAATAGCCATCAGCATGAGCTATCGCATGTCCACCATCACATGCCCGAGTATGGAAGTGATGTCATTTTCACAGGAAATGTAGTTTTTTGGGTTTTTTGGGGGTTTTTTTGGGGGGTGGGGTGGGGGGGTGGGGCTTTTAAGCCTATACTGGTGCTTTTAAAAGTCATGTTTGACTATAAGTTTTTCTGTATATGCTCAGAAGTCATATTGCACTGCTTGTAATAGTTTATTTTGATGTGCATGCTGTTTTTTGGGGGTTTTTTTTGCAAATTTGCATTATAATATTTATTTACATTTTTCATGCAGTGTATCTCAAAAATACCCTCAAAATATCAAAATGTCCTGTTCAATTCAATTTTATTTTATTTATATAAAATATATAGCCAAATATATAGCGCCAGATCACAACAAAAGTCGCCTCAAGGTGCTTCATAGATGCAGAGAAAAGTAGCCATGATGGTAACCTTCTGTTAACCGCTTTGACGTTTCAAACGTGGCAAAACGTACTGTAACTCCTTTATTTCAAACAGACAGCTTCAGCATTTGTTCTGCTTTCTCTGCTTTTATTTGAATGTAACAGAAAAACACGACTAGAATTTCCACAAACGTGTTTACAGGCTGACTTTAATGTGTTTCTGCACATGCTTGTCCTCTGGTCATGTGATCATGTGGTTTGTAGGAACGCTCCTCTTCCTCAGAGGATCCACCTGTGCTTCCTCTCCTCTCTCCTCCACCTGTTACAGTGAGGGAAAGTCCTCCATGATGGAGGAGCTGCTGGAAAGTGCTGAGAGTTTCCTCCAGAGTGAGACCTCTGTCACAGTTCAGAGGATCTACGGCAGCAGAGACCTTCATGGACACTAAAAGTCTCAAACACACAACAACAACATCACACTGACTCCACTCTGACATCACTGATCAATAATCAAAGAACACACAGATCAAACTGATTGATCAGCCATCAGAGGAGTCGGATCAATGGAGCTGCTTCTGTTCCTGATGTCCCCTGTTTGATCCTGGACCTGAACTCTCCCTGCAGAGGAGACACAACACAGTCAGACACACAAAACTCGCTTCCTTCCTCAGACATAATCAGTGTAAACTGGTCAGTGAGGTCCTGCAGAGAGTTTTCAATAACACAGGAGATGTGCTAACTCCAGAGTTCAGATGACAGTGAGCTGGGTTGAGCCACAGACTGAGCAGCAGAGCACAGAAGCACTATTGACCATCATCCTGCTGGTCTGTGCACACTTAATCTACTCCATCACTGTGTCATTCTCCTTATTCAACAGTCTTTGTTTGGTTATAGTTCATAGTTTTGGTGCATGATTCATAGAGTTATGATGTCTTTGTGTTTCCCTGGTGAGTATTAATAATAGGTAGAACCTTAGATTTCTGAAACAATTAAAATGTTCAGTAAGCATTAAAGTAAAATCCTAAAACAGGACAGCTACACCAGGGCTCGCAAAATCGCTAGCCCGACGTCCCGGGGCTAGCGATTTTTCCAGTCGGGCTACCAAAATCTATCTCTGCCCTGCCCGTCGGGCTATCGTAGGAAGGAAAAATATATGTCAATGCTTTTGCATTCTTTCAGAAATGTAGCTGGGTAATTATGTCATTGGCATCGGTGAGCCACTGTCAATATGTGACATATTGAAATCGCGTTTGAATTTGCGCTTGTTTTTTGCTTTCACTTTGCAATCGCGCGAACTGTGTATAGAGAGCGACAGCACTGATTGGTGAGTGACGATAATTTGCGCACCAATTCCTCTGACATCGTCTTGTCAATCGTTAGCTTACTATGCAAACATGACAAGTGAAATCTCCCGCAGCAAGCTTAAAGATGTGAGAGGTTGATCGCGCAGAGAATTGCTGAGCGTTATGTTAGTGCGTGTGTAAAAGCAGCAGGATATATATTTTAGTTCTGCTGAGCCAAATAAGACAGGTCAGGGTGAAGAAGTGACAAAACGGAAAAGTTATGACAAATCAGACTATAAGGCAAAAAGAAAGTGCAGCTTTATGGTTTCATGGACAAAAGAATTTCTGTGGCTGCAATATGACGAGCTAAATAACCAGGGCTGCACATAAGTCGTCCACAGGTGCGCATTCGCTGTCAAAATAAAAAACGCGCACAAGATAAGAAGTTGCAACGCGTGTTTGCGTACATAAGATTTTCTGGAGGAGGATAGACATTTGTTTAGAACTCTTAAAGATGTCGAAGAAGCTCCTTTAAGCAATTACTTTGGTGTTACTCCACCTCCAAAGAAATGTCAGAAGGAGTCCGAACCACAAAAGAAGCGCGTATTCTCGGAAAAGTGGTTGCAGGAGGTGAGCTGGCTTCAAACAAATGATGAACGCACAGAGATGTGGTGCAGAATGTGCCGTGAAACTCTAGCGGACAAAAACAGCCTTTTATATGGACGCAAACGCGCGTTGCAACTTCTTATCTGGTGCGCGTCTTTTATTTTGACAGCGAATGCGCACCTGCGGACCACTTATGTGCACCCGTGTAAATAACATAATGTTCTGCCGGTTGTGTTGTTGGCTTTCCCTTGATTTCTGAGTCGACAAGCGCCTTTGTTACTGGGACCAGTCATTTTAAGAAAGACCCCCATTAGAACCCATGAGAAATGCAAGAAATGCATTATTGCTCAGTCTGCAATATCTTTCCCAGAACAAACACCAATTGCAAATAACATACTAAAAATAAACCTGAAAATCAGTTTAGAACAGCGTACTATGTTGCAAAGAGTGAACTACCACTGGCAAAATTTAGCAGTCTTTGCAAACTTCAAAAAGCAAATGGCCTCGATCTTGGTTCCACTTGCCTCTCACCCGTGACTTCAGTGGAAATGTCAGATTCAGGATCTGACACAGACTGATTCATGTCCTACACAGTTCTTACAAGTTCATAGAAATTTCTGTTCAATTAGAACCAAGTATTTGAGTTGATGATTGTAATTTTTATACAATGTTGTAATTTGTTTTTCAACAATTTTTTGATTAATATTTTGTTTCCTTTACAATATTATACTTTAATGTATAATACTGTAACGGAAACAAAACAGGAAACAAAACATCAATCAAAAAATTGTTCTCTTTTTTTATTGGGCTACTTAAGTTTATTTTGGGCTACCAAAAACTGAAGAGTCCCTGCCCGAAGGGCTACCAGGGATTTTGAAATTTTGCGAGCCCTGTACACTGTTTGTACACAGACTGGGCCGATGTTTGAATTCAGGTTTCATATTTCCTCTTTACTCTCAAACCTTCGAACAGCTGCGAGTCTGCAGCTGAGACAATAACAACTCAAACTGTTGGTTATTTTCAGAGTTTTGTTTTAAAATCACTTGGAACCGTCATGTTTTCAGTGATTCTTTTATTTCCAGCATGTTTTAAAAGCATCACAGATCCTGTGCTGGAGGAATATGTTTTATATGTGCAGGTTCAGCCGTACTTCACTGAAACCACTGAGCGAAGCTAAACTGTGCATCGCCTCGTCACAACTATGTGTTTCTTAATTTAAGGTTTTTGAAACCGTAGACAGGTTTTTAATTTCTTTAGCTGTTGCTAAATCTCTATTACACTGATGGATGCTGACCTTGCTTTGTAGTACAGGGCCCAGGAAGATATAATATCAGCAAAGTTCATCACAGTCAGGATTTATTTACCTTACTGTGGTTTAACTTTCTCTGTTGGGCTTCTGCCTAAACTGAGTACATTTAAACTCTAAAGTTTACCACCCGTAGCCTAAAAAACAAGCAGCACCAGCTGAGGCTTGTCAGCTCAGGTGAGAGGATTACAAAACCACCTCAATCTAGAGGAGCTCTACACCAAATGGTGGTGAACGAGAGTCATGAGCCCTCATAGGAAGCCCAGTCACACCAAAAACAGAACATCTTCTGATGGGCAAGACAGAAAACGAGCCGGAGCTTCTAACCTCAGATCATCATACTGAAACATACCAGCACTAAAGCCCCTCCCTCACTACTCAAATACTCACTCATGAACATCTGTCGTTATTACTCTGTTAATGCTAATTTTTCTGTGGTTGCATTTCTCTCTTTAATTATTCTGAACTCGTAACAACCATTTAACGGTGCATTAACTTACATATCAGAGCAAAGACACAAACAAACCTGTGACTGTGAGCAGCACTGTTTTCTTCCTCCAGATGTCCCCACTGATGACCACACAGCTGTACTCTCCACTGTCTCTCTCTGTGGGCTGTTTCAGGGTCAGACTGAGGTCTCCAGTTCTCAGCAGGTCTTCATTCACTCTTGTTCGGTCTCTGTAAACCTGGTGCTGTTTGTCAGGCTGGTCAGATCCACTCTGACACATGTGAACCATCATGTATTCTGGTTTATATCGTTCCCACTTCACTGTGGCCTTTTCAGGAAGCTCAGCTGTGGTTTGGAAAGGTAGCTTTACAGACTCCACCCCCTCCTCCACGATCACCTGACAGTCTGAGTGGACAACAATTACAACACACACAACATGAGCTCTACACAAAGCAACAGATGGTTTTCACAGTTTCACAGTTGTAGAGAAATCTGAAGAACAGAAGCAGATCTCAGAATAAAAAATAAAAGAGGCAGAAATCTTTTTCATTCAGTTCAAATCCAGTCTTTAAAAAACAACCCTTGTGTCCTGACTGCAAACTGACAGCTGATTTAATGGGAGAGAGACTTTACAACTAAACGTTCTGCCTCTAATTCCACTTTTAGAAACTCTGGGAATCACATGTTAGCCTGCTGTTATGGTCCCTGCACTGGGCAATGTGTTGTCTCTCTCTCGCTCCTCTGCCTGGGCGGCGCTCATCAGGGGCTCGCGCCTCTGGACCAAACACCTGTTCTCAATCACTGATTTTCAGGATGCTGAGCTCTATTTAAGAGAGCGGCTCTGTGTTACTCATCGCTGGACCGTTGACTAGTCTGCATCTACCCCGGTCCGGTTGCCATAAACCTGAGAGTGGTAATACGGTACTGTAAGGTTTCTAAGATAGAATGGAGCCTGATCATTCATGAACACACCTGCCTCCATTTCCCAACACTGACTGAAAGGTTACACACAGTAATGCTATCAAAAGTAATTATTGTATCCAAAACCATGTTTCTGAGAGTGTGAGGTCCAAATGTAATAACTTCAGTTTCTCTGAATTTGGAAACAGGAAGAGGTCATCCAGGCCTTCATGACCTTCATGCAGTGTTTTATAATATTTCTTAGGGGTGGGATGCATGACATAAACAGTCTTGATTCCACCACACACTCTAATGTGTGAAGAAGACTGCTCACACACATATTGGAATCTGTCAGAAGTCTATAATTTAAACTATATCCTGTCATGGTCCGGGTGAGTGGCATGCTTGTTTGCTGTGCTCTAGGACTCCTCCTCTGGGTGGAGACCTTCATTCCACCTGGGAGCTGCACCTGAGGCTGATTATGTCAGCAGTATTTAAGACCAGCGCTCACAACCACTCGTCGCCTGAACGTCTGCTAATCAGCGTTAGTGCTAATCCGTTCATGTCTCTTGCCGATTGTTAGTATTTGTGCTAATCTTTTGCTCTGTCTTCAGCTAAATCCACCGACCACGCCTGCAAACTGTCACCGCTTACACAGTCTGGTTGCTGGTCACTTTTGCTAACCATTGTGTGTCAGTCATAGCAGTCCCAGCTCACAGTGTGTGTGTGTGTGTGTGTGTGTGTGTGTGTGTGTGTGTGTGTATCTGCCCTAACCTTTGTATATATTCCCCCAGCCCAAGTGTTTATAATCACAGTTTTCACTTAGTCACTATTTCACTCCACCTGTATATAGCCACTAAACTCCATATTAGTGTGTATTCACGTTTTTTTCACTTGTTGTAATAAATTCTTGCCACGTTCATCCGGTGTCTGTGTTTAATCTGTTTGAGTCCAATCTGCCCTGTACAGCCGCGCCGTGACAATTTCCTTTAATACACATGTTGTATTCTAGCATCTGTAATTATTCTAGTTGCTTCCGTTTTCAGCAAAAACCTCTTTTCAGAAGAATTTTCACCTCTTGTTAGAACAAATCTCAGCTGTTTTCAGAAAAAACTCTTTTCAGGCCAAATTCTGCTGATTCACCTCTTTTCTGCAAAGTTTTCAGCCTTTTCACCTCTTATCAGCACAATTCTCAGCCGCTTCTGCTCATTTCAGCAGAATTGTCAGTCTCTCCACCTTTTCTTTGTGAGAATGACTTTGGCTCAGTGAGATGAGTAGCTGCCTTGAGACCAGGAGGGCCAGGTTCTAATCCTGCTCAGGGCAACATTTTTTTTTCACCACTTTTAAGCACAAATTTCAACGTCTTTACCCCTTTCAGTAGAATTTTTGGCTTTTCAACACTTTTCAGCAAAAATTTCTGCTTCTTCACTTGTTTTCAGCAGAATTTTCAGTTTCTTCACCGCCACACAATTTCTGCAACTTTTAACTTTTTCAGCTATTTTCAGCAGACATCTTCAGCGTTACAGCATCCACACTGCATTTTCGCAGGAAATGCAAATTTTTCTAGTCTAATGTTGTGGTCAGCAGCATCAGTTGCTACAATAAGGACCAGCACAGAGATGACTCCACTTTCAGAAACCATAATAAGATAATTTTTATCTTTCACCAGTGCTGCTTTGGTGCTGTGATGAACTTTAAATACAGAGTGAAACTCTTAAAATAAACCACCTTCTACAAATGATCACACGCTGATTTATAATCACTTTTTAAGGAGTTTAGGAAAAAACTGAAAGCTCAAATTTGATCTATGATCTTTCTGTCTCAGCTACACCTGTCGATCAAACAAACACAAATCTTTACCCGAACATCAGAGGAAAAAAAATCCACAGGAAAGAAACACTGCTAATAGAAATTATAGTGATGTGAAAAACTGTTTGACCCATACTGATGTCCCACTGTCACCATGTGTTCACACTTAAAAGTTTCACTTCATCAAACTAATTTTAACCCTCTCAAGGCAGGCGTTGCAGATTTGCAACAAGTAAAAGCTCACAACCTGATTACCCCACATACATATTTTATGAGTTGTTTTTACTCAGAAGTACCACTGCAGGTATTTGTGCATTAGCAACAAAAACTTAATTTGAGCCTGAGAGAGTTAATATATTTGATATACTTAATACCACTTTTAAATCGCATCTTAAAACTCATGTATTCAAAATTTCATTCCCTTCATTATGATTCCATATTAGTCTATTTTTCCTTTGTTTAGTTTTTATACTTTCATACTTTTCATATACTTTGTTTTTATTTTCTTGTACTAATGTAAGGTGACCTTGAGGGTCTTTAATAAAATAAAATGCATTATGATTAGGGATGGGTATCGAAAACCGGTTCTTGTTGAGAACCGGTTCCCACTGTTTCAATTCCTTGGAATTGTTTGCCGATCGTTTATCGATTCCAGTCGCCCCGATTGACGTCACCACGTTGCGGAGCGTCATTTACCGGGCAGGAAACACGGCACCTAAGCGGCTCAAACGCTCAAAACTTTGGTTATACTTTACGAGAACGGATGACAACAGGGCAACTTGCAATACTTGCAAAGTAGATATTTCATTTAAGGGAGGAAACACTGCGAATATGCAAAAGCATTTGCTCAAAAAACACGCGATAACCTTAAATGAATGTCGTGTTTTTAATTCCGCTCCGGACTCGTGAATCTCAACCCAGCAGCAGCGGTAATGTTTGCACGTCCTCTCCCGTTAATGCGGCAGGTAAATAATCAACTAACAGTGCATATTATGTTAGCGCGATCTGCCTTATTACAAAACCTGCCATTCCTGTGCGTTTAGGTGACCATGATGAGACAGAGTCTGGCTCAGATGCTGGCAGTTCTCGCTGCAGTCTACCGTAGCGTCTCCTTTCAGGCCAGGATAGACAAATGTCACCGAGCAGTGACTCAGTTTGTGGTCAAAGGCTTGCACCCATTTGCCACAGCAGATGATTTTCAGTAAGTGAATGTGTTTAATTGTAGGCAGGGACATTACTGGATATTCTTGTGTAATTGCTGCAGAATAATTTATGTTATACTCTGTTATTGCTACAGAAGAATATTTATTTTCTCAGCTTTCCAAACATGTGTTTTCACACAGGGCCAGTTGAGTTTCGACAATCTTTTGCCCAAAATAAATGAAATCATCATTTAACAATGTGTTTTGTATTTAGTCAACTTATCCTTATCTAATATTATAAACTGATTATCTGAAATAAGTAAGTGGGGCGAACATGCAATATGGAAAAATAATCAAGAAGAGGAACAAGTTTTTTCACAGCACAGTCACCAAACTTTAACGTCTCTGCTTTCATGAGTTTGTCTCAACAAAAAAGTGTTAAAGATATTTTGTAAGATATTCTTTAGCATACATTTTTGAGGTAGCATTTTAAAATGGTACCATCAGTCAGCTCCCTTTGGCCCCAAACTCAATTAGAGACGTTTCAGTGGGAAACCGCTTTTACCCTCAGGTAGCTTTAAATGAATATAGTAGTAATAATTTAATAGCAGGCCTCACAGTAAGACGGTCCTGAGTTTGATTCCACATGACTGCGGCCTGTCTGTGGGGAGTGTGTTCCCGTGTTTGCGTGGGTTCTCTCCGGGTTCCTCCATGCAGTTAGTGCGGTTAGATCATTGGTAATTCTAAACTAAAAGGTGTGAGGGTGCAAATGAACGTCTGTCTGTCTCTATGTGTTAGGTGACCTGTCCACTCTCCCTGTGGTAGCTGGATAGTCTCCAACCCCCCGTAACCATGACAAGGATAAGAGAATGGATGGATGGTACTACAAAATACACTACTGACTGGAAGCAGAAAATTAGATGATGCAAACCTCTGACCTCTGACCTGTGTCTACAGCACTGACCTCTGACTTTCAGCTGCACTTCCTTCTTCATCAGGATGTTTCCCTTCCTGTAGACGGTGCAGGTGTAGACTTGTGTGTCTCTCTCTGTGGGGTATTTCAGGGTCAGACTGAGGTCTCCAGTTTTCAGCAGGTCTTCATTCATCTTCGTTCGGCCTCTGTAATCCTGGTCCTGCTCTTCAGGCTGGTCAGAGCCGTTCTCATACACGTGGACCTTTCCGTAGTTACCCTTCCACTCCACTTTAGCATCTTCAGGCAGGTTTCCTGTGGTTTTAAAAGGCAGCTGGACAGACTCCATCCCTGAATCCACCTCCAGTTTTTGGACTGAGAAGACAGAAAAGCACAAACTTATAACTTAAACATGACAACAGTTTAAGCTGTTTTGGAGAGGTTTCATGTTTGGAAAATGCTATTGTCTGCTGGCGGGAATGAAGGAGACAACGAGTCTCTTGATTGCACTATTAGTTATGTTAAATTATTGTTTCAGTGGTTGTGTTTCTTTCTTTAATTAATCTGCAGATGAACAGTTTACAGCCATTTAACGGTGCATTAACTTACATATCAGAGCAAAGACACAAACAAACCTGTGACTGTGAGCAGCACTGTTTTCTTCCTCCAGATGTCCCCACTGATGACCACACAGCTGTACTCTCCACTGTCTCTCTCTGTGGGCTGTTTCAGGGTCAGACTGAGGTCTCCAGTTCTCAGCAGGTCTTCAATCACTCTTGTTCGGTCTCTGTAAACCTGGTGCTGTTTGTCAGGCTGGTCAGATCCACTCTGACACATGTGAACCATCATGTATTCTGGTTTATATCGTTCCCACTTCACTGTGGCCTTTTCAGGAAGCTCAGCTGTGGTTTGGAAAGGTAGCTTTACAGACTCCACCCCCTGCTCCACGATCACCTGACAGTCTGAGTGGACAACAAATACAACACACACAACATGAGCTTTACACAAAGCAACAGATGGTTTTCACAGTTGTAGAGAAATCTTTAGAACAGAAACAGATCTCAGAATAAAAAATAAAAGAGGCAGAAATCTTTTTCATTCAGTTCAAATCCAGTCTTTAAAAAACAACCCTTGTGTCCTGACTGCAAACTGACAGCTGATTTAATGGGAGAGAGACTTTACAACTAAACGTTCTGCCTCTAATTCCACTTTTAGAAACTCTGGGAATCACATGTTAGCCTGCTGTTATGGTCCCTGCACTGGGCAATGTGTTGTCTCTCTCTCGCTCCTCTGCCTGGGCGGTGCTCATCAGGGGCTCGCGCCTCTGGACCACACACCTGTTCTCAATCACTGATTTTCAGGATGCTGAGCTCTATTTAAGAGAGCGGTTCTGTGTTACTCATCGCTGGACTGTTGACTAGTCTGCATCTACCCCGGACCGGTCCCCATAAACCTGAGTGTGGTAATACGGTACTGTAAGGTTTCTAAGATAGAATGGAGCCTGATCATTCATGAACACACCTGCCTCCATTTCCCAACACTGACTGAAAGGTTACACACAGTAATGCTATCAAAAGTAATTATTGTATCCAAAACCATGTTTCTGAGAGTGTGAGGTCCAAATGTAATAACTTCAGTTTCTCTGAATTTGGAAACAGGAAGAGGTCATCCAGGCCTTCATGACCTTTATGCAGTGTTTTATAATATTTCTTAGGGGTGGGATGCATGACATAAACAGTCTTGATTCCACCACACACTTTAATGTGTGAAGAAGACTGCTCACACACATATTGGAATCTGTCAGAAGTCTATAATTTAAACTATATCCTGTAGGGATGGGTATTGATAAGATTTTCACGATTCCGATTCCATTTTCGATTCTGTTTAACGATTCGATTCTTTATCGATTCTCTTATCGATTCTTTTTAAAAAAGGAGAACACTAAGGTCGAATAGCTTAGAACTTTGTTTTATATCTTCTCTTTGAACGAGATAGAAATTTAGGAGTAACATGGCCTTACAAACCCAACAGTGAGATCTTAAGAGATCCACAGCCTACGGCTTTTCAAAGGGGTGTCACAGGGTCCCCATGAAAAAAATTGTAAATGTAAAATAATAAAATAAATATTCTTCTGTAGCAATAAAACAAGAATATCCAGTAATGTTCCTGCCTACAATTAAACACATTCACTTACCTAAAATCGGGGCATTTGCTGTGGCAAATGGGTGCAAACCTTTGACCACAAACTTAGTCACTGCTCGGTGACATTCGTCTATCCTAGCCTGAAAGGAGACGCTAACGGCAGACTGCAGCGAGAACTGCCAGCATCTGAGCCAGACTCTGTCTGTCTCTCTCATCATGGTCACCTAAATGCACAGTAATGGCAGGTTTTGTAATGAGGCAGATCGCGCTAACATAATATGCACTGTTAGTTGATTATTTACCTGCCGCATTAACGGGAGAGGACGTGCAAACGTTACCGCTGCTGCTGGGTTGAGATTCACGAGTCCGGAGCGGAATTAAAAACACGACATTCATTTAAGGTCATCGCGTGTTTTGTGAGCAAATGCTTTTGCATATTCGTAGTGTTTCCTCCCTTAAATGAAATATCTACTTTGCAAGTATTGCAAGTTGCCCTGTTGTCATCCGTTCTCGTAAAGTATAACCAAAGTTTTGAGCGTTTGAGCCGCTTAGGCGCCGTGTTTCCTGCCAGGTAAATGACGCTCCGCAACGTGGTGACGTCAATCGGGGCGACTGGAATCGATAAGGGAATCGTTTGCAAAAATGGCAAACAATTCCAAGGAATTGAAACAGTGGGAACCGGTTCTCAACAAGAACCGGTTTTCGATACCCATCCCTAATATCCTGTCATGGTCTGGGTGAGTGGCATGCTTGTTTGCTGTGCTCTAGGGCTCCTCCTCTGGGTGGAGACCTTCATTCCACCTGGGAGCTGCACCTGAGGCTGATTATGTCGGCAGTATTTAAGACCAGCGCTCACAACCACTCGTCGCCTGAACGTCTGCTAATCAGCGTTAGTGCTAATCCGTTCATGTCTCTTGCCGATTGTTAGTATTTGTGCTAATCTTTTGCTCTGTCTTCAGCTAAATCCACCGACCACGCCTGCAAACTGTCACCGCTTACACAGTCTGGTTGCTGGTCACTTTTTCCAACCATTGTGTGTCAGTCATAGCAGTCCCAGCTCACAGTGTGTGTGTGTGCATCTGCCCTAACCTTTGTATATATTCCCCCAGCCCAAGTGTTTATAATCACAGTTTTCACTTAGTCACTATTTCACTCCACCTGTATATAGCCACTAAACTCCATATTAGTGTGTATTCACGTTTTTTTCACTTGTAATAAATTCTTGCCACGTTCATCTGGTGTCTGTGTTTAATCTGTTTGAGTCCAATCTGCCCTGTACAGCCGCGCCGTGACAATTTCCTTTAATACACATGTTGTATTCTAGCATCTGTAATTGTGTGGATGCTGTAAGCACTATTGTTTTCCCGTTTCTCTTTATTCTTTATTATTCTAGTTGCTTCCGTTTTCAGCAAAAACCTCTTTTCAGAAGAATTTTCACCTCTTGTTAGAACAAATCTCAGCTGTTTTCAGAAAAAACTATTTTCAGGCCAAATTCTGCTGATTCACCTCTTTTCTGCAAAGTTTTCAGCCTTTTCACCTCTTATCAGCACAATTCTCAGCCGCTTCTGCTCATTCCAGCAGAATTGTCAGTCTCTCCACCTTTTCTTTGTGAGAATGACTTTGGCTCAGTGAGATGAGTAGCTGCCTTGAGACCAGGAGGGCCAGGTTCTAATCCTGCTCAGGGCAACATTTTTTTTTCACCACTTTTAAGCACAAATTTCAACGTCTTTACCCCTTTCAGTAGAATTTTTGGCTTTTCACCACTTTTCAGCAAAAATTTCTGCTTCTTCACTTGTTTTCAGCAGAATTTTCAGTTTCTTCACCGCCACACAATTTCTGCAACTTTTAACTTTTTCAGCTATTTTCAGCAGACATCTTCAGCGTTACAGCATCCACACTGCATTTTCGCAGGAAATGCTAATTTTTCTAGTCTAATGTTGTGGTCAGCAGCATCAGTTACTACAATAAGGACCAGCACAGAGATGACTCCACTTTCAGAAACCATAATAAGATCATTTTTATCTTTCACCAGTGCTGCTTTGGTGCTGTGATGAACTTTAAATACAGACTGAAACTCTTAAAATAAACCACCTTCTACAAATGATCACACGCTGATTTATAATCACTTTTTAAGGAGTTTAGGGAAAAACTGAAAGCTCAAATTTGATCTATGATCATTCTGTCTCAGCTACACCTGTCGGTCAAACACAAATCTTTACCCGAACATCAGAGAAAAAAATCCACAGGAAAGAAACACTGCTAATAGAAATTATAGTGATGTAAAAAACTGTTTGACCCATACTGATGTCCCACTGTCACCCTGTGTTCACACTTAAAAGTTTCACTTCATCAAACTAATTTTAACCCTCTCAAGGCAGGCGTTGCAGATTTGCAACAAGTAAAAGCTCACAACCTGATTACCCCACATACATATTTTATGAGTTGTTTTTACTCAGAAGTACCACTGCAGGTATTTGTGCATTAGCAACAAAAACTTAATTTGAGCCTGAGAGAGTTAATATATTTGATATACTTAATACCACTTTTAAATCGCATCTTAAAACTCATGTATTCAAAATTTCATTCCCTTCATTATGATTCCATATTAGTCTATTTTTCCTTTGTTTAGTTTTTATACTTTCATACTTTTCATATACTTTGTTCTTATTTTCTTGTACCATTGTAAGGTGACCTTGAGGGTCTTTAATAATATAAAATGTATTATGAAATTATGTGATAGTGAAGCCCGAGATATCCAAACTTGCCTTAACTAACATGAAAATAAACATAATCTACATAAAATAAATATAATAATAATAAGTGTTTTTGATAACTTTTGATGAGTCATTAAAGCACAGCGGAGGAATTTTGCTTCACTACCTGCAGAATTACTGTACAATTACTGTAATAGGATTACAGTAATGCACTACTCTCTATCTGAGACTGGAGTCAACTAGGGCGCTCCAGTACCTCCATTTTGGTCTTTCTGAGTTGTTCAGAGGTGGACTTCCTGCTGTGTTCTGGATCAACGTCCTGCTGCATAACTCAACCACTCTTGAGCTTCAGAGTAGAAACTGATGGTCGGATATTCTCCTTCTGATTTTCTGGTAAAGACCAGAGTTCAATATTCCAGCAGACACAGTGAATCACCTTTAAGCAGAAAAGCAGCCCAGACCATCACACCACCATGTCTGACTGCTGCTGAGTTCTCTTAACTAAATGCTGTTAGTTTGATGCAGATGTAAGAGGACTCAAACCTTACAAAATTTCCTCTACCGAGTATGATGTTTCACAGAAAATGTGATGCAAACCTTTTTCTTTTTGCTCAGCAGTGGTTTTTATCTTTAAATGCTGCCATGCAGGCCATTTTTGCGCAATCTCTTTCTTCTAGTGGGGTCATGAACTCTGACCTCACCTTTGGGAAGTGAGGCCTGCAGTTCTTTGGAGTTAATGAGCTGTTGAGCTTTTGGGGTCACTTTGGCTGGCTCATAGGAAGGTTCACCACTGTTCCACAGTTTCTCCTTTTGTGGATAATATCTGTGGTTTGTGGTAAATAGTGACATGATGTGTTGCTTTTCAGGTCTGTGAGCCTACTTCACTTTTTCAGACGATTTCTATTTAGGGAATTTCTTGTTTCTGGCAATAATATGGCCACACCTGAGTGTGGATAGTGAACGTGAACTCAGCTTTCCAAACATGTGTTTTCACACAGGGCAAGGTGGGTTTGGACAATCTTTTGCCCAAAATAAATGAAATCATCATTTAAAAAATGTGTTTTGTATTTAGTCAACTTATCCTTATCTAATATTATAAACTGATTATCTGAAATAAGTAAGTGGGGCGAACATGCAATATGGAAAAATAATCAAGAACAGGAACAAGTTTTTTCACAGCACAGTCACCAAACTTTGACGTCTCTGCTTTCATGAGTTTGTCTCAACAAAAAAGTGTTAACGATTTTTTGTAAGATATTTTTTAGCATACATTTTTGAGGTAGCATTTTAAAATGGTACCATCAGTCAGCTCCCTTTGGCCCCAAACTCAATTAGAGACGTTTCAGTGGGAAACCGCTTTTACCCTCAGGTAGCTTTAAATGAATATAGTAGTAATAATTTAATAGCAGGCCTCACAGTAAGACGGTCCTGAGTTTGATTCCACATGACTGCGGCCTGTCTGTGGGGAGTGTGTTCCCGTGTTTGCGTGGGTTCTCTCCGGGTTCCTCCATGCAGTTAGTGCGGATAGATCATTAGATCATTGGTAATTCTAAACTAAAAGGTGTGAGGGTGCGAATGAACGTCTGTCTGTCTCTATGTGTTAGGTGACCTGTCCACTCTCCCTGTGGTAGCTGGATAGTCTCCAACCCCCCGTAACCCTGACAAGGATAAGAGAATGGATGGATGGTACTACAAAATACACTACTGACTGGAAGCAGAAAATTAGATGATGCAAACCTCTGACCTTTAACCTGTATCTACAGCACTGACCTCTGACTTTCAGCTGCACTTCCTTCTTCATCAGGATGTTTCCCTTACTGTAGACGGTGCAGGTGTAGAGTTGTGTGTCTCTCTCTGTGGGGTATTTCAGGGTCAGACTGAGGTCTCCAGTCTTCAGCAGGTCTTCATTCATCTTCGTTCTGCCTCGGTAATCCTGGTCCTGCTCTTCAGGCTGGTCAGAGCCGTTCTCATACACGTGGACCTTTCCGTAGTTACCCTTCCACTCCACTTTAGCATCTTCAGGCAGGTTTCCTGTGGTTTTAAAAGGCAGCTGGACAGACTCCATCCCTGAATCCACCTCCAGTTTTTGGACTGAGAAGACAGAAAAGCACAAACTTATAACTTAAACATGACAACAGTTTAAGCTGTTTTGGAGAAGTTTCATGTTTGGAAAATGCTATTGTCTGCTGGCGGGAATGAAGGAGACAACGAGTCTCTTGATTGCACTATTAGTTATGTTAAATTATTGTTTCAGTGGTTGTGTTTCTTTCTTTAATTAATCTGCAGATGAACAGCTAACAACCATTTAACGGTGCATTAACTTACATATCAGAGCAAAGACACAAACAAACCTGTGACTGTGAGCAGCACTGTTTTCTTCCTCCAGATGTCCCCACTGATGACCACACAGCTGTACTCTCCACTGTCTCTCTCTGTGGGCTGTTTCAGGGTCAGACTGAGGTCTCCAGTTCTCAGCAGGTCTTCATTCACTCTTGTTCGGTCTCTGTAAACCTGGTGCTGTTTGTCAGGCTGGTCAGATCCACTCTGACACATGTGAACCATCATGTATTCTGGTTTATATCGTTCCCACTTCACTGTGGCCTTTTCAGGAAGCTCAGCTGTGGTTTGGAAAGGCAGCTTTGCAAACTCCACCCCCTCCTCTACGTCTACCTGACAGTCTGAGGGGATGACAAAGATAACAAACACAGAATGAACCCTTTTGACCTTGTGCTGCTCTGCACAGTTTCACAGTTGTAGAGAAAGCTGAAGAACAATGTTGCAGTCCTAGCAGGAGCTCCTGTGACTCTGACCTTGTGTGTGTCTCTTCTGCCTTAGATGCCACCTTTTTTGTGTTCATCTGACTTTAATCAAATGTTAAGAGTACTTAAGGTGAAAGAACGGTGAGCTCTAGTGACAGAGAATCTTGTTGGTTTTGCAGCTTGTGTGCATGTGCTGTGGCAGTGCTTTGGACCTTTTGGGGGAACATAACAAGTGACATATTTTGTTTTTGATTATTTTTCTTGTAGCTGTCTGACATAGTGTTACTTCACTGGAAAATACAATTTCCCAGTTAAGCCAAGCAAGGGTCCAGCTGAGTTTAAGTTCTTCCTTCACACTTTTGTTGCTTTGTCTTTTTTATTTTTGGGTACTCTGGGGTGGGGTTAATTCTCTGTTGGGTGTAAGCAATCCAGGGCTCTGGTCAATGAGGCTTTTGCCTGAGTATGTTTGTATTTGTTGTTTAATGTGTTTGCCACAACAGGTTAGTTGGTAAGTTCTGTTCTAGCTGTTTAATTGTTGGCAAGCCTGTGACTGAGTTGGCAGAGGGCTGTGGTGATGTTTTAATTAGGGCTTTCAAGGCAGCTGCAGCCTGCTAGCTCTACTCAAGTTTGTCTCCATTTATGTATTTACTAACCCCTGTCTGACTGATTATTTCAATTCAGTTTTATTATTACAGCACAAATTCACAACAGCAGTTGCTTTAAAGAACTTCATGCTGTAAGGTGGGGAGGCTAAAATGCTGGGAACAACAGGAAGTAATACCTCTATTTTAAAGCAAGAGACCACCAAACAAATCGACCTGAGGAGCAGCTTCTGTCGTGAAAATGAGAGTTTAAAGTCAAAATACTATAACGTCATTTTGTCTGAATTTGGAAGCAGGTAATTGAAGTTCATCCAGGCCTCGTTGTGCATTCAATCAGTGGCAATGCTAGCCTGTTTGGTGCCCTGGGTGAACATCCCCTCTGGCGCCACCACCACACACGCACGTTCAGTGAGAGACTGAGATTACCACAGACTACACTGAACGACACAGGAAATCATTCCTGCCTGTGGCTCCCTGTACAACTCATCCATCTAACACACTGTTTACTGCAACAGCTACACCCTTTTTGCACGTTCTTCCTTTTTCAGCTATTTATTAAGAAGTGGATTTTTTGTATATAATGTACAACTCCTCTATCTAACACACTGTAAACACTGCAATAGTCACCCTGTTTGCACATGATCTTTTCAACTCTGTTAATCCTTGATATTTATAATTGAGTGATCTGTATATATTAGTCCTGTTTCTTAAATGTGTAACATAATGTATTGTTTGGAGTTTAGTCTGTTACTGTTACTATTTTTACCATTTCTTCTTGGAGCAAATGTAACCCACATAATTTCCTTAGGGATTAATAAAGCATTCTGATTCTGATTGTTTCAGGATGACCTGCCATCATCCAATCACACATCTGCTTACCTGTATCTTTTGCTCGTTTCTCCTCCTCTTCTTTTCTCTTTTTTCTAAACTGAGGCCCTGATGGCTTTGAACTTTTCTTGTCCATCTTCCATTGGTTTTAATTTTGCACTCCAGTATGAACACCCATCCCCCAACTTGAGGATCACCACAACATAACCTAATAGACCTACACCTTAGTTCACAGATTCACTTTGTCTAATTTCTGGGATTTCACACAACCCAGGAATCAAATCATGAATACATAATGGGCTTGGACTTACAACATTATAAATGAAATGTGCTCTATCTGGAAGCAGCCGGCCCCTCCCCTTTCAACGGCTTGTGTGAGACTTTAAATCATCAAACTGTAAATTATATATATATATATATATTATATATTATATTATTCTATATTATTCTATTATATTTTTTACTCTTAAATATATATTGTTTGTTTACTTGCACTGCTGTAACTGGAGCCTCGTCGTCTCTCTATATACTGGACTGTATGTAGCGGAGATGACAATAAAGTTTGTTTTGACTTCAGCGGCGAGCAGGCGCATCGAGGGCTCTCGTGCTCACTTTTCGCGTACAGAATTTTGAAAAAACATCGGTGCAAATTATAAGTCTGTATCATGATGTCTGGTGTTTTTGTGTTTGTTGTTTTGTTTTTATTTTGTTTTATTTTGCGCGTTGGTTATTAGACGCTGCTCCAGCCGGTCAGAAAATCCCCCGCCGCCCCGCCCTGTCCTCCCTGTGCCGCAAGCAGCAGGCGCACCTCGCAAACGGAGGGCGCCCTTACTCCCAGCAAATGGGCGATAGAAAACCGATGGGTGCCTGTGACATTCCCAATATGCGCTGGCTGATGTCGGGGCAGCATGAGTAGGCTACGAGCAACTTTTTTTTTTTGGCAATGCCGTGATGCCGCCCCCACCACGATGCTGCCCTGGGGAACCGCCTTGTCGCTCATATAAAAGCAAAACCGCTACTGCATCCAATCCCTGATTTCTGTCATCATTTACTTATAAAAGTCTTAGTTATGCTCCACAAAGTTTTACTAACTAACATAACATAACTAACTAACATTAACATAACTAACTAACATAACATAACTAACTAACATTAACATAACTAAATAACATAACTAAATAACATAACATAACTAAATAACATAACATAACATAACTAACATACCATAACTAATTAACATAACTAAGTAACATAACATAAATAACTAAATAACATAACTAACTACAATTAACATAAATATATAACATAACTAACTAACATAGCATAACTAACTAACTAACATAACTAACTAACATAACTAACTAACATAACATAACTAACTAACGTAACTAACTAACATAACTAAATAACATAACATAACTAAATAACATAACTAACTAAATAACATAACTAACTAACATAACTAAATAACATAACATAACTAAATAACATAACTAACTAATATAACTAAATAACATAACATAACTAAATAACATAACTAACATTAACATAACTAAATAACATAACATAACTAAATAACATAACTAAATAACATAACGAAATAACATAACATAACTAAATAACATAACTAAATAACATAACATAACTAAATAACATAACTAACATTAACATAACTAAATAACATAACTAACTAAATAACATAACTAACTAACATAACTAAATAACATAACATAACTAAATAACATAACTAACTAATATAACTAAATAACATAACATAACTAAATAACATAACTAACATTAACATAACTAAATAACATAACATAACTAAATAACATAACTAAATAACATAACATAACTAAATAACATAACTAACATTAACATAACTAAATAACATAACATAACTAAATAACATAACATAACTAAATAACATAACTAACTAACATTAACATAACTAAATAACATAACTAACATAACTAAATAACATAACTAACTAACATTAACATAACTAAATAACATAACTAACATAACTAAATAACATAACTAACTAACATAACTAAATAACATAACATAACTAAATAACATAACTAACATTAACATAACTAAATAACATAACTAACTAACATAACTAAATAACATAACATAACTAAATAACATAACTAACATTAACATAACTAAATAACATAACTAACTAAATAACATAACTAACTAACATAACTAAATAACATAACATAACTAAATAACATAACTAACTAATATAACTAAATAACATAACATAACTAAATAACATAACTAACATTAACATAACTAACATTAACATAACTAAATAACATAACATAACTAAATAACATAACATAACTAAATAACATAACGAAATAACATAACATAACTAACTAACATAACTAAATAACATAACTAACATTAACATAACTAAATAACATAACTAACTAAATAACATAACTAACTAACATAACTAAATAACATAACATAACTAAATAACATAACTAACTAATATAACTAAATAACATAACATAACTAAATAACATAACTAACATTAACATAACTAAATAACATAACATAACTAAATAACATAACTAAATAACATAACTAAATAACATAACTAACATTAACATAACTAAATAACATAACATAACTAAATAACATAACATAACTAAATAACATAACTAACTAACATTAACATAACTAAATAACATAACTAACATAACTAAATAACATAACTAACTAACATTAACATAACTAAATAACATAACTAACATAACTAAATAACATAACTAACTAACATAACTAAATAACATAACTAACTAACATAACATACCTAAATAACATAACTAACGTTCATGTGTGAAGGAGAGTGCTACTTTAGTTACTTTGCTAATATATAGATATTAATATTTAAAGAATCACTTTCACTCACACAAAGCAGAGTTATTTAGGGCTATTTTAAATTTCATAATCAGTCATTTCACCTTGGCTCCAAACTCAAAGAGACACATTTTACTGGAAACCCTTTTTCCTTCAGTTAGCTTTTTATTTCTACTCATCACAACTACCGAGAAAGCAAGATTCAAACCTTTGACCTGTATCTACAGCACTGACCTCTGACCTTTGACCTGTATCTACAGCACTGACCTCCGACTTTCAGCTCCACTTGTCTCTTCAGCAGGATGTTTCCCTCCCTGCTGTAGACGGTGCAGGTGTAGGTGTTTGTGTCTCTCTCTGTGGGGTATTTCAGGGTCAGACTGAGGTCTCCAGTTTTCAGCAGGTCTTTGTTCATCTTCGTTCGGTCTCTGTAATCCTGTTCTTGTTCTTCAGGCTGGTCAGAGCCGTTCTCATATACGTGGACCTTCCCGCATTTTTCCTTCCACTCAATCTTAGCATCTTTAGGCAGTTTAACTAAGGCGTTGCAGGGCAGCTGGACAGACTCCACCCCTGAATGCACCTCCATCTTGTAAACTGAGAGAAACAAAGCACAAGATGATGACAACAGCAGCAGCAGGAGCATTGAGAACATTTTCTTTGATTTGATAAGTTGAAATGTTTCCATTGAAATCCTTTCTGACTGGTTCCAGTCTCAGATATGTCTGAACAGAGACTTTGATCCAATCACTACGAGAGCAGACTGTGTGTTAAAGAACTCAGTAATAATGTCACACGTTCACAGTCACATCTTTACTTGTGTTTGATGCTTCTCCAGCGTGTTTAGCTCAGTCACTCTCTCCCTGCACCTTCATCTTACATCATCAGCTGCACTGACGTGTGAATTCGCCTGAACCACATTTTATAAAAATACTCTTCAATAAGAGAAACAGCTCATGGAGGATGGGACTAGACTCTACACTGTTAAAGCTATAATATAAACATGACAACAGTCACCTGTTTAAACTGGTTAGATTCTTTGACTTTTAACTGCTCAGATCATTTTAAATAAATGTTGACCACCAAACTTTTTTTCATTCACATTTGCTAACGGCATGAAGTAAATAAGTATGAAATTTGAAGATCATAAGTTCTGGATATGTGTCCTCAGTTATTTCTATCTATTCAGTCAGTCTGTGACGATCCACTGTGACCCCTGACCTCTGACAGTGAGCAGCACTTCCTTCTTTATCAGGTTCTTTCCCTTATTGCTGTAGACGGTGCAGGTGTAGCTGTCACTGTCTGTGGGGTGTTTCAGGGTCAGACTGAGGTCTCCAGTTTTCAGCAGGTCTTCATTCATCTTCGTTCGGTCTCTGTAAACCTCGTCCTGTTCTTCAAGTTTGTCAGAGCCGTTCTCATACACGTGGACCTTCCTGTTTTTCATGTCCGTCCACTCCACTTTAGCTTCTTTAGGCAGGCAAACTGTGGTTTTGCAGGGCAGCGGGACAGACTCCACCCCTGAATCCACCTCAATCTGGTAATCTGAGATAAAAACAAAGCACAACACGATGACATCATTAGCAGCTGTGGTGGTCACATGACCTCCCTGTCCCGTCCTTGTCTTCTAGTCTCAGTCAGATTGTGTCTCAGTTTGTTCCTGATGTGTTCCTGACTCGTTCTTTGGTAACTAGTCTGCAGCGTCCTGTAAAGTGCTGCAGACATGTTGGATGAAGAGCAGAAGAACAGACAGACTGAGCCTCCACAGTCGGCCATGTCTCACACACATCAGCACAGAAACCATGAAGATCTCATGTGTCTGAACATCTGAAGCTCTCCACCACATGACTGAGCACAACTCAAGGAGGAACATTTACTCTCTTCAGCTCTCAGCTGTTTGTAACTGACGCCAACAAGTCAACAAATGACAAATATTACCACACAAATGCATTATGGGTAGTGTAGTAGGAGACACTCACCTGACATGAGATAGTGACGAAAATGAAATATGAGACCTCCGGAAACAACGAGAACAAGAAGCAGGAGAAGCAGGAGAACCAGGAGGGCTTTTGTCCAGGCTGGAAATGGTTCTGTGGAGAAACATAAAAAATGACCTCTGACCTTTATCTACTAGGGAAGGGATATATGGCGTCATTATCAGTCTGACCTAAATTACTGGATCAGATATCAGGGAGAAATACTGGCATCCATCATGAAGCCGAGTCTACATTTATTTGCATTGCTTTCCACTACGTTCAGCTATAAGTATAAAAGTGTCCTGTTACAACGTGTTTTGTTTTAAGTTGTTGAAAATAAACATCATTTTGTCCTGATATTGCACTTGTTTTTTTCATAACCAAACCAGGTTTGAAAACTGCATAAACTGCATTTAAATTATTTTTTGAATATTACTTTAAATGTGTAGATTTAAAGTTCTGCTAAAAGTTTGAATAAAAGGATCAGTATTGTTGAAAAGTGAAGTATTTTGCATGATTAGTTTTATGTGTTTGTTTGTTAAAACTTGAGTATAAACAAAATGCAGCACGACATAGAAAAACAGTTTTTCTAATGACAAAAGACGGATTCATGTCTGTATCAGCAGATATCCAAATTTCTGATATTGGTATGGGACATAACAAAGTGGCACCATCTGTAGTATCTCCATGTCTGACCTTTGACCTGCAGCACTACTTTGTGTCTCAGGATGTCTTTGTCCCTGTAGATGGTGCAGATGTATCCTCCACTGTCTCTCTCTGTGGGGTGTTTCAGGGTCAGACTGAGGTCTCCAGTTCTCAGCAGGTCTTCGTTCATCTTCGTGCGACCACAGTAAAGGTCGTCCTGGTTCTTAAGGTGGTCACTCCTGTTTGGATACACATGGACCATCAAGATTTCTCTGTCAAATCTTGTCCACTCCACTGTTGTGTCCTCGGGCAGGTCAGGTGTTGTTTTGCAGGGCAGGATGACGGAGTCTGAGCCTTCCTCCACCTTCACCTCCACCTGCTGGTCTGCAAATGATAATAAACCACAACCAGAAGCAGAAATTATAGTCGTTCCACTGATCTAGTTTGGGTATGTATGTTCTACCAGTCGTGATCATATACAACAACAATACTTTCCAACAAAAAGCAGCAAAAAGGGCATTTGCTGGGACAAGACATCAGTCACTTTCTATAAAGAGTCTGTCCTGAACGAGGACGATGACATCTGTGCTCATGAAAAGAAGAACAGTTCATGTTTTTTGGACGTTTGAATCAAATATTTCTGAGGTATTTCCTTTTTGGTGAACAAAGCCTCAAATAAAACTAAACGTTCTGAACTCAACTCATAAAGGACCATGTTTAAAACTGAAGTTTGTCCAGATAAAGTCACAACACTGAACAGATACAGTATCATTAAAGCCAACTGTTACTGTGCACTGTTGGACTGTGGTTTGTACGACTATCAGGACATCTGTACTGCTGACCTTTGACCTGCAGCTGTACATCTCCCACTCTCACTTCATTTCTTTTATTGCTGAGTGTGCAGGTGTATCTTCCGCTGTCAGTCAGCTGCAGGTTTCTCAGAGTGAGGCTGAAGTCTCCAGAGTCCAGAGCATCAGGCCTCATCGATGTGCGTCCGCTGTATCGCTGGTTTTGTCCTCCGAGATCGTCGGTTTCTTCCTGTCTCACGTGGACAGATTTGGGATTGAGATCGTTGCGAGTCCATGTTACTGTGGGGTCCACAGGTATTAAACCTGAGTACTGACAGGGCAGCAGGACAGATCTTTCCCCCTCATTCACCTCCACCAACACAGCCAGAGCATGCTGGGAAACTGAGGACACACAAACAGAAACAAAAATTATCTGTGAGCTGTGGATTACAGCAAGAAATCACAGCTTCATCTGAACATGTTTAATGTTGATGTGTTCTGCTGTTAGTGTAGTTGCACATGCTCATAGTTATAATGGAAATGTTAATGAATGACAGGAAGCTCAAACCTGCACGATCTCCTCCTGCTGCACTTCAACACATTAAAGAGAGAGAGAGGAAAGAAAAGCTGATGATGAGAGCAGAGAGAGGAAGGTGTACTTACCGTGCAGGAGGATCACAAACACCACAAACATCTTCATGTTCCTGTCAAACTCAGAGACTCTTTAAAAGCCCTTCAGGACATCAGCTCACAGCAGCTTCACTTTCCTCTGCTGATCATCTACTGACACTCTCACACTCTCACACTGTCACAGCTCAGAGTTCAGCTTCACACTTTGTTAAACCACATCTGTGGAATGAAGTCCGGCCGGCCACAGATCACTTCTGAGGAAAGAGGAGGACGTCGGCTTTCCTCGTAGTTTCACGCCCGAGCGCTCCGGTTGGAGGCGGCTGCTGCGGCCTCACCCTGACACGCACAAAGCTCCGCCTTCAGTCCTGACAGTGAAACATCCGCTGTAGCTACAATGATGCAGATGTGACCCTCAGCAGCTGGATTTCCTCTCCATAGATGTGTTTCCATGCAGATCATGGACATAAAGCAGCTGCAGGATGAAGAGTGTGAAAGAACTTCTTCCACTACAGTATTCATTACAGCACTGTGGCACTCCACAAACCCTCACACTGTCTCAATCCCTGTTTCCAGTTTACTGAGAGAAGGCCTGAAGCTCAGCCAATCACAGGACAGGAAGTGATCAGCTGACAGTGATTTGAAGCTGTCAGGGTGAGGCTGCTTCATGCAGGTGTGAAACTATGAGGAAGCTGAACGCCTCCTCTTTCCTCAGAAGTGATCTGTGGCAGTCTGCCATCATGTTTGGCTGCACACACTGAATCACAGAAGAGCACCAGGACACGCTATAATCAGCTGTCAGTGACTTGAAGGTTCACATTTCTAGGTTCACACCTGTTGATGAACTTTGGCCGACACAAAGTTCATCAACAGGTGTGAAACTACGAGGAAGCTGAACGACCTCGTCTTTCCTCAGAGGTGATCTGTGGCAGTCTGCCATGTTCAGCTGCACAGACTCAGCCTGAGCTCTCTGAAAGCTGACTGGGACCTTTTTAAAGAAGTGTTATTTATAATTTAAAACATGACAAATACATTCAAATGTCTGATAAAATAAGTATGATCTGATTCTAAACTGCAGCTATATTTCTTAATTTTTAAGAGCCAGTAAATGGTTATTGTGAAATGATAATATAAAAACATTTGAAATAAACTGTGAACAATGAAATTATTTTGATAGAAGTGTTTTGTGATGAATACAGCAGACAGTAACCCTTCTGTGTGCAGCGGTGCTCTGCTTTCCTGAGCAGACAGTAAACGCAGCATGCAGAGTCCAGTCTCAGTGTGTCAGCACAGCTTCAGTTCAGTTTCATTTAGTCCATTTATTTCTCTGTTACATTCATTTCAACGTTTAAATCATTAGAAATGATTCTTCTTGTTCAACTAAATGAAAAGACATGAAAATAAGAATTTCCAGGTTTCCTCAGTTTCATCCTGATACTGACATCAGCTAAATTCTATTTGTAGTTTCTACTCTTTAGATTTTTGGTGGAGACTGAAGCTCATCAGATCCTGATCAATCCAATCAAAATCAATCCAAGACATTTATTCAACCCTTAGAGGTGAAGGTTGTTACCATGGGAACCATAGACCTTAAATCTTATCATGATCATGTTTGGAGGCCTTCCCAACATCTCAACAAGATAACGCAGCAGTGCTGCCCGAGGTCGTTCCCAGATGAAACCGTCTTCTTATCACCCAGGAGGAAGGAGAGAGTCTCACACTGAAGCTCAACCTGTGACTGGACTCTCACAGACAGATTCATGTTGTTGTTCACAGCTGTCTGCCAGCAGGAACACACACTGCTGCACATCTGTGTGCGTCCAGCTGTTCTCCACTGTGCACAGTGTGCAGATGTTGTGAGTGGAACCCTCCACTGCAGCTGTCGTAGCAGAGACATCCTGTTTCCACTGAGGTTAGCTCTGAGCTACATGTTGCTGTGAGTCTATTTAGGAAATCTTCCCTTCAGTTTGACCTCTGACCTTTGCCTACAGTACTGACATCAGTATCTACAGCAGGTGCTGGGGTTTGTTGCTGACCTTTGACCTGTAAATGAACGCTTGTCGGTCTCTCCCATCACTGATGGAGCAGGTGTAGTTGCTGCTGTCAGTCTGTTGGTTTTCTCAGAGTGAGGCTGAATCTGTGTGACCATCGTAGCTGTTTCTCCTCTAAGATCGTCTCCTCCTCCTCGTGGACAGATCAGCTGAAGAGTCCACATCACTGAGGCCTTCTAAAGTATGAAGCTGAGTACTTGCAGTTTGTTCATTATTACAAACACATTCCTCTGGACACAGACCAGGTACAGACAGCTCTGCATCCTCATCTCTTTAGAAAGAACTCTGAAGTCGCTCTGACCTCTTTGTGAAATGTTTCAGTCTTTGTGTCAAACAGAATAAAACAGCTGTGTTTAGACTATAAATGCTGCTGGAGCTTCTACGCTCTTACAAACTCATCTCCTCTCTGGTGAATCAAAGTAAGGAAAAGAAATGAATGAAACAGCTTTTAGGAAAATCAAACACCAGCCCAGTCTGTGTCCTCTGTGAGACCTTTGAAAAACAATGAAAATCTCTAAACATTCAGTCAAATGTGACCCAGAGTTCACTGGGTCAGACCTCAGCAGATCAGCAGGTATGAACTCACCACCTACTGACCAATCAGATCTGTGGAATAACACCACTCTCTGTGGCAGATCTCTGTGCAGACAGTGGGAGGGTCTGAAGTCTTTGTGTTTCCCTGATGAGCTTCAGTAATAAAGATTTTTAGACTTTAACAGTGTCACAAATCTGTTCTGATATAGGCTTTCATATATATTCAGACCGTCCATTCCAAGCAGTATTTCAAGCCTACACTTGAATCCTGTGTTTATTCTCTTTAAAGTATAAGTATAAGTACTATCTGCAATCGCTGTGCAGCCTTTATGACACATATCTGTTATTAACCTCTGTCTCTCTTCCACAGCATGTCTTTATCCTGTCTTCCTTCTCTCACCCCAACCAATCACAGCAGATGGCCCCGCCCCTCCCTGACCCTGGTTCTGTTGGAGGTTTCTTCCTGTTAAAAGGGAGTTTTTCCTTCCCACTGTCGCCAAAGTGCTGCTCATAGGGGGTCATATGATTGTTGGGTTTTTCTCTGTATCTATGAAGCGCCTTGAGGCGGCTTTTGTTGTGATTTGGCGCTATATAAATAAAGTTGAATTGAACTGAAATTCCCGACTGTGACTTGCTCTCTTTAAAGTATAAGTATAAGTACTATCTGCAATCGCTGTGCAGCCTTAATATTTGCACATCCTAAAAAGAGTATGTCACAAAATCTGCATGACTTAGGGCACCAAAGTATTAACCATATACTTAATTTGTGCAGTATACTGTGAAATTTAGAATTAGATGTATTCATATCTATTACAGCTACTGTTATGGATGTGGATATTCTTCTGACCATGGCATGATGGCAAACAAGTAAGAAATTATATACAAATGTATATTATCATCACTTACCATCCACAGCTGAAGCCATCCTTCTGCACTGGATGGGTCAACACACCTCCCTTCCATTTAATGTCCACCCATTCTGTTTTTGCGTGGCGGGTTCTCCTCATTTTTAAGTAATCACTGCACATTATTACAAAGCAGAATGCAATTTGGTATATGTCGTATTTCCTAATTTAAAAAAAAGATATTTTACAGAATTATACAGAATTTTATTTATTTATTATTTATTTATTTTTGGCCTGTCCCGTTTGGCTCTTTTGCATCAGAATTATTGTCTAAATAATTTGTTCACCTGATAATTTTTATTTAACCGTACTGATTTATTTTGCAAATGAGACCTGGCCAAGAGGATGCCAACAGAGAAACACGCATTGTGGGGCCAGGTACAACAAGCTTCTACAAAGATGCAGTTGTAGTAAACTAACTTGTAAAGCCTGTTTGCATAGAACAAAATGTGTTAAAGCCTAAATACCTGAATTTACGTGCAGCGAGTTTAGAGTCTTCCTCCTCTGATGAACTTGGGGCAGGATCAAGGAGATAAACAGTGTGATTCACTGCATTGATGAACTGTAGCAAAGATAAATCATTAAAACAATATTAATATATCGTCATTAAAAAAATACACAGACTTTAAAGTTATAATCTTGTTGCTTACCAGAAACTTCCAGTGCACATTTTTAATGTTAACAAACGTGACAATGGTACCGATCGAAGTTTACCTGTCAGAAAACATTTATGTATTTCTTACAGTTTGTGGAATTCTGTTAGCATTCAATCAGTAATTCTTTCTAAATGTATTTGAACATAATTATATGCACATTGGACAATCATCTTACGTTCCCCAAGCTTTGGCGAGAAAGCTGTGTCCGATCACCAAAGAGAATCAAGCCCGCTGTGTAATGGTTCATAATGTAGATCCCCTTTTGCTCCTTTTTTGCCAGACAATGAAACAGCCCTTCAATTACCTACGTAAACAATTTGCATAAACACAAAGCTATGTAATTTATATACTTTAAATTATGTTAATGATAAATAATTTCATGATAATGTCCTTTTAATTGAATTACATTACACAGTCTAATTATTGTGGTTACGAGTGCTTAAATTAATCATTGATATACCTCGCCTGTTAGCCACAGCTGTGGTCGAAGGGTTGGCAGATCACTGTGGCGGATAATTATGGACGTACCATGGTTTGTTGAGGGAAGCACAGAAACCACAACCTCTGTGTCTCTTTTCTTCCACAAAGACAGGACCTCCTCATTAAAGGAAAACACACTTAACATAAGATCTGACCAGCTATTGAACATGGTTTTGTTATTTCTAACACAGGTTTATGGACTGTTATTAACAATATGTCTTTGGAAAATTCATTCAAAATGTATCACTCCATGTCTTGAATGGTAAATGAACTGGTTCGTATAAAGCGCTTTTCTACTCTGAGCACTCAAAGCGCTTTACACAACTTGTGCATTCACCCAAGCAGATTTTTCTAAGTGTGTTCTAACATTCACACACAATCGATGGATGCACTGGAGAGCAATTTATGGTTAGTATCTTGGATATTTGGTATGCAGACTAGGAGAAGCCAGTAATCGAATCACCAACCTTCAAATCAGTAGATGACCTGCTCTACCACCTGAGCTACAGCCACCCTTGAGCATTGGTAACTATATAAACTCAAAGCTGTAATGGCAACACTTGCAAAGTTACTTTTCCCATACTCTAACTATGTTCCTGAATGCTTGTTCCCATTCAGTTTCTACTGAGGAAAACATATTTATTTATTTTGTTATTCCAAAAATTTACCATGTAATCACTGCAATCATTTTGAATTTTGGTGCCTCCCACTTAGGTTAAGGTTACAACTAGTCAACCAAAATCCTGGATGTTCACATCGAATGAATTGAACATGAATATCAACATGTAAATAAATAAGATTTGCCCTTCATACACGTGTCCATGACTGATTACTGTGTCATGGAAAGGATCTTCTATGGAAAAAGAAGGCATTACTATTACTTTGATGAATCCTTTATGTTAGCAGTTGTCAATCCTACCTGAAATTCTGGAGTTTCCAAGGTAACATCCTCAACTCTACCAGTCTGCACAGGGGAACTCGGGGCCATAGAGGAAGCAACCTATATAAATATTGTGTACAAGAAATACAAAAAATGTTATGCAAAATATTTGTCTTTATAAATGAACGATAAATTTGCGCAACATTTTATACCGTCTTTGAAGATCTCCTGAAAGGAAAGGGCTTGCGGAGTACTGTTACATATCTCCCCTTCTTTTTTTGGCGACGTTCCTTCCATTTTTCTTCGTCCATTCTAAATTTCTGAACAAAATATAGGAGTCATTGAACATTGTTTAGGAATTACAAGTGAAATGCTGTGACAACATTTTTCTTAATTTACAATAAAGCAAAACACACAAAAATGTCCAGTAAGACACACCAGTGCCACCAAGCTATAAAATCACAATGTGGGGCACCTCAATATCCCACCACATCAAGAAGACTTCTTTTTAATGTTCCATTTTGAAACGGCAAAGCATTGATGGACATCAGCCAGTCATTCTGCAAACCTTTCTTTGAAGCATTCTTTTTGAGTCTTCGTACTCCTTCAGCAGCGCTGTGTGACTGATTTGATACTGGACAACAAAGTCATCCAGCCTGGTGAGCCTTCCCGAACGTAGACGGATATGTTTCAGATCCCACTGGCTCTTCTCCATTATCCCTGCGTTTTATTACTGTCAGTAATATTCTGAAAAATCAAATTAAGAAATCATTAAATGTGATTTTTTTTTTAAAGATACACATTGTTGTTGTGTGCAATGTTGTATGATCTGCAATACAGATGACTCCTCTGGACCCGCCGTTTCTCAATCACACCACACAAATATGTATATATACTAAAAATCATGTGTCTTACTTGTCTCTTGATCTTTCTTAAGGCATTGTATTTGTTGTGGTACTGCTCATACATTTTCCCAGTGCCATGTCTTCCAAGGTCACCTTTGGATTTTGAAGATTAGAATAATATTGATGTGTGTAATTTCATTTTATAAACTAATTACTTGTCTACTTTAAAATGGCTTACCTAACATTATTGCAGACCATAATCCAGAAAAAGGAAGAAGATATTTGCTGATGTGCTCCATGAGCCCCTTGCTGTAGTAAGGGTTTGCCTCACCATCCATCTCCAATGATGTGTTGGAAATGAGCTCCTTAAAATGTCTCCCAAAGAGGTTGTTTCCCTTGACTCCCTAGCCAACAGACAAAACAGAATAATTATGTGATTTGAACAGTGTGCACTCATCTTTCATATCTATAATCTAAAAACCCAACATTATGTTGTATAAAACATTTAAAATTACTTGTGATTATTATGCTATTCCAAAGTATTTAAGTTGCAGTAGTGACGACTCCAACAGTGTGCATTGCAAGATGGTAGTTCTTTGGTGCAGTTTAAGAAGAAATTATCTTTAAGTGTTTCCAAAACAGTAATAATGTTTTCCCAAATGGAAAAATGAAATGCCATGTCACACGTCACAATAAAAAACAAACAAACAAGTGAATACTGTATTAAAAGGACTACACTTACTACTTTTTACAGATCTCCTTGGCATTCTTCATAACATGACAAAGGCATCTGTGAAGAATTGGAACCTCGAAGTTTTCCTTGTTTCCTTTCCATGAAGCGATGTTATAATAATGATTTATTGTGTCAGACAGATTTTTTTTGCAAAAGCTAAACAGATAGCTTGCATTAGGACCATAGATCCATCACACATAAGCATTAAAGGTGAACGCATGGCTTTGCGCCCAAAGGCCCTTGCAACATCAGTCAGAAATGCTTCCAAAAAATATGTGACTGAGGCAGTGGTATGGTCACATGTTAAATATGTAGCCACTGGTAGGGGAGAGGATGTTTTCCGTGGATTTCTTACTACAAGTTCGTAAACATAGAAAGGAGGCGAACCCTTTCTTTTTTTCATACTTCCTGTAGCATCCAAATAAACTATGTCCTTCCGACAGCGGCTCTGGAAAATCTCAATGCTCCTGGAAGACCATAAAAAAAAACCACCTTTTGGATGTAACATCACTTTCTGCAATACATCCTCTGGGTTGTTCTTCTTGTTTGCCACCATTAACTGGAGACTCATAATCTCATTATGATGAAGACGACTTTTCTTTCGGATTTCCAAGGCTATGTTTCTCAACACTTGAGGACTTGGAACTTCATCTCTACACCCCGATTGCACAACATCATCATCCATTTTGCTCATTTTTTCCAGATACATGGCTCTAGGTAATTGGTTTTCCAATTCATGGCCAATTTTATCTCTCTTATGAGCTCTTACTGGCCTTCTTCTTAGTTCATAGTGGTTGTGCACACACTCGAGACCTTGAAAATTGACTTTTGCCTTTAGATCGTCTTCATTATCTACAGTGACAGTGACTGGACAGTCCTCAAAACTGCAGTAACCCAGACACCAGAAGAAAGGGCCCTTTCTTACTGAGTCCAAAGCCTTGACTCTGTGCCTTTTGAAGGCAAAGGAACAATATGGAAACACTGTCCGTATTCCGTCTGAAATCAGATCTGTCCACTGTAGTCCCTTGTATCCTCTTTGGGATCTCTTATTTTTTATATTAGTCCATTCTTTCCTTTTCAAGAAAAAAAAAGTCTGTTCAAGTGGGACCCTGATTCTTATGAATCCATCATCAGATGAGTTGCTGTTAGGCTAAAAAAGAGGAAAAATTTATTTTGTGAGAAAACGTTTTGTCCATGTTACATAACTACTATAATATCAGTAAATATACTTGAAACACTTGTGTATTTTAAGTATATTAACAACCAGTGTTTCTAATGTCAGAATATACAGCAAAAATTCATGTTGAGAAGTGTCATGAAATATAAATTTCATTCTATGTTACAACATTTGATAAAAGTCTTTATTTAATTGTATATTGTGTTTTTAAAAATATTTTTTATGTAACATAAAGTGGTCATTTAAACAATGATCCTAGCACCAATCATAACTTATTTGAAAGCATTTTTAATGACTGACCTGCTCAGGAGACAACTGTCCTTCCACCTGCGAGGAGATGTCCGGTGACAGAGAAGCGGCAGCTGATAGTTCTTCCTGTTGAAAATGACAATATTAAGTTTAGGGATAATTTCAACAGTAACACATTGACTAAAATTTGGTATACCAACATATTTGATATCAAACACATAGAATTTTATTTATGGAACCTGCTCTGGTGGCTTTTGTCCATTATCTGAATCCCCTTTGACTGGTATAGACACGTTCTGTAGAGAACAGGCATACATTTTTAATAAATTTGATTTTAACTTAATAATTTAATACAATATGTTTTTAAAAAAAATTAAGTGAAAAGAACTAACCTGACGAAATGCATCACAAATTCTGTAGTGGTTATTTTTATTATTCTGAATACCAAGTGTCAGGCAAACTTGACCCCAGGGGCCTCTTTATGAAGTGCATGGTCCTCCAGTTGCATGCCATGTTTTTTCAGCTGTTCCACAGTTTCAATAATTTCATTGATTGTAATCGTTTTCTTTTTGTTCTAAAACAGAAGATATAGCATTTTCAGTTTTATTTTTCCTGGAAAATGTATATGAAAGAAAAGAAGAAAAAAATACATACCCCAAATAAGCAGAAGCGGTAGACTCTAAGTGTAAAAAAGAAAACATTACAGTGGCATTTATATCATTGATGAATATGAAATCATAACATTTTATAAAGAATATGTATAATATTCTCAATGAACTGAGAACAATTTTAAATCGGTGCCACTAATTACAAAACTTTGTTTCTATTCAAGTACTATTTGAACATGTTTTTGTGAAATACAATGCCCCTGAAGAAAATGTGCAGCACTTGATGTTAAAAAGCCATTGCCTGTTAGCTACAGATGTGCCTGTTATAGAACACGTGTTAATTAATTTTTTTTTTAATTTTGCAGTTATTATCAAAGGAATACACATAATTGGTTGATAGGAAATATTAACCCTTTAAGACCTACCATAGAACCAAGTCCGCCAGAGCTTATATTATATGTTTACATGCTGTGGAGCCATTTTTGGGAGCATTTCAAGTTGCTATACATCAATACAACCATTACAGCCCAAATTTTAATAATATGTCTGCATTAAGTGCATAGAAATTACATTAATTGCAAAAAAGTGCAATAAACTACAAAAAAATTGAAAATCGTTTTTGTTTTTTTAACATATATTTCTAGTTAGAGAAATTTAAGAGGCTTATCCCTCAAAACTGTAAATACAAAAAAGTTGCACAAAATAGTTTCCCACCACAGGAAATTTATTTTGAGTGTCTTCATAGTTTTATTTTTGAAATACACCAATTTTTATATACTGCAGGAAAAACGAAAATAAATATTATTGTGCAAATTTGCAAAAAAGCAGCATATGCATCAAAATAAACTATTTCCAGCAGTGCAATATGAGTCCTAAGCATCCCAGAAACCACACAGAAAGTCATAAAGTCAAACATAACTTTTAAAAACACCAGTATAGGCTCATGAGGCCCTGATAGTAAAAAAAAAACAAAATTTCCGCGAAAATGACGTGACTTCCGGTTTCGGGCAGGTCATGGAGGACATGCAAAAGTTCGCGCTGACATCTATTCCAACGTAGGAAGTTTTATGAACAGCTGATTGGATCGGCAAAGCGTGTTTCTGGAATATTATGTTTTTGTTGCTGCAAGTGCTTTTTAGGCAGTTTTTGCAAAGCTATATGTGGAAGGAAACTGTGACCAAGGACAAGCTGATGGCATAAGATGTAAGTACAACTCCTCCGGTTTCATATGCAAAAAAAATTATTGCGCTAGCTCACGTGGTTGCAGAGCTACCGGGATTTAAAAATAGGTACACAAAACAGAGCATGCCTGGGGTGGTGGGCGCACATCGTAACCCACCACAGAGGAAAATACATCCACCCAAACATTCAATAATCTCTCTGACTGCATAAGACAAAAGACACCACGGCTGAGTTTATTCTCCACCTCTGTACTAATTTTAAAGTTAACTATTGTCTTTTTTTTGTGGGTTTTAAATGTGGTGAATACTTGACAAAGTAAAAAGAAAAAACAGAAAAGACAATTATAAATTAAAGGGCCTTGGAGATGTCATTCAAACTAACACCATTGCACATCAAAACATACATGTGAGTAACAGAAAGAATAAAAAAACATTTCAGAATAATTCTAAGCTGGAAACCGAAATTATTCTTTTTAGAGCATTTTGAAATCACTGAAAGGTAGGTGAATTATGGACAATTTGAAAAGGCTTTTACTTTGGAAGGCATAATCATAATGACTTGATATTAATATGGTATCACTGTGGAGCTGTATACTGTTGATCTAACATGGATTCATCTTGTGGAAACAGCAAAATTCTGTTTAAGAGCATTTTGAAACCGTTAAAAGAGTAGGTCATATATGCTCAATTTGAAAGGGCTTTTATTTTGGAAGGCACAATCAGAATGACTTGATATTCATATGGTATCACTGTGGGGCTGTATACTGTTGATCTAAAGTGGATTTATGCAATGGAAACAAGAATTTTTCTTTTTAGAGAAATCAGAATTCATTGAAAGATTATTTCCCGTATGAGCAATTTGAAAGGGCTCTTATTTTGAAAGACAAAATCAGAATGACTTGAGATCAACATGGTATCACTGTGGGATGGAATGCTGTCAATACAGAAAGTAATTATTATGTGGAAATAGCAATTTTCCATTTTAGAGCTTTCTGAAGTCATTGAAAACGCACACTGATATATGGTCAATTTGAAAGAGAGAATTTTGAAGGGCAAAACAAGAATGATTAATATTGACATGGAATCACTATGGGGTTGTATACTGTCAATATAGACTGCAACAAGTCTGTGGAAACGTGAGTTTTCCATTCTGAATTAATTAAAAGAGTAGTTCAAAAATAAACATTCAGAGGGCTTTTACTTTGAAATCCAAACGGAGGTGGCTTTAATATTGACATGTTGCTACTAGAATACTAGGGTATGTCATTTGTATCCAACAATAGAGTGTGCAAACAAGACTAATTGATATTTGTGAATGTGCTCTTAATTTACTGGAAGTTGGCCTTCATTTTGAAATCATGCTTCAGGAGATTTTATTTTGAAATCATGCTTCAGGAGATTTTATTTTGAAATCATGTTTCCACATCTTTTGCCATAATACTTTGAATACACAGGGAACGTAAAACAAAGTGGAGGCTGGCTTGACACCAGTAATAAATGGGCCCTGGGTTCTTTTCCTAGTGTACTCTCGTACGATATTCTTAAATTAACTTCTCTTTTGTTTCTGGGATCAATGAAGCTTATTCCTTAACAGCAGCACTACACGCAAAAATAAACACTAGTGTCTATAGTGCAGTAAATCATGTCATACACCATGTAAAGTAGAGCATTGCAACCCTCCTTTAATTTACCAAACAATGAAAACAAAATAATAAAATGGCAGATTTCAGTATTCAGGCAAACCAAAAACACACACAGCAATTTACCCACTGTACACAGAATCTCCACATATACAGTGTAAACCACCAGTGATAAAACTATTATGGTCCCAAACTAAACCTAAAGCCGGCAGAGATAAACCCTACGTTGCAGGCCTGTATTGACCCTGTGCACGAGAAAATGCTAACTTCCTGGTTTGAGACCGGATGTGGGGTTGTACATTTCCGGTAGCTTTACTTTGCGGTCAATCGCTACTGCGAAGATATACTCCAAAATCATGTCCACAACTCGAAAACGGAAAGATGGCGTTAAGTTACAAAGAGCAGAAGGTGGGAACACTCACCACTGTGTGTCATAAAAATCTAATGATCAATGTTGACGTTTATAGAGATTGATTAGTTGTTTCCATCACTCAACACAAGCAGAACTGCAGCAGAAGACACATCGTCCACATTCAGAAGCACATCTCTGTATAGTGACTGGTCTCATGATTTAAACAGGCAAATGTTCAGCATTCAAACTACAGGTGAACAATAGTCAAACCAGATGTTTCCTGTTATGTCGATATCAGCTAGTCAAGTACACACCTACACAGCATGTTAACAAACCGTGAAAAAAGCCACACAAGAAATGAATGATTGCTGGTAACAGTTTCTATACATTAGTATTTATGAAGGGTATGTTGTGACTTACCTTCAAAATTACAGCGGTCCCTCGCTATAACGCGGTTCACCTTTCACCTCGCTGTTTCGCAGATTTTTTAGTGCAAGTTTGCATGCTTTTCTTTTTACGTCACATTGTGTCCTGATCGCTGCAGACGATCTCCTCCGTGACGTCTCTCCTGTACAGAATCGCTGCATCGATGCAGCAGTGTGACTCTGAAGTGCAGTGCTGTATGTCCACGATGTCCACCAAACGTTTTGCACCATCAAAAAATAAAATTGGCTACTTGATTTCACCTCGCTGGTTATTTTTAGAACATAACACCCGCGATAAACGAGGGACAGCTGAGAAATATAACATTTGAATCCCTTTTCTCTTTTGCTCTGAGGCGCGGGGGAAAAATATCGACAAGTCCATGAACATCATTTACAGATATATTGGGTAAATGCCCGAGACATCTATAGAAATGTAAATCGACGCTTGATTTATTCATTTGCTTAACTTGTTTTGGACCGTAAACAGGGCGTGAATAGGACACCGGAAACAAAGCTCCCCACAGGAGTTTCCGCACCGGAAGTAGCATATGCTAACGTGCACATAGTCAATGCTCCAGTATAAATCCAAAACGATCTCCCAACCGGAAGTTCTTCACTCAACAAGCAATAAATAAATAAATAAACTCAGTACCTTGTGAAACGTGCACTTTCCACCAGATTAATCCAGGCAACAAGTTGTCTTCAGCTCCTTCAGAAACACTCCGCTCTGAATGCAGTAGCACAAAGATGAGGAAGGTCCGTGATCTCCACGTGCTCCACAAGCTTCCTGTTTTAGCTTCCCACGTTGCCAGAGATACTCTGAGTGACGCGGGCACTCAGAGTGACTATCCGGGGTCTGTCCGTCGTTATCCAGTTCGGTAACGATCCTCTGCAGCTTGTTACGTCCCACAACTTTAGCGAAACGGCAGCTACAGTAGTCCTTATTAGCTAACGGCTGGGTTAGCCTCGCTTTAACTCAATGCGTGCACGGCCGCAGTAAACAAAACACACAGTCCAGCAGCTTCACGCCGAAACTTTACGTGTCACGTCACTAACTTACCGACACTGTGACTTATCTTTCTGAAAAGTCGAAACACACTCACTGATACTACATAAAAACAAGCTAGCTTCTCCGGATGCTCCGTGTAACTCACGCACCACCGCCCTCTCTCCTCGCGCTCTCTTTTTTCTCCTTTTCCTTCTCCACCCTGTGTTACCTTCACAGACCATATCCCCGTAGGAAATTACAGTTCTCACAAACAAGTCACAAGAAAAGAAAGATAACTTATTTTAAACAATGCAAACATGTTTTTAATCAGTTGACATGAACTTTGATCCTTTTAATAAACAAGAAAATTTAAATAAATGAACTCTTTGATATTTATATTCTTAGACTTTACTTATCTTTTACTATTTATGCATCTTTTTAACCCGGGTTACATAATGAAAGCATACTATACTGTAAGAACAGAGGTTTATGGCTCCATAGTGTAGAGGTTAACATGTTGAGTGGTGACAATAATCGCCTTTGTGTTGCATTTGGTGTAAAACATGCAGAGCTGTGTGCTGTGATAGCGTCTTGTGATGAGGGAGCAGCTGAAAGTAGCTGCTGTACGAACACGTCCATGACTGAGGGATCTGTTTGAGGGGACAGAGGTGAGTCTGTCACTTGGATCTACATCCGGATGAATAGAATCAAGTTTTTAGGATGATGCGACTTTACAGAAATAAAATAAACTACAGTGAGGGGCTTCATTTAGTGAACTCATGTTACAGAGTTCGTCGTTTGAATGCTTAAACCACTGCAGAGAACAACAGCAATCTCTCCTCCTCGACCAGGACAGGTTTACCGTCCTCCTCTAAATGTCACACAATAATAAAATGGACTCAAAACCCAAACTGGACAAAAGGGAATCCCAGCGAAGAACAGACGGTTTTCATTATTACAGTCAGGTTGTACAAACCAACATGTGTTAACTCACTAAGTTAACCCAGAGTTTGCTCATACGTTCACATGAAAGAGGCGGTGCTGGCAGCATGTAACCAATCTAAAGGGGGTGTTTGATGGATCACATGACTCCACAAAAAACGATCCCTACGAGCTCCACCTACTAAAACACATTATCAGATATGGATGAAAAGTCTATAAAAGAACACTATTGTGAAAACGAATGCTGCAGCAAATCATTAATCTGCTGATTTAAAGCACAGAGCAGTGAAATAAAGGTTTTGTTGCTGAGCGCGCTCTCAGTGCTGCTGATTATTTCTCCGTGATGGCTGCACATTAAACTGGACCAACTGAAACTATAAAGCTTACTGTCCAACAGCCTGTGCAGCTTCATTTTAATGCACATCACAGTGTGAGTGGTTGAACAGGTGTGCACTGCTATGCAGATGACACCCAGCTTAAACCATGAAGCCAGATAACACTTGCAAATATGTAAGACTGCTTTCTTCCATTTGTGCAACATCTCTAAAGTTAGAAATATCCTGTCTCAGAGTGACGCTGAAAAACTAGTTCATGCATTTATTACTTCCAGGCTGGACGACTGTAATTCATTATTATCAGGAAGTCCTAAAAACTCCCTGAAAAGCCTTCAGTTAATCCAAAATGCTGCAGCAAGAGTCCTGACAGGGACTAGAAAGAGAGAGCATGAAGTGGCTGCTTGGTGTCTCCAGAGGTCTGAGAACTGCTCGCTGCTCTGCACAGCATACTCTATGTTTGTTTTTTTCCAAACTGCTTAGACGACCATGACCTGGATGACTGAGACACTACACAGACTTAGAGTTTAAAGCATCTTGAGACGACTGTTGTTGTAATTTAGGGGTACATAAAGAGAAAGAAAGAAATCTAGAAAGTCAGAGCAGCTGTCTGTGTTATGACTTACCATCAATATGATCATACTTCAAAAAGCAATATCATCATGTTCAATGAATCCAAATCAACCTGATGATCAAATGACCTCAGATGAGCTGCTTCCTGAGTGGATTTGTTCCCTCTGTAGTGTTGAACATGAACAGCTTAGCAGGACGAAGAAAACGAGACAAAACCTCAGTGTGTAAGAACAGGATCAGAGCCTGAAGTGAGAAACTCCTCCATGATCTACATCCAGACTTCAGCAGAGCCAAACTGGATCAGACTGTCTGCTGGACTCTTACACACATTCAGAGCTCAACATATCCACTACACACTAAATAGTTGGATTGTGTTCACTGGCAGTGTTTTGTTGCTGTTTCAGACTCTGAATCTGAAGCTCAGCAGTGTGTTTCCTGTTTTTCTGTCTTGACATTGTTCCTTATAGCAGCGGTCTCCAACCTTTTTTGCTCCACGGACGGTTTATGCCCGACAATATTTTCATGGACCGGCCTTTAAGGTGTCGCGGATAAATACAACAAAACAAAACTAGTACCGGTACCGAAAAAAAGAAGATTTATTCATAACACACGTGAAAAGATCCAGGAAAACCGAGTTAACATAAAAACGATAACAAAATAACGCTGAAAACCGATAAAAACCCTGAAAACTATACATTTCACACCTGAGCCTCAACTCTCGCGGCCCGGTACCAAACGACTCACGGACCGGCACCGGTCCGAGGTCCGGGGGTTGGGGACCGCTGCCTTAAAGGTTCCTCCATGTTTTCTCACTGTTGCTCTGATCCATGCAGATCAGCATTACAGGCATTCAGCTTTCTTCTTCTACTCCTTCTTCTCTGTGTGCCATGTTTGAATCATCCATCTGTAGTCAGGAGCAGCCGCTCCATCACCACAGCAGAACAACAACACTGGATCAGATTAAATTGTTACGACCGAGGTTAAATTCATAGAACAATAATTATCATAATATTTTAGATCAAAACCAACTTGACAAGTTAAAAAAGGCGAGTGAGAACAAAAAGCGTTACTATGGTTACTATGGACCTGTGATCATGCTGACATCACTGATCAATCACACAGATCAAACTGATTGTTACGGCCCGTCTAGGCGTGGCCAGACCATAATATACGGCTGATCCATCCCTGTGTGACCGTGAGCAGCACATCACATAATTAGTACATTTTGATGGTGATTCATTTACAATGAGTGGGTTCAACACAAAGGAGCGGACTTCAGCTTCGGGGTGGAACTAACAGCAATACAACAAACAAACGGGGCTCAAGGTGTGATGGCTGCACAGGATGAGCCACACCTCAGCATTACTTCACTTTAGTTTGCTTTGCAGTCACTACTTTAAATATATTCTACTCATTGTCCAATATTGTTCCTTTATTATTTGTTTTTATTACACCTTCCAATGTTTAGAAGGCGTGCACACATATGAACACTGCAAGGTCAAAGTTCTGTTTTATATTAATACATCTTTCTGTGTTTGAGTCACCTGGGGCTTCTCTCCTGTCTGGCAAAGGGCTGGGAGAGCTGAAGTACCACTGACAGCCGTCGTGCTTCATTGCCTGGAGGGTGTTTCAAGTTTGTTTAATTGTTTTGTATTAGTTGGTTACATGGCAGCCATTTTTTCCCCCGTGTGTCATGTGGTTTAGCTAAACCAGTATTAACGTTCCCCCGTGTGTCGTTTCAGGAGGTCAGTTTGTCTTATGTTTGTTTGAGGTTTTGTTAATTATTATCTTGAGCTTAGTCTATTGAGTTGACCTGTTTTGCTGGTCTGCCTGTTTAAGCTTTGTTAAATATCTGTTTATACTTTTGGGTCAATAAAACCCCATTTTTTAAATTAAACACCTGTGTCCTTTATGCTTTACTGCTTGGTCCCTGAGACAAGGATACAAACAACATACTCAAAGAAATTAAATGACAGCAGCGTACCTCCAAAACTGACAAAAACAGGAGAAAACAGTGATCAAATACAAAGGCAGTCCACCCCTACATGCTCCTGTGTAAATATGTTGTCTCCATGTAGTTAGCCAATCAGCAGGCACCGTCTCCGGGATCCACCAATGACAGAAATGCACCTGCACACTTACATTTGCACATGAGAGACAACATTACGACAGCAGTCGTAACACTGATCGATCAGCCGTCAGAGGAGTCGGATCAATGGAGCAGCTTCTGGTCCTGATGTCCTCTGTTTGATCCTGGACCTGCAGAGGAGACTCGAGACAGTCAGACACAATCACACAAGCCAGCAAACAAACAGACAAACCAACCTTTGACTTTGAGCTTCACGGTTTTCTTTCTGATGAAGGTTCCCTTCCTCCAGACCAAACACTTGTACTCTCCACTGTCTCTCTCTGTGGGCTGTTTCAGGGTCAGACTGAGGTCTCCAGTTTCCAGCAGGTCTTTGTTCATCACAGTTCGGTCTTTGTAAACCTCGTGTTGTTCTTCAAATTGGTTTGGGCCGTTTGTAAACACGTGAGCCTTCTGGAACGGCTCGTAACGTTCCCATATCACTTGAACTTCCCCCGACAGGTGTTTTGTTGTTTTAAAGGGCAGCTGGACAGACTCCGCCCCCTCCTCCACCTCCACCTTCACCGGAATCACTGAAAGAACAACAAACACAGACAGCAGCAGGTTTTCAGAGGTGTAGAGAAATGCCATGTCCTGTTTGAATCATCCATCTGTAGCTTGACTGAATGCTGGAGGTTCAACCAATCTAACGCACAAAGTCTGATTTGTGTTTATGGAGCAGCTCAGAGCAGATCTCGCTGTTCTCACAGGGGGAACGCTATCAGGTTTTCTCCTGGAGGTCAAAGTTCAGCAGGTGTTTGTTCACTTCTCATTTTACACTCTGATCCTCGAGGACACAGGAGGAGCTTTCAGACCAAACTGTCCTGCAGACTCTCTGAGAGGAGCTCCTCCAACATCTACAGACTAACAAAGACTTGTTTTCTGTTTGAACGACACCACCAGCAGGGACAGGCTAATGTAATGGAAAAAGGTTTCCCCAATCTTACTGGTGGAATTGGAAAAGAATACAAAAACTCCCACGAATGAGAAATGTGGGTGTTACACAACTCTTATAGCAAGGGGATGTAAAATATAAAATGAAAACACAAAGTGGTCCTATTTACATAAGCAACTGAAGTTTGTATATGCAGGTAACGATGTACAGAAACATGTATAGACAACTGTACGGAGTAAGATAGCAGTAAGATGAACAATGGGCTGTGACTTTGATCATTAATATGCAAATTAAATATTTACATATTAATGAATAAATTAGCGGAACAAGTCAAGAAACCACCAGAGGAGGCTAACTATATGCATTATGGGTAGTGTAGTATGAGAGACTCACCTGACACCAAGGCATGACGGAAATGAAACAAAAGACTCGCAGAAACAACTACAAGAAGAAGCAGGAACACCAGGAGAACTGTGGCCCAGGACGGAAACGGTTCTGTGGACAAACAAAACAATATCACATGACTGCTGAACGCTGTACTCAATCTGCTCTGACCTTTGACCTGTAGCTACATGTCTGACCTTTGACCTGCAGCAATACTTTCTGTCTCAGGATGTCTTTGTCCCTGTAGATGGTGCAGATGTATCCTCCACCGTCTCTCTCTGTGGGGTGTTTCAGGGTCAGACTGAGGTCTCCAGTTCTCAGCAGGTCTTCGTTCATCTTCGTGCGACCACAGTAAAGGTCGTCCTGGTGGTCGCTTCCATTTGAACACCCATGGACCATCATGAGTTCTCGGTCAGAGTGAGTCCACTTCACTGTGGTGTCCTCAGGCAGGTCAGGTGTTGTGTTGCAGGGCAGGATGACGGAGTCTGAGCCTTCCTCCACCTTCACCTCCACCTGCTGGTCTGAGAGGACAAGAAACCACAACATGAGCAGCAGCAGTCACACTGATGATAATCAAGGCATCTGTGTTTGTGATGGTCCTGTGTCTTTGACCCAGTCTTTGAGCTGGAATTATAAAATGTTCATATTTGAGTTTTCTATTGTATTTACATTTTATTTTATATGACTTTTGTATTATTTTAGTGCATCTGACTTCATTTAGTCAGACCTGTCTGTCTCTGTGTCCTGTCCTCAGTGTGCTCATGTTGGTTTACCTCAGATTTCCCCAGTCATGGTCTCTTTCTCTCTCCAGTTTTGTTTTGATGTTTCCAGACTGGTTGAGTCTAGAAAATGTTTCTGTCATTTTTTAGGTTTAGATTTCTAGAAAGACACTTTCTACTACCTTTTACTGTGACCTCTGACCTGTGTCAGCACTGTACTCATCTTTGACTTGTAATTACAGACGTTATTGGGGTTTTTGACCTTTGACATGCAGCTGTACGTCTGTCAGTTTCAGTTCCTCCCTTCCAGTGCGGATGGAGCAGGTGTAGTCGCCACTATCAGTCAGTCGGGGGTTTCTCAGAGTGAGGCTGAAGTCTCCAGTGTCCAGAGCATCAGGCCTCATTGACGTGCGCCCGCTGTAACGCTGGTTTTGTCTGCTCAGATCATCAGTTTCTTCTTGTCTCAGATGGACAGATTTGGGGTTGAGATCAGCGCGAGTCCATATCATTGTGGGGTCCTCAACTACAAAACCTGTGTACTGACAGGGCAGCAGGACAGACTTTGCCCCCTCATACACCTCCACCACCACAGCCAGGACATGCTGGGAAACTGGAAGGAGACAAAAACAAAAATAAAAACACTAATTAACTATAATTAGCCATATAACGAGGATAGAAAGAGACTGAAATCCCCCTGATTTTTCTCTCCCTACATCTGAGCAAGTGTGGAAAGGTGTAATATTTTTATGTGTGAAATGATAAAGCTCTAAAAAAGAGCTTTTCCATACAGTGGGATGAAAAGTTTGGGCAACCTTGTTAATAGTCATTATTTTCCTGCCCAACAATTGTTGGTTGTTCCAATAAAAATGTCAGTTAAATATATCATATAGGAGACACACACACTTGGATTTACAGAAAGTGTGCAATAATTGATTAACAAAATCAGACAGGTGCATAAATTTGTTGTCATGTTATTGATTCTAAACCCTTTAGATCTAATTATTGGCTCGGTAAGCTCAGTGACCCCTGACCTACATACACAGGTGTAGAAAGTGTAGCTGCACAGCAGCAGCTACGTTTCAGATAGCAGAAAATTGCTGACTGGGTTTCCCATGAACTGGTGAAAGACTGCACGAGATGAAGTCAAGCTATCTAATGGATAGCCACAGATAGTGGATATGTAATTATGCAATTAGACCCATTAGTCTGACACAGAGACAGACAACCATTCACACTACGGGCAAATTAAAATCACAGATTAACCTCAACCCCACTGACTGCATGTCTTTGGACTGTGGGAGGAAACCCTGAGAGAACCCACTCATACAGGAGGAGAACATGCAAGCTCCACACAGAAAGGCCAGATGCTGCAGTGAACTCAGAACTTACAGTGCATCAGTAAATTCATCGACTCGTGAATTTTCTTCTCTCCTTCTTAAATCCTCTGCAGCAGCATCAGAATTATGATGCGAATGCTCTGTTACCAAGATCAGCTCTGTCTCCTCTGGTTCATGTGTTTCTTTTATCTTTTTATTTCTTCATTTCTATTTGTGTTGTTTCAGTTATTAAAATATATCTGGTGTACAGTATGATGATGTCTAAGGCAGGACAGGCAGGAGGAAAACATGGGGTGGAGGAGACATAGATGTAATAAATGAGCACAAATAGAAATGAACAGCATATCTCCAACTGCTCTACTGGTAAGAGAAAAAACAACAACAAATGTACAACGTCTGGAAAACAAACATCTAAAAATTCACAGCTACATAAATCCACTTAAATCTTATCGTGGTATGTGTGAGAGAGAGAGTGTGTGTTCGTCTTCATCACAAAATGTATGAGGGTGGGAATCTGCTAATTATTTTTCTTTTATTTATTTGGACACTTACAAAGTTAATTATTGTGTGATAATTTAATTAAAAACAGAATCATTGATAGTGAATATTTCTAGATCTACTATCACTCCAGTAATAAGGATTTCAATTTGAAGATGAAGTTTAAAAAAGCTAAACTCTCAATGTAAAAAGTACTTTTTCAATTTTCAGCTTTTAAAGATGTTTTTGAAAATAACTATGAAATTAGTTAACAAATCAGCCATGCAGTGTGATGAAAGGAGCTCTCTGATTGGTTAGAGTAACACAAACTGATGCTAGCATTATCTGTTTTAGCACATTAGCTTAAGAGGTTCAATGTTGCACAGAGTGTGAATGCTGGAGCTAAAAGTCCTTTGTACGAGCACACACACCTGTTAGTAATGCTAAAGCAGAGCTGATGGTTCAAACAGGAGCGTAGAAAAAAATCCAGGTCAGTCTCCAAAGTAAATTCAAAAAAAATTCCTACATGTATTTACTAATCTGTATTTTACTGTACAATTAAACACCAAATCAAAAAAGCTTTATGTCAATGTGTGTGAATCTCTTGGTCTTCCATATCAGACATCTGGTGCTTTGACACACCTGGAACACTGCACAGCCAAAAGTCCTCAATTTAAAAAGACCAGAGCACGTTTGTGCGTTTGGAACAAACTGTTACAAATAAACCAAAAACTAAATGTTGTTTGTTAAGTTTAACAATGACCTGTGAATCAGTGAAGCTTAAAAAGGCACCAGGATGAACCAGTGTGGGGACTACACTACACAACTAATACATTTGACATTATGAGCACTTTGTTAAACTGACCTGCTGCAAAAACACACTGTTCTCATTTATTTAGCTGAAGCTACAATAGATCTGGCACCAGGCTTCTTTTATAACCTTTAATGTGGCCAAACGTCACTACAGGCAGTACTGTGGTACTATTAGTGAGACAGGACAGGAACATTTCTTAAACAGATGAGCAGATTCCAGGATGATGAGCATGAAGCCTGCAGGTTTCAGCAGGAGTAAAGTAACTGCAGTGAGTAGTTATACATGTTACACACTTCAAATTATTTTAAATAACCGTGTGTGTGTGTGTGTGTGTGTGCATTCAAAGAGCGCTCTCACCGAGTACCAGCAGCACGAACAACAGCAGCAGCATCTCCTTCTCTGGGAAAAACCTTTAGTTAGAAATCACTGTGGTGTTCGCTGCACTGCAGGCTTTGGTGCACGACGAAAAGTTTCCTGATAAGAAGACCCTCCTGAGTTCCTTCAAAATAAAAAGGACTTTCAACATTAAACTCGGAGGAGAAGCGTTACAGCATGTCTCACACAGACTACTGACAGCTTTTAGCAACATGTGGATTTATATTCTGCTGGAACCTGAAGCTGAAAAGAAGGTTTGAAAGGGAGGACGTCAGTTTTAGTCTCTCTAATAGAAATGTTGAAGTTCTGCAAAACTGACAATAAGTTTTCAACCTATGAAAATGTTTTTATAACTTTAAAAATAAAATTCAACTCTTGAAGCTCATGACTTTGTTTTTTGAGGTTTCCTCTTTCACTCCTGCTGCAGTTCTTATGTGTTAAAAAACACAAATTACTTAATTTTTTAAACATTATTATTATAATTACTAAGAAAATGTTTGGAATCATTTGTAAAAGGAGTACAGCGTGTTTAAGAAGTTTAAAGCATCACTTTGGTTTTAGCTAATGAACTTGTTGGAGATGATCACTCTGCAGTCCTTCACACATGTTTTACAGAGGGAGGAGGACGTGTTTCTGTTACTAAATATTTCCCACTAACTTCATTTAATTGTCTCCTCTGTCGCAGAGGATGACTGGAGACTCGTAGAAAGTTGAGAACAGACGGAAAACATGTCCTCCACACTCTGGAAACATGGGCCTACAGAGCCGATAGACAGTATGAAAACGATCTAAAATGAGTTTAAGTTTGAGGTTAAACACACATGTGGACTATAAACAGCCCGTGCATGAAGGTACATGTGTGTTAATGTAAATGAATCAGAGACATAGTGATGGAAACCAGTCAGATTGTAGTTAAGCTGCTCATTTCCAGCTGTACACTCTGGGCAGGTCACATGGTCCCAACACTGGTTACACCACAGTAGCAAATGATGCATTCAGTGCACTGTGAACCCAAACAGTTCAACTCAGTTTTATTTATAAATCATTCTCACAGTTGCCTCAAGACAAGCAGGTGAAAAACAGCAGAAGTTGTCAGTGGAATGAACACACAGGCCTCTCATTTCTCTTCCTCTGGGGAAAGCACGGGTCCCTCACCTCAGGAGTCCCAGGTGCAACACCTCACAGCCCACTGGTTCCACTTAGTTGGTCCCGCTCTCCATTTCCATCACAATGTAAAAATAACAACCTTCTGTTGCAACAATTACTTTGGGACTTTTTCTTAATACCAAAATATTTTCTTCATTTTAATTTGCAAAAGTCAAATACACACAAAGCTTTAAATGACAACAAACAAAACCCCAAAATAAACAGAAAGGTAACACTAGACTATGTGTGCAACATAATGCATACAAAAGACACAAGAAAACCAAACGATAAGTAAAGTAAAACCTTTATTTAAAAGTGTTTAATTAAAGTGCAGAAAAAGCCCAAAAATGGCTTAAAAAAGTTAAACAGCACAGACTGTAAAGATGGTGAGAAACAGATGAGGAACGTCGAACAATAGCTGATCACACACATCAAAGACAGACTGAGGATGTGACTGGACTTAAAGTGAAACGTGTGTTCCTGTATTATCACGCTGTGACATTAAAACTCACTAAATGAACAAAAAGGCGAGTGGTGAGGGTAAAACTCAGAGTCGGATCAATGAAGCAGCTTCTGGTCCTGATGTCCTCTGTTTGATCCTGGACCTGCAGAGGAGACTCGAGACAGTCAGACACAATCACACAAGCCAACAAACAAACAGACAAACCAACCTTTGACTTTGAGCTTCACGGTTTTCTTTCTGATGAAGGTTCCCTTCCTCCAGACCAAACACTTGTACTCTCCACTGTCTCTCTCGGTGGGCTGTTTCAGGGTCAGACTGAGGTCTCCAGTTTCCAGCAGGTCTTTGTTCATCACAGTTCGGTCTTTGTAAACCTCGTGCTGTTCTTCAAATTGGTTTGGGCCGTTTGTAAACACGTGGGCCTTCTGGAACGGCTCGTAACGTTCCCATATCACTTGAACTTCCCCTGACAGGTGTTTTGTGGTTTTAAAGGGCAGCTGGACAGACTCCGCCCCCTCCTCCACCTCCACCTTCACCGGAATCACTGAAAGAACAGCAAACACAGACAGCAGCAGGTTTTCAGAGGTGTAGAGAAAACTGAATGATGGAAGCAAACCACAGCACAGAAATTTGAAACTGCTGACAAAAGGTAAACATAAATTCAGTAAAATTGTATTTCACGTCGGCAGTAATGACACCCGGTGACGGGTGGTCACTAAAAATGATATTGAATTGCATGTTTAGCCGCATGTTCGCCTTAAATTGCTGTCTGTCTGAGTAGTGTCCAAAAAACGATGTGGGCTTTATGGATAATTGTGAATCTTTCTGGAGGAAACTTGGTCTTGTTAGAAGAGATGGCATCCATCCCACTCTGGATGGAGCACCTCTCATTTCTTGATAAACCTAAATCCCAACAAATTATTGATCTTGTCTCTTGGCTCTTGATGGAGGCGGTCGCACTTTCTCCTTCTTCCTCTCCCTCATCTTTCCTGCTCAGCTTCTCATGTCTTTTGTATAGTCTCGCTTGGGAGGGCCCGATTGTCCTGCGGAGACGTTTGCTTCTGGATACTCGATGGTCGGTTGCGTCGTGTGTCTGGCGACACTCTTGATGGAGGACATTGAAGGACATCTACCAATTTGGAACTACGGTAACAGAGTTCAGGCTGATTGGAGCTGGCTTATAAAAGAACAAGAAGCAGATGAAGCTGTTCAAAATCCCACAAGGCTGGCCGACATGATAGACGATGGGCTGTGAGCACTCAGACTGTGTTTTTGGAACACATTATGGATAAGATCTTGAAGAAGAACAACGGGAATTAAGAGACCTGGTGACCAGTGATGGACGTTACACCAGCTGTAAAACTGGATGCAGTTTTTTCGCCCTAACCAAAACAACTACCATCTTCATCTCATGCGGCCCCCCTGGCACCAGCTGGATGCTCAAGGCAAAAGCTGACGGGAATAACAAAACTCTCCTTTAGATAATAAGACTGTTTGTTGTGACTCTCTCTCCCCTCATTCAAGGCCGCCCGCATTGAAGAAGATTGTTGACTTTAGCTTAACCGGGTGAAGGGACACTTTCTCTCGGTTGAACACAGAACACACATACACATGTACACTGACGCACACCTACACTCACCCCCCTGATCTCCCAGTTGGAGCTCAGTCTGGGGGGAGTTATTTTTTCTCCTCGTCTTTCCTCATGTTGTGCATTTTCCATTGTTATACCTCTCTGACCTGTCCTTGTGATGTTTGTGTAATGTATGTATGGTCGGAGGGTAAGATGGCGCTGACGAGGCTGGCAGCCTTAACTCGATTTCCCTCGGGGATGAATAAAGTATTAACGGTCTCATATTTTCTACCCACTGAGCAGCTAACAGTACTGTGACCTGTGTGTACTGAACATTCATCTTTAACCCTTTTCCTGCTTTGACATGAAACTCTGGAACAATGAATGCTGACCTGGTTTGATCACATGTATTCTTTTATTTATAGATTTGGACAGAACAGAAATGTAAGCCTGCATCATATGTGAGTTTAAAGTTAAAACTCTATCTTTGCTCTTCTTTTCCATTAATGTGAACCTACTGTCTGCTGCTGAATTAAATAGTACACATCTACGGTCCAACACTCATCTGATCAACACAGTCTACAGAGCTCTGAGAGAAATCCTGTCTGCTGCTCCTATTAACCATCTCATATTTAACACCTTACTAAAATGTATTATCCACATCATTGTTTCAAACCACAAACTTGAACTGTTTAAATCGCATAACATTTAACTTGATCTTGTAACTTGTGCCTGACCTCATTTTCTACCTTTTCCTTATAGAAAACATCATCTTTGTCTTGTTGAGTAAAAATTTCAATCCCCATTCATATGAGTACTTTTCATTGAAGTGCAACTCACTAAGGCACCTTTAACCAAATATTGCAAACAATCTGCACCTCACTGATGTTCTTGAAAATTGTTATTATTACACTTCTTCTGGATTCCTTCATCTTGATAAAAAACCGCAGACGAGAGTCAAAGCAACAATGTTTTGGAGCATGATGGAGACACAAGTGTTAGACTGTGTCTCCATCATGCTCCTGATGTGTTCCTGACTCGTTCTTTGGTAACTCGTCTGCAGACATGTTGGATGAAGAGCAGAAGAACAGACTGAGCTTATTTACTGTCAGCACATTTTTCCAAGTGAACAGAGGGTTTTGATTGAGTTCACTGATCAATGACTGAGTCTGAAGGAGGTTTTCTGACTTCCGGAACAAACCTGGAAGTTTCTCTACAGCTCTGCTAACCATCGGCATTATGGGTAGTGTAGGAGGAGACACTCACCTGACACCAAATAATGACGGAATTGAAATAAAAGACCCGCAGAAACTGCTAGAAGAAGAACAAGAAAAACCAGGAGAGCTGTGGCCCAGGACGGAAATGGTTCTGTTGAGAAACATGAAACAATATCAACATGACTGTTGAACCTCAATCTCCTGCACTGACCCCTGATGTTTTTCCACATCTCTGACCTTTGACCTGCAGCACTACTTTCTGTCTCAGGATGTCTTTGTCCCTGTGGATGGTGCAGATGTATCCTCCACTGTCTCTCTCTGTGGGGTATTTCAGGGTCAGACTGAGGTCTCCAGTTCTCAGCAGGTCTTTGTTCATCTTTGCGCGACCACAGTAAAGGTTGTCTACATTTTTAGGATGGTCACTTCTGTTTACATACAAATGGACCATAGTGAGTTCTTGGTCGGGGCGAGTCCACTCCACTGTGGCCTTTTCAGGCAGGTCAGGTTTTGTTTTGCAGGGCAGGATGACAGAGTCTGACCCTTCCTCCACCTTCACCTCCACCTGCTGATCTACGAGGAAAATGAACCATAATATCAGAAGCAGCAGCAGCCATGCTCATGGTAAATAGAGAACTGACGTGCTCTGATCTCTGCTACCAGTAAAAATACATATTAATAATATATAAATATCATGATTCTCTCTCTTTTTGTTTAAAATGGTAACTAAACTGGACACTATAAAATCCATACAAATAGTCTTCACAGTGCTACCTTTAGTAATCACTAACAAGCAACAGAACATGTGTGTAAATAAAGATAGAGACATACACTGTAGCTCAGGTGACAGAGCAGGTCAGCCACTAATCAGAAGGTCAGTGGTTCGAGCCCAGGCTGCCCCGTTGGGCAAGATACTAACCCCATGTTTGCCTACTGGTGGTGGTCAGTGGCGCCAGTGTCCGGCAGCCTCGCCTCTGTCAGTGCCTCAGAGCAGCTGTGGCTACAATGTAGCTGCCATCACCAGTGTGTGAATGGATGGATGATTGAATGTAGTGTAAAGCGCTTTGGGGTCCTTAGGGACTAATTAAAGTGCTATACAAATGCAGGCCATTTACCATACACGATCATGATTGGTCATATGGGCTGTTCCATCAAGCTCAACCACTGTTGCTGATTGGCTCTGATTACCCACATTTCCTGACTCCAGTGGAGCCTGCACGTCTGGATCCAAAATACGACTTGGTTGGATTCTGCAGGGTTCAGCCAAAGCTCTCCTACAGTAGGCCTCCACTCCTCAGTGTCTATTCAAATTTTATATACATTTCACTACATGTGGTACATACACAGTACAGATGGCAGCACCTGGTGTTCATCGTCATGTCAAGGATCGCATCTCGGCCCTGCTCTGAAAACAGTTGGCCAGCCAGCATCTCCATTACAACCCTCCATACGCTCCACACGGTGGTTCATGGGAACGGGAGATTTGTTCCATCAAATCAGCTCTACACCATCTCGGAGCATGTCACTGAAGAAGTCTTTAGGACCATACTCAGCAAAGTAGAGGGCATCGTCACCTCCAAGCCCCTGGTTATGTTTATGTCCCCTCAAACGTAGCTGATTTTGATTCAATCACTCCCAACATGTTGTTGATGTGGCGGCCTGATGCTGGTATGTGGCAGGTCATCTAACCAGAAACGGAGCTCCTGGGCCATCATAGATGGAGGCGGTGCCAAGTTTTGGATCCACAACATTGAAAATTATCTGCCTTTCCTCCAGATGTGCCACAAGTGGCAGCTTGAGGCCGTTAAGGGAGCGTCACTAATTTCTCATGTTGGCCCTTGTATAACACCCCCTTACCACACTACCTCCACACTCACATTATGAATGCATAACCCTGCTTCCTGTTCAATAAATGAATAAACGAAAGCTACTTGATTGGAAGTGGATTCTTCTGGAATAAAGTACACCTGGCAGCACTTTATCATCCTGTCATTCATAGTTCCAGAGGTCAAGTTTATCTTCTTAAAATGACATCCTCTGTTACATGTTGTACATCGGTCTCTATTAGGCCTGTGAGCTGCAGGTTTTCCTGCGTATACAGGATGTAAAACCGTCTGAATCAAATCATCCAGATTTAGTAGAAACACCAAAAAATCTACCTGTGAGATTTTGATGTTTGCAGACTGGTTACATCTGGAAAATGTTAATGCCATTTTCCAGTTTTCAGCAAAAGAAATTCCTTTTCTATCAACCTTTAATTTGACATTTTTCTTTTGTTTGTTTGGGTTTCTTACCTTTGACATGCAGCTGTACGTCGGTCAGTTTCAGTTCTGCCCTTTCATTTCTGATGGAGCAGGTGTAGTTGCCACCATCAGTCATTTGGGGTTTTCTCAGAGTGAGGCTGAAGTCTAAAGTGTCCAGAGCATCAGGCCTCATTGATGTGCGCCCTCTGTAACGCTGGTTTTGTCCTGTTACATCATCTGTTTCCTCTCGTCTCACGTGGACAGATTTGGGGTCGAGATCATTGCGAGTCCACAGCACTGTGGGGTTCGTAAGTATAAGACCTGTGTACTGACAGGGCAGCAGGACAGACTTTGCCCCCTCATACACCTCCACCACCACAGCCAGGGCATGCTGGGAAACTGGAAGGAGACACAAGCACACACAACAAAAAACACTAATCACCTGTATGCTGTGGATTTTTCTAGTGGTTCTTATCGTGGGGAAAGTGGTTTCAGAAGCCACGTTTTCTGCTAAATACTCAAACATGGATTCTTCCCATCCAACAAAAACTAACTGGAAGGATGTTTAAAAAACATCAAAGAAAACTTTGATGCACGTCTGAAAAACACGGAAGTGAAACGTTCTGAGACTAGTCTCTGTTAGGAATGAAGTGCTTTTAATCCTTGACTGTAATCTGCAAACGATGAACGTGCTAATAAACAAGCATTGTTAAAGAAAAGGCGTCATCGACTTTGAAGACGGATGGTTTTTTCATTTTCATTTTTTTTAAATATTCTTTTTTGTAAATTTACTCCCTTCAATTAGTCATAAGGACATCTATAAAAGAAATTTAGTTAGTTAATTTTTAACCATAACAACAACAACAACACACACACACACAGGTAACCGAGTGGACAGGATATAACAGGGGTGACTAAACCAAAGGGAACGTGCATTTTGATTTGCTTTCATGTGTCGGGCTTAGAAAAGAAGGAAGTTCTCATTAAGCAGATGAAACATTTTTCATGACAGTTTTTTCAACCCCATGAAATAAAAATAACAACCATAATAACAGCTGTTAAAAACAGTTTGAGAAACGTAATAAAGCTTTTACGAACATACTGATTTCATGAAGTGACACTTCTGCAGCTGTACCACCTGACCTCGACGTCTAAACACACTTTTACATGGACACCTTTACTGACGTTTGTCCTGGTACCACCAGCATATATAATACTTCTTAAATATAGTAACAATATTATAATGCATTAATATTTCCTAGTTTTCACATTTGTTCTATCTTCTGACATGAAATGAGCACCAACCGTACAAAGATATCAGTTTGTACAGTAACAGTCACAGTGAGACATTCTGATGTATGAAAAACAAAAACAGGGGTGACGATCTTACTGTGGACCTTACTGTAAGTCATGTGACCAGAGGACCAGGGAGGGGACCTGTTCAGGGGGATTTCTATAAGGGGGCAATTCAGGACACAAGTTATTCTGAGACTAAGCATTAAAAATGTACAAACACACAGAGTAACATCTGGTGTTGAATAAAAAAGAGAAAAATGTCTATTTGTTGTTTTAGGATTGTTATAACTTTATTAATCAGTGAACTTGAACACAGATGATTGTGCACGTGGCGTTATTGTGAACAAAAACCATTTTTGACACATTAAAGTGCTTTCTATGGTAAACGGGGCTTTTAATATTGTGAGACAAGCTTTTAGTTTTTATACAAAGTACTTTTATTTCTGCCGTGAATCACACGCACACGAGCACTGACGCACTTCTTAACAAGCAGATATCAGGATGATGAGCTCAGCTGTCACGGGGAGACCCGCCCCACATGAAGCCCGCATGTAGGGACCACAGTAACTACACAGAGGGGCTTCATGCAGTCAGCTCGTGTTACACACTGTGTGTGTGTCAGTCTGCGTGTGTGCTTTCTTACCGAGGACCTGCAGCACGAGCCGCAGCAGCATCTTCCTCTCCGCTGAAAGTCCCGTTAACTCTGAGGAACAGGCGCACGCAGCTCGATCACAGCACCGCTGACGCACTGAACAAAGTTTCCTCCTCTGAAGTTAGACAGAGACACCTCACAACTTCCTGTCAGAGCCTTCAAAATAAAATCCTTCTGCAGAACTCTAAACATGAAAGTGAGGAGAAGCAGCAGGGAGCACAGACACTGCAGACAGCGAGCTGCTTTCAGGAACACGTGGTTGATCCACGTGGGTTTATATTAATGTAAGCTGACCTAATTACAGTTTTAGTTTTGCAAAACTGACAGTAAGTTTAGAAGCTGTATAGATGATGGCTGTGTGTGTGTGTGTGTGTGTGTGTGTGTGTGTGTGTGTGTGTGTGTGTGTGTGTGTGTGAAATAATAAAAACGAATAAATAATTAAACAAAAAGAAAAAGTATTAATATAATAATATGATCAACTGTCCTCACTGTTATTTCATAGTTTGAGTTTGGACCCCCAAAAAGGTCATGCCTTAAATTCTGACTTTAACTAAATTAATTACAGGGAAATTTTCCATGTATTTTGTTACATAAATACACTGTAAAATGTTACATTTATCATAATCTGGTCAAATTAAATGTAGTTGATTGGTATTCATGCAGGTTATACCGAACACGGTTTACTTAATGGTTAATTAAGTGAATAAACAAGCCTGTGATTGCTGTATTTCTGCACAGTGTTCATAGTTCATGTCATTGTGAGTTTGGTTTTGATTTATCTCCTGTTTTAGTTTTATTGTCAGAGTTTCTTAGTTTTACTTTTACTTTGATTCGTTGGGTTTCCGGTTTTCTGCCCTCCTGTGCGCCCTAATTTCATGTCAGGTATTCTCTGCTGTTGTAACCTTTTATTTTGGTAGTTATGTCTACTGTGTGCTGTTTCTGGTGTTGCTTTCTCTTCTTCTCATATTGAAGAGTTTTCAGTTACTGTGCACAAATGTACTCCATTTGTGTATAGGGGGTTTTCACATACTTCACTGAAGAGGTATGTGCCATCCTGCATAGACCTGATCCCCCTCTTCTGGCCCTCGCATGTAACATTTCCTAGATCCGCCACTGTTTGAATGCTGCAGTTTCAAACAGTCTAAAGCACAAAGTGTGGTCTGTGTTCACAGAGCAGCTCAGAGCAGATCTCACTGTTTACCTGCTGATGATGGAGATCTCAGAGGGGGAACGTTATCAGGTTTTTAAGTTCAGCAGATCTTTGTTCACGGGCACAAAACATCTCATTTTACACTCTGATCCTCGAGGACACAGGAGGAGCTTCCAGACCAAACTGTCCTGCAGACTCTCTGAGAAGAACTGACACACAAACTGTGGTGAAATTTAGATGAACAAAGTCTGCAGACACGGTTAGCTGTAACCAACGCCTATATGACCATGTGCATGGGAGAGGAAACAGACGGTTAACACAGTCATGCAGCTCTGAGCTCTCGAGGCGTGGCGGCACCTATTTATCCTCCCATAACATCAGCTACTTACTTCCTCTTCTCAGGCTCTGCGGTCTTCACCCCAGCATGTTCAAAACAGATGTCGCAGTTTCAAGTCACTTTAAGAAACTCACAGAAAAGCAGTTGTTTTCTTCAACTGTTGAGGTCAAAGTAAGTTCAGCTAGTTGTGTCACAACAGTGTCACAACTGAGCACATAAACACTTTAAATGACAATAACACACACACACACACACACACACACATATAAAATCTTCCATTACAAAAACCAACTTATAGTTTTATGTTATGTTCTGTATCTCTCGTTAAAATATAATTATCATAAACAGTAGAGACTAATTTGTGGACTATTTCAGTTTATTTCTTTCTAAGTAAGCAAGCTTAAATTCAGCTTTCTAAAATTTTATATGTCAAAAAAAGAAAATCAGCTCTTTGCATCATCAGTTTTGAATCTTATGTATTTTGAGCTGTTGTTAAATTGTTAAAAAACTGAAACTTTGCTGAAGCAGCAGGAACCTTGGCTTCATCAAACACATCAGGACCAGCTGCTCCATCACAAACACCACAGAAGAAGAACAACAAGGATCAGATTAAAGGTCAGCCAGCTGATTTTATTTTGTGTGTTAACCGATAATAACCAATCTAAAAATAGCAGATGGAAACCAGACAGATTTGAGCTCTGCTGCTCATTTCCATGTGTAGTGCAGGTCACATGACTCTATCCAACAGTCCAGAGAAGAAAGATGAGCAGGGCATTTTGACTAGAGACCGGCCCACCAGGTATTATAAGAAAAACCATAAAGCCTTTGAATGAAAACAAGCGCTGTTGTCACAGTGATGTACACTGTCTTGTTGGTATATATGTATCAGTCTAATAAACTTAAACCTACACCGTCCTCCCTATTCTGGTATTCTAAACAGTACCTGAAAGTAGACTGTTGGTCGAGTTAACCTCCTGAACTATCTACAACACACGGTGAAAACCTGAAATCAAGACAGAGAAGACTAGAGGTGGGACATGATCATTACTGATTACAGATTTAGATATATTTTCATAAACCATTCATTTGCCACATCAATAAACAGCATGGCAGGGCAAAATATTTTTTCTAACATGGCAACCTTTAAAAAGTGAAAGACAGCTGAGAAAGAATAAAACTTAACTGACTTTTTGATGGCATTTTACACACAGTAGTGGTACAGTATCTAGAAAATGTGGGAAAATACTGGCACCATATACAGTACTTAGCTACTAAAAAAAATACTATGTACAATAATGGATTTCTATACATTTGACATCAGATGAAAACGTTTGTTGTAAGATTCAGATAATTATTTGTTAAAAGCGAGAAATTTTAAATGAGAATAAGAAAGAAAAGTATTTCTTTGTGCCCCCCTCTCCCTGTTAATGCCCTACCTGCCCCCCTGGCAACACTTTGCTAGACCCGCCACTGCACAGTTACCAGCTGTCAGCTACTTAGAAAAGGATCCTGGTGTTATTTGTCTCTCAGAAACAGTTCATAACTTCCCTTCAACTCATTCATGTCACCTAAAAGGTAAACCTGTTTCTCCATCACCTGTTCAGCTCTGATGATTCAGTAAGGACGTCTCCTGGTTTCATCTTCATGTTTCCCTCTCACCACATATCCAAACCCACATCATGACCAGCAGCTTTTACAGCTGTGGCTCCAGCAAACATCTGCTGATACTAGAAATTAATATTAAATCAATTCTAACAACAGCTGATCAAGCTTAAACGTGCTGCTGTTGTTTAGCCCGACCTCAGCCGGTTTCCCCGTTCTGGCGCAAAGTGGGCGATAAACAAACGAGAGAGAAAAGCCGATCAGCTGATCATTGAGTTTCATGATTGAAGTAGAAACAGGAGAGGAAGGGGAGCGAATGAGAGAAGAAGAGGCAGCTGTACAGCAAAGACAGAATAACTGCAGCTTTGTGTCTTTTTCATTGTAGCTGAAGTCCGGGACAAACTCTGTTCCTTTTTAGTTCAATACGAAACACGTAATATTTTCTCTGAATACAAGACGATTCCGTTTTTTACGGGACGGTTGGAAACTAATAACTAACCTTATAAATAAAATAAGATAAAACAAGCTCAACATCAATAACATCATAACACCCGCCCAGCTAGCTAGTATGCATTACGAGTTATTGTAACTGACTGTAAAATGTCAGCATAACGAAAATAAACTCCACCTAAACTTGGTTTATATCTGACCCAGATAGACTGCAGGTCATAACTTCTTACCTGAAGTTCAGTTCACCGCCTCGGGTCTCTGCTCCTTCTGCCTTTCCGTCATCCACCTGCCAGCGTGTTGCATCTGCTGGCCTCCACCACTTGCTAATGTTACTGAATCTGTGGAAGCTCCACAATAGCCACCACCAAAACACTGAGTTATTTTTACACATGTCCCTTCATCTGGCCAATCCACCACCTTTCAGTGTTTATACTGTTATGGAAAAAAAACAAAAAATAACCCCATCGGCCCATAAAAACGAAAAATCCCCATCGGGCATTGCCCGGTGGGCTGATGGCCAGTCCAGCTATGCTGACGACCCACTGAACTGTATTTGGTGGTGAAAAATGTTTGTTATGCTAACTTAAGAGCCGACTGATCAATTTTGACTGGAGCACTAAAGTGAAGGGGGGGTGGGGGGTCCTGATAAGGAAACAGGACGGGTGGAGGGGGCTGCACCACATCTGAACACCAACAACAGGATACTGGACTTAAAATAGAATCCGCGTTTCTGTGTTACAATGCTGAAACAGCCAAATCACAAAATGCAGAAAAAGTTCAAAGGTCAGAGCTGGTCTGAGGGTTTCTTATACACGTGGACCATCACTAATGGACCTGATTCTTCACGTATCCACCTCACCTCAGCATCTTCAGGCAGGTTTTCTGTGGTTATGAAGGGCAGCTGGACAGACTCCACCCGCATCAAGAAGTGCACCTGACAGACTGAGAAGACAACAAACACAACATGAGCTGTGAAGTCATAACTTCATAGATTTATTTGGCACCAAAATCAGAGGTTCTTCTACTTCTACAGACAAACCAACCTTTGACTTTGAGCTTCACGGTTTTCTTTCTGATGTTGGTTCCGTTCCTCCAGACCAAACACTTGTACTCTCCACTGTCTCTCTCTGTGGGCTGGTTCAGGGTCAGACTGAGGTCTCCAGTTTCCAGCAGGTCTTTGTTCATCACAGTTCGGTCTTTGTAAACCTCGTGTTGTTCTTCAAATTGGTTTGGGCCATTTGTAAACACGTGAGCCTTCTGGAACGGCTGGTAACGTTCCCATATCACTTGAACTTCCCCCGACAGGTGTTTTGTGGTCTTGAAGGGCAGCTGGACAGACTCCGCCCCCTCCTCCACCTCCACCTGACAGACTAAGAAGACAACAAACACAACATGAGCTGTGAATTCATAACTTCATAGATTTATTTTGGCACCAAAATCAGAGCTTCTTCTACTTCTAATATGACAGCTGTACAGATAAACCAACCTTTGACTTTGAGCAGCACAGTTTTCTTTCTGATGTTGGTTCCCTTCCTCCAGACCAAACACTTGTACTCTCCACTGTCTCTCTCTGTGGGCTGGTTCAGGGTCAGACTGAGGTCTCCAGTTTCCAGCGGTTTTTCATTCATCACAGTTCGGTCTCTGTAAACCTCGTGCTGTTCTTCATGCTGGTCAAAGCCGTTCTCATACACATTGACATTCTGTGATGGTTCAGGCTCTTTGTGTTTCCACTCCACTTCAGCATCTTCAGGCAGGTTTTCTGTGGTTATGAAGGGCAGCTGGACAGACTCCGCCCCCTCCTCAAACTGCACCTGACAGACTAAGAAGACAACAAACACAACATGAGCTGTGAATTCATAACTTCATAGATTTATTTTGGCACTAAAATCAGAGCTTCTTCTATTTCTAATATGACAGCTGTACAGACAAACCAACCTTTGACTTTGAGCAGCACAGTTTTCTTTCTGATGAAGTTTCCCTTCCTCCAGACCAAACACTTGTACTCTCCACTGTCAGCATTTGTGGGGTATTTCAGGGTCAGGCTGAGGTCTCCAGATTTCAGGACGTTTTCATTCATCACAGTTCGGTCTTTGTAAACCTCGTGCTGTTCTTCATATTGGTTTGGGCCATTTGTAAACACGTGAGCCTTCTGGAATGGCTCGTAACGTTCCCATATCACTTGAATTTCCCCCGACAGGTTTTTTGTGGTTTTGAAGGGCAGCGTGACAGACTTTTCCCCATCCTTCACCTTCACTGGAATAACTGAAAGAACAACAAATACAGACAGCAGCAGGTTTTCAGAGTTTTAGATAAAGCTGAAGGACAGAAGCACATCAGAGCAGAAGGAACAGTAACATCCCTGTTTTACAGGATGGGGTTTTAAGATATCATGGAAATGCACATTGATTTGGGATTCTCCTTGATGATGGAGAACCACCTCTCCACCTGATCACCTCGACCCAAAGAAGCTTCTCAGAGTTTTCATTGTGTATGAAGAGGACAATATTTACTACTTCCTTCATTTCAGCTGAGTTCCCCTGTGTGAAAGCACGATTTCATTTAATTCAGCAGCACTTTGGAACTGAAGCAGGCTGGATGTTGACATGTCTGACTAAAGCTAACAGAGCACAAACCAGAGGACAGCTGAACATCAGGACTGAACTAAAACACCCTAAACTCTGAAACCTCCCAGAGACATTTCCCTGCATTATGGGTTTAACATGATGGATACATGGTATCTGTTGGTGGTGTTTGTGAAGTTATGTCAAATAAACACTATGGATTTGTGAAAACTGTGTTTATTTTAAATGAAGAGGCTTCAGTATATTTAAGTTAAGCTATCCTGAGGCTCCAACTGCTCAGCTGATCTTCTTAGTTTAATCCACTCGCACAAGCTGAATATTCTGTGAACCTCAGGTGGGTGATGTTTGCACCTGGTAGTTAATATTTGTATGTTCTGTATCTCTTTGTGCTTTGTGCTTTTCTGTTGTAAAGACTTGTTGGAGTCTTGAAACACTTTCATTTTCATTAAGCATTCTTTATAAAGCCAAAGTAGTTCTCACTTTAGGTCATCTAGAACAAAAGACATTAACTATTAACTGCCTGAATTAACCATGATATGAAATATTAAATAAGTATTAACAAAACATGTATTAAAGCAAACAAATGTGCTTTTAAATACTTTGTTCATCAGATGTATAAAACAGACTTATTAATCAAGATTATATATTTATATTGATATCAATTTATATCTATATCTATCTATTTATAAACTAAACACTAAGGATGAGTATTACTTTATAAATGATTAATTAAGCACTCACTACCTTACTAATGCTGCAGACATGTTGGATGAAGAGCAGAAGAACAGACAGACTGAGCCTCCACAGTCGGCCATGTCTCACACACATCAGCACAGAAACCATGAAGATCTCATGTGTCTGAACATCTGAAGCTCTCCACCACATGACTGAGCACAACTCAAGGAGGAACATTTACTGAAGCTGCTGCAACATTTACTGTCAGCACATGTTTCCATGTCAGCTGCTGTTTACCACCACAGAAGAAGAACAGCTTGTACACATGCAGCCTCTGTGTCAGATCAATGCAGTGAAGCACACACACTGTTTAGTAAAGTCGTGTTGTGGAGCTGTTTCACTGATCAATGACTGAGTCTGAAGGAGGTTTTCTGACTTCTGGAACAAACCTGGAAGTTTCTCTTCAGCTCTCTGTATCAGCTGTTTGTAACTCTCAACTCTTTCAGCTTCTGGAACAAGTTTGTGTGAGCCACAGTCAAGGAGCCACCAGAGGACACCTGCTGACCATCGGCATTATGGGTAGTGTAGTAGGAGACACTCACCTGGCATGAAATAGTGCCGGAAATAAAATAAAAGACCTCCAGAAACCCCAAGAACAACCAGGAGAACCAGGAGAGCTGTGGCCCAGGATGGAAATGGTTCTGTGGAGAAACAAAACAATATCAACATGACTGTTGAACCTTGACCTCAATCTCCTGCACTGACACCTGGTGTTTTTCTACATGTCTGACCTTTGACCTGCAGCACTACTTTCTGTCTCAGGATGTCTTTGTCCCTGTAGATGGTGCAGATGTATCCTCCACTGTCTCTCTCTGTGGGGTATTTCAGGGTCAGACTGAGGTCTCCAGTTCTCAACAGGTCTTTGTTCATCTTTGCGCGACCACAGTAAAGGTTGTCTACATATTTAGGATGGTCACTTCTGTTTACATACAAATGGACCATAGTGAGTTCTTGGTCGGGGCGAGTCCACTCCACTGTGGCCTTTTCAGGCAGGTCAGGTTTTGTTTTGCAGGGCAGGATGACAGAGTCTGATCCTTCCTCCACCTTCACCTCCACTTGCTGATCTACGAGGAAAATGAACCATAATATCAGAAGCAGCAGCAGCCATGCTCATGGTAAAGAGAGAACTGATGTGCTATGATCTGAGCATGTGTTACTGAACTCTGACTCTGCTACCAGTAAAAATACATATTAATAATATATAAATATGAATCTTTCTGCTACTGAAATCCCCATAACTGACCACTTCCTCCTTTCATTTAACCTCACTCTCTGCTGCTCTTCTACCAAGCCAACCCGTCTCATCTCGTTCTGCAACATCAAGAACATTGATATGGACATTCTCACTACCAGTTTGGACAATGTTCAGATTCCAGACTTCTATTCTACTCCTGATGATTTGTTGTTATATTATAATAATTGTCTACGCACTGTCCTTGATTCTCTGGCTCCTGTAAAAACCCACTGTGTTTCCTTCGCTCGCTCTGCTCCCTGGTTTACCTCTGACCTCCGAGCTCTGAAGGCCGAAGCTCGGCAGCTAGAGCGTAAATATAAGAAATCTGGTTTAACTGTTGATTCAGAAATCTATAAATACCATGTACTTCAGTATAAAGACTCCATCAACAAGGCCAAACAAAGCTTCTACTCTGGTATTATCAGTTCTTATGAGGGTAATGCAAGGACTCTGTTTTCAGTTCTCAACAAACGAATTCAACCCCCCAACGCTTTACCACCGCACTTCTATCCCTCTGAAACCTGCAACTCCTTGATGCTGTTCTGGACTACGAAAATCAACAACATCCACCAGCAACTCAGATCAAATGTTGTGTCTACTCCCTCTCCAGAACCTTTTCTCCTTTTTGAGCCGTTTTCCACTTTTCATCTTCCTGATTTATCTGATATTTCCGAGTTCATATGTAAATCAAAGCCTGCCACATGTCATCTTGACCCCATGCCCACGGGGCTTGTGAATTCCTGCCTGTCTTCTTTACTCCCACTCATCTCTGCTATCATCCACTCTTCTCTCACCACCGGTATCGTTCCCTCCTTATTGAAGACTGCTCTAGTCACTCCTATACTGAAAAATCCTTCTTTAGATCCCAACAACTTTAACAACCTCCGTCCCATTTCCAATTTACCCTTCATTTCTAAGATACTCGAAAAAGTGGTTGCAGCTCAACTTCATTTACACCTGCTTAATAATAACATCTACGAGAGATTTCAATCTGGTTTTCGTTCATGTCACAGTACAGAAACTGCTTTACTTAAAGTCACTAACGATCTTCTAATTGGAGCGGACTCTGGTCTTCTCACCATTCTCGTCCTTTTAGATCTGAGCTCAGCCTTCAACACCATTTCTCACTCTGTACTTCTAAGCAGACTTTCCTCTCTCGGCATCTCTGACACACCCCTCGCCTGGTTTCAATCATATCTCCTCGACCGTTCCCAGTTTATTCAACTAAGATCATTCCGCTCTCATCTATTCCCCGTCACCTCTGGTGTACCCCAAGGCTGAGTGTTAGGCCCTCTTCTCTTCATAATATACATCCTCCCTCTAGTTACCATTTTCCGCAAATTTGATCTTCAGTTTCACTGTTTTGCTGATGACACCCAGTTATATCTCTCTTGCAAACCTGATTCCTCCCTCCCACCTTCCTCCCTTTCAGAATGTCTATCCGAGTTAAAATCCTGGTTTACCCCTAATTTTCTGAGATCCTCCTTATTGGTACCAAATCCAACCTTTTGAAGGCGAACCATTTCTCACTCACCATCGATAACTCCACAGTTTTCCCTTCTCCTCAGGTTAAGAGCCTTGGTGTCATCCTAGACAGTTCACTTTCCTATAAATCTCACATCAGTAATCTCAACTGTTCTGCCTACTTCCATCTACGTAACATTAACAGATTGCTTCCTTCTCTTTCTACCCAGTCTACGTCCATTCTTGTCCACAGTCTTGTTACCTCCCGTATTGTCTACTGCAATTCTCTTTTGCATGGTCTCCCCCAAAAATCCCTCTACAAGCTTCAACTGGTTCAGAACTCTGCTGCTCGCATTATCACCAGAACCCCCTCCTACCAGCACATCTCCTGTTCTTCAGGAACTTCACTGGCTCCCTGTGAAACTCCGGATAATATTCAAACTTCTTCTGCTCACCTTCAAGGCCATTCATAACCTCGCTCCTGCTTACCTTTCTGACCTGTTAACCACTACCTGTTCTGCCCGTTCACTTCGATCTTCTTCTTCTATCCAGCTTGCTGTACCTTCCTTCCGCCTCACCACCATGGGAAGCAGAGCTTTCAGCTGCTCTGCTCCCAGGCTGTGGAGCTCTCTGCCCCCAGAAATAAGAAACATTGGTTCCCTCCCACAGTTTAAGTCCCAACTCAAAACCCATCTGTTCAAATCTGCATATTCACTGTGAATCCACTGTTTGTTAATTTTATCTTGTGCTTTTGTTTTATTGTTCTTATTCTGACATTGTTTTACTCAGTGTTTTAACCTATTGTAAAGTGTCCTTGGGTGACTTGAAAGGCACTCATAAATAAAATGTATTATTATTATTATTATTATTATTATAAATATCATGATTATCTCTCTTTTTGTTTAAAATGGTAACTAAACTGGACACTATAAAATCCATAAAAATAGTCTTGAGAAGCAACAGAACATGTGTAAATAAAGATAGAGACACGAATATGATTACCCACATTCCCTGACTCCAGTGGAGCCTGCACGTCTGGATCCATGAAGAGGACCAGCTTTACTGTACTGATTTGGTTGGATTCTGCAGGGTCCAGCCAAAGCTCTCCTACAGTAGGCCTCCACTCCTCAGTGTCTATTCAAATTTTATATACATTTCACTATATGTGGTACATACACTGTACAGATGGCAGCACCTGGTGTATACCACACCACATTGTTCATCATCATGTCAAGGATCGCATCTCGGCCCTGCTCTGAAAACAGTTGGCCAGCCAGCATCTCCATTTCAACCCTCCATACGCTCTACACGGTGGTTCATGGGAACAGGAGATTTGTTCCATCAAATCAGCTCTACACCATCTTGGAGCATGTCACTGAAGAAGTCTTTAGGACCATACTCAGCAAAGTAGAGGGCATCGTCACCTCCAAGCCCCTGGTTATGTTTATGTCCCCTCAAACGTAGCTGATTTTGATTCAATCACTCCCAACATGTTGTTGATGTGGCGGCCTGATGCTGGTATGTGGCAGGTCATCTACCCAGAAACGGAGCTCCTGGGCCATCATAGATGGAGGCGGTGCCAAGTTTTGGATCCACAACATTCAAAATGATCTGCCTTTCCTCCAGACGTGCCACAAGTGGCAGCTTGAGGCCGTTAAGGGAGCGTCACTAATTTCTCATGTTGGCCCTTGTATGACACCCCCTTACCACACTACCTCCACACTCACATTATGAATGCATAACCCTGCTTCCTGTTCAATAAATGAATAAACGAAAGCTACTTGATTGGAAGTGGATTCTTCTGGAATAAAGAACAGCTGGCAGCACTTTATCATCCTGTCATTCATAGTTCCAGAGGTCAAGTTTATCTTCTTAAAATGACATCCTCTGTTACATGTTGTACATCGGTCTCTATTAGACCTGTGAGCTGCAGGTTTTCTTGCGTATACAGGATGTAAAACATTCTGAATCAAATGATCCAGATTTAATAGAAACACCAAAAAATCTACCTGTGAGATTTTGATGTTTGCAAACTGGTTGCATCTGGAAAATGTTAATGCCATTTTCCAGTTTCCAGCAAAAGAAATTCCTTTTCTATCAACCTTTAGTTTGACATGTGATCTTTGACTTGTAATTATAGAAGGTGTTATTTTTCTTTTGTTTGTTTGGGTTTCTTACCTTTGACATGCAGCTGTATGTCGGTCAGTTTCAGTTCTGCCCTTTCATTTCCGATGGAGCAGGTGTAGTTGCCACTATCAGTCATTTGGGGTTTTCTCAGAGTGAGGCTGAAGTCTAAAGTGTCCAGAGCATCAGGCCTCATTGATGTGCGCCCTCTGTAACGCTGGTTTTGCCCTTTAAGATCATCTGTTTCCTCTCGTCGTAGGTGGACAGCTTTGGGGTTGAGATCATCGCGAGTCCACAGCACAGTGGGATTTTCCTCAGGTATAAAACCTGAGTACTTAAAATGCAACAGGACAGATTTTTCCCCCTCATACACCTCCACTACCGGAGCCAGGGCATGCTGGGAAACTGGAAGGAGACACAAGCACACACAACAAAAACACTTATTATGTGTATGCAGTGGATTTTTTCCTTGGGTTGATATAAAGTCGAATATAAAGTGGTTTCAGAAAGTTGCAGAATATGTAACGTCACTCTCAGCCATGTTTTATGAAAAGTATTCAAACATGGATTCTTCCTATCCAACAAACACTGAAAGGACATCAAAGATGTTAAAGAAAACTGATGGATGACTGAACAACAATGAGAAAAAGGGAGGAAACCATCTCTTATTTATATCTAAATTTGGTTGAAAATGAACACAGATACAAGCAGATCTGAGCCCTGCAGGGCCAACAACGACACCGCAGTCATTCATTTTTAACAAATAACCTCACCATGCAACAACATCAAATGAGGCAGAAACACAGTGACACACACACAGACACACACACCAAACAGTTTATTAGCAAATAGACATCTCAGTGTTACAATACATAAAAGTGTCACCACTGACAATGTTACACACAACTGGCAACACAACCAATTTTCATCTGTATCATTGGACAAGTTTTTTTTCTTCTTTTTTTTTTGCCATAGTCGTTAATCTTGTCAAACGTCACTACTTTCTGGCAGGTTTGTGGTTCTATCAATAAGAAACAGAGACGTCTGGAACACACAGATAGTTCGTCTTAAACAGATATGAACTCAGCTGTAACCCTGTGAGCGCCCTGCATGAAGTCCCAGAGGGGGTTATAAGGAATAAAGTCAAGTAGAGTCAGTTTACATTCAGTAAACTCATGTTACAGACTTTATGTTGTCTAAAAGCACAAACAGCTGTGTCGTTGTGTTTGCATTCAAAGAGCGCTCTTACCGAGTACGAGGAGCAAGAGTGGCAGCAACATCTTCATCTCCAGTTAAAGTCCTGATAACAACAACACGCAGCTGCTGCACTAAAAGTTTGGTCCTCTTAAGTTAGAAAGAGGAACACTGATAATTTCCTGCAGATTTTTCAAAATAAAACTCTTTTTTGTTCTTTTTTTTACTTTCACAATTAAACTCAGAGGAGAAACAACATGTTATTAGAAGCGTTACTGCTTCTAGTAACATGTGGTTGCTGCCCTGAGGGATTAATTTTCTGCTGTCATTTAGAATTTAAATGTAGAAATTAAACTTAAAATTTTACAAAACCGACACTAGGATTTTAAGCTTTGTCAAAACATTTTCATACATTTACATCGTTTTCTGAGGTTTCCTTCTTCACACCTGCAGCGAGGATGTGCAGCACTGTTTGACTCACTTGTCATATTCCAAAGACATAACTTTGTTTGTTACTTCTTTTACTTTTGTAAAAGTAAACAAAAAATAGAAAGAAAAACGAAAAAGAAAAGTGAATAATGACAATCTTTATATTCAATTCTAATAAATACATGTGTGTATTTTGGATTGCTGGTAAATTTATTATTATTACTATTATTATTATTATTATTATTATTATTATTATTATTATTATTATTATTATTATTAATAATAATAATAATAATAATAATAATAATAATAATACAATAATAATAACACAATAATAATAAATAAAGCTCACTCAAATCACAGCTTTTGCCAGACTTTGGGTCCTTCACTAAAACCACATGACTGCTGCCACAGTCATCAAAAAAATGATGATCCTCTAAATTTGTGACACGCCATTTCCTCTCCAGCTTAATCTGCTTTAGGTTACATGTTTGAGAATTATACCACGGAGGCAGGTACTTCTGATTTGAGGTCTTATTTTCACCGGAGCTACAGTATCCAGTAGTGATGTGTCCTGTGTGTCGAAGCGTCAAATCGTGTGTCGGGTAATCTCGGGGGCATTTTTGTGAAGCGCTTATCGAGGCTTGCTTTGATTACGTATGCAGTGACGTTCGAGGCCTCGCGGACAGTCCGTAACACGTGACTGATTCAGGGACTGGTTCACCGGTTTGCGCCAGATTCGAAATAAAATGGGCAGAAAAACACAGCTGATTTCCCATCACACTGTGTTGTGGAATTGGATTACGTACGTGTTACATAGTTACTTGAGCATTTCTTCTTCGATGGAACCAGCAAGGAAGAGATTTTTATTTTATTTTATCTCTCCTAATAAAGTATGCACACAGTAATAAATATCACAAATGATAAGCACCATAATATAAATAAACAACACTACAGATCCTATAATCTGATTTCTGTCTTTTAGTTTATTAAAAAGTGAAGCACCAAACACTAGTTTGTGTCATTATCCAGATGTACATAAGCATGATGACACAGGTACTAGCGGGTTTTGATTATCGTTTAAAATTCTAGCTTGGATAGCGTGATATCGATTCATTAAAATCCTGAATCGATTTTTAATATAAATATTACTACATTTCAACCACCACAAAACAGCTAAAACAGTAAATGATAGCAGGTACACCGATTCTGCACAAAGACGTAAACACAAAGCGCGGACCCGCTGACGCATCAGAATCAGCCTTTGTCGCCTTTCTCACCAGACAGCACGGACACGGTCAGGGCTGAAAGCAGACAGCTCGCTGATTCTAATCCGTCGGCGGGTCCGTGCTTCGTGTTTGCGCGTTTTTTGCGCTGATTCTGAAGCTACAGGTTTTATTTGTCTTCAAACAATATTGACCGAACCAGCAGCAAAAGGAGATCCAAACTACGCTTCACATAAACATCGTCATGAATTTCCCTTTTAAATACTTCCGAAAAGAAAACATAATTTCTGCCGTTCAATAGGCTACTAAAATAATTTAAACTTTTTAACATTATGCAAAATTGCAAAACGCTAAGATGTGTCTCTAATAAAACCTCTGTAATTTGCTCTGCTTCAATTCAGCAGCATCAGGTAATGTTCATTTGTTGATTAATGGTTTTCTTTTGGTTTTGATCTACTGCTGAATATTTTTATAAAATCGTTTTTCTGTTTTAGCCTCAGCTATGTTGACACAAAGGCATCTGCTGTGATGCTTACACCTTAGATAAAGTCTCGAAAGTGTCAGCTTTCTTTTTATAGTTATAAAAATATGCAAATGTACTGATCTATGATCTGAATTATACTATTGACTGACTGTCTGAGGCTAACAGTTACACAATCATACCAAAGTTCTGTCCTGATAGTTTCCACTTTCTCTTTTGTATCACACATACTGAGACAATATTCGGGATAAATAACCATGAAAACAATTTATTCAGTTTAGAGGTTTACACATCATTATAATCACAGAGCCCGCTTCACTTGAATTGTCCACTTGATGGCGCAGTAGAGCAAATGAATCATCACAATGCTTCGAACCATGAGTCGACCAATTGGGTTGAAAGCCTCAGTTCATCATGAGGCTTCATCTCACCATCACTAGTATCCAGAGTCGTACGTAGTGAGGTGGTAAAATTATTAACAAGATAATAGACCTCTGTTGGAGTAGCGTTCAGATAGCTGCTCTGCTCTATGTTGGTACAGGGCATTGAAGATGATAACAGTGGGTGGATTATATTCTTAAACTTAGATACAGTGCTTTTAGAAAGACATCTACTGTGATAAAGTCTACTCTCCACTGCTGTGTAATCAATTATTGTAAATGTAATCAGGAAATGATCAGACAGGAGAGGGTTTTCAGGAAACACTGTTAAATGTTCAGTTTCTATGCCATATGTTAAAACCAGATCTAGAGTGTGATTAAAGTGGTGGGTGGGTTCTTTTACATTTTGAGAGAAGCCAATTGAGTCTAATAACAGATTAAATGCCATGTTGAGGCTGTCATTTTTAGCATCTACATGGATGTTAAAATCACCCACAATAATTATTTTATCTGAGCTCAGAACTAAATTAGATATAAAGTCTGAGAAATCAGACAGAAACTCTGTGTAAGGCCGAGGTGGACGATAGATGATAACAAGTAAGACTGGTTTCTGAGTTTTACAGCTGGGGTGGACAAGGCTAAGCATCAGGCTTTCAAATGAATTAAAAGTCTACAAGTATCTCCAGATGGTTAAAACATCTTCTATGAGCCCTGGCTGGATATAACAGGCTGTGCAATATTAAATCTCTGACAGCATGCTGGGAGTTTCTAAAAATGACTGCCAGTAATTGCATGCAAACATACACACAGCTGGAAAAACTTCTCAGATTGGAGTTGTAAAGGAATACTTGGAACATATATTTGAAGGAACAGACTTTATTCCATTCAACAGGTGTTACGTCCCCACATGAAAGCTAGGCAAAGAGGGTGGGGGACAGTAACAGTCGGATCCAGGTTGAAATGAAAAGGATGCCAGAGGTGTTTAACACGAAATAAATCTTTATTATAATCAATTAATCCAATAATCATATAAACAGTAACAACAGAAAGAGACAGCACCGCTGCTTTAATGATAAATCAGACAGGTCAACCCAACGAGATGGTGACCACTTCAACAAAGAAAACAACTATAAGGCTTCAACAGAAAAAGACAGCAACGCTGCTATTAGAAATAACCAGGCAGGCCAAACCAAATAATGGAGGCCGCCGTCACTTAAGCAAACATCATCACTTAAGCAAAACCACTGCCCAGTTGAGCTACTCACAACAAGCCACGCACGGTGGGGCTGGTCACACACATGCAGCAGGCCTTTTCCACACCTGGACCAGAATCACACACTGCCCAACACAGAGGAAATCCACCAGAAGCCTCTCCCACCTCCACACTGCTCTCCTCCAGCTTATATCACCTCTGAGGGTAATTGGTGGTCAACGAGGGCAAATGAGCAGCAGGTGTGTCCTAAAGGAGAAGGCAGGGGCAGAGAGAAACAAGGGGTGGGGCAATAAAGAAGGAGGAGGAGAGGGAGAGGACAACACCATGCCCACACACTCCCACAGCCTCACAGGATGTAACATCCCCCCCCCCTACATTCACACTATACGAAACACAGAACAAACGCATCACTATGCGCTGCGCGAGAGTGCATCAGCCACCAGATTCTCAGTCCCTTTCTTGTGTTGGATAACCAGATCATAATCCTGCACCAGCAATGCCCAGTGCATGAGTCGCTGGTTGTGGTTGTACATACTTTGGAGGAATGTAAGGGGATTGTGATCTGTATACACCGTTACTGGAAAGGAGCTAGAGCCCACATACACAGTGAAGTGCTGCAAGGCCATCAGCAGCGCCAGAGCTTCTTTTTCTATGGTGGAATAGTTTAGCTGGTGGCACTTGAACTTTACAGAATAGTAGCAGACTGGGTGACACACACCCTCTGCGTCATCCTATAACAGAACCGCACCAACTCTGGTGGCACTGGCGTCAACTTCCAGTTTGAAAGGCTGAGAGAAGTTGGGGGCTGCCAGAACCAGGGACTGCAAAAGAGGGATTTTGCAGACTCAAATGCATGCTGGCATTCCCCTGACCCCTCAAAAGGGATTTTGGGGCTACATAGCTTTGTCAAAGGGGCCACAACTACCGCAAAGTTCTTACAAAAACAGCGATAGTATCCAGTCATGCCCAAGAACCGCTTTAGCTCCCGCCTAGTGGTTGGGGCCAGGTAGCTGAGGACAGCCTCGACTTTTGCCTCTATCGGGCGAACCTGCCCGAAACCCACCTGCTTTCCCAGGTACGTGACTGTCGCTTTGGCAAACTCGCACTTAGCGAGATTTAGCGTTAACGAGGCTTCGGCCAACCACTGGAACACTCATCTTAGGCTAGCCACATGCTCTTCCCATGTGTCCGTGTATATCACTACATCATCCAAGTACACATTACACCGAGGCACATCCCCCAACACTAGCTGCATTAAACGCTGGAATGTGGCCAGAGCATTTTTCATGCCAAACGCCATCACGGTGTACTGCATGAAATGGTCCGGTGTGACAAATGCAGAAATGTCAGAGGCTCTGCGGGTCAAAGGCACCTGCCAATACCCTTTAAGAAGGTCCAGTTTGGAAATGAATTTAGCAGGACCTATATTGTCAATGCAATCCTCCATACGAGGAAGTGGAAAAGAATCGGAGACAGTCACTGCATTTACCTTCTGGTAGTCGGTGCAGAAACTTGGGGTGCCATCAGACTTGGGCGTAAGCAAAGACGGGGAGCTCCAAGGGCTGTGGCTCGGTTGTGCCAAACCGTTCTCTACTAAGTAACTGACTTCCTTCTTCATCACCTCGCGCTTTCCCATGGGGCAGCGTGCTGTTTGATTGGGGTTGCATCACCAACATTGATATCATGTTCACAAACACTAGTACGCGAGGGCACATCACCAAAGAGAGAACGGTAGGAGTGCAGCAGGCTAAGCACATCTTTGCACTGTGAAGGGGACAGATGAGACAAGTGGGCCGTTACCTCGGCTAAGTATGCTGAATTTGCCAACCGCCCACACTGTTGTCCCTCAGAAAGCATATGCAGATCGTCATCAGCACTGGCCTCTACGCTCAGCACGGCAGCAGAGACAGAACTGGGGGTTGCTACGCTGGCAACAGTCTCATGGGTTTCCCTATCATGGTAGGGTTTCAACATGTTGATGCGGCACAGGCGAGATTTCCTCCTGCGTTCTGGGGTACTGAGGACATAATCTGTCTCGGAAACCTTCCTAACTATAACATACGATCCCGCAAAACGGGCCGAAAGGGCAGAACGAGGCACTGGCAGCAACACTAGGACTTTTTCTCCAGGCTGAAAATGTCTTTTCACAGCATTCCTGTCATACCACTTCTTCATGCTTGCCTGGGATGTACACAGGGCCTCTTTTGCTAGTGTGGTAGCATGTTGCCATCGATCCATACACATCTTCACAAATTCTGCCACGTCAGTTTTTGGAACACCCCCGCTAAGGAACCTCTCTTTCAGCATCTTTAGCGGGCCCCGCACATCGCGGCCAAACACAAGGGTAGCTGGGCTGAACCCTAAGGACTCCTACTTAGCATTGCGTATCGCAAACAGCACAAAGGGGACACCCTCATCCCAACTTCTGCCCGTATCATGGCAGTACTTTTTCAGCATGGCCTTAAGTGTTTGGTGCCAACGCTCAAGTGCACCCTGTGACTCTGGGTGGTAAGCACTGGACACGGAATGAGAAATGCCAAGGGAGATTCAAGTCTGTTTAAATGCTGGGGATAAGAAGTTAGTTCCCTGGTCTGTTTGCACTGTTTTTGGGAGACCAAAGGTGGTAAAAAATTAGATTAGCGGCTTAGTAACGTTTGCAGTGGTGATCCTCCGCAGAGGAATTGCTTTGGGGAACCGCGTGGACAAGCACATTATGGTCAATAAAAAGTGATTACCTGCCCATGTTCTTGGCAACGGACCAACACAATCGACCAAAACGTGTTCAAATGGCTCACCAACAGCAGGTATTGGACATAGTGGGGCGGGGGGCACAGTTTGGTTTGCCCACCAGTTGACACGTGTGACAAGTATTACAATACTTTGCAACATCTTCATTCATTGCCGGCCAGAAGAAGTGCTGCAGAATACGATCATATGTTTTAGTTATCCCCAAATGTCATGGGAATTTGGGCATGAATGATCATGGGCTAATTGTAGCACATGCTGACGCAAACTAGCCGGGACCACTATCTGTTGGACTACACTCCAGTCCTCCCCTGGCTTTGAGGTCCACCTGCGCATTAACAATCCATCACAAACAAAAAACGTCTGCTTCCGGTCTCCTGTCGGACCATCACACTCATCTATGGCGGCAAAATATTTAGCTAACGACGGGTCCTCTTTCTGAGCGATAATAAGGGCCTCCCGTGTGAGGAGAGGGGGGGCTGCGGGTTTAGGAGCAGGCTCAGCTACTTCTTGAGCCAGTTCCTTGGCATCAGGACCCACCCCCTCCTCGGAGGGCATCACATCCTTTTCCAAAATAGAGCCGACCACTGACTCTGACAAGTCAACCACTTCTCCCTGCCGATGGGCGTGTGACCGGGTGAGAACACCTACAGGAAATACATCCGGGTGCTGCCGGCTTAAAGCATCTGACAAAGGACTTGGGTCAGGAGTCTTTTTGACCTCTGGGGTAGGATAAACCTTCCCACCTGCAATGTCATTGCCCATTATAAAATCCACGCCATCAATCGGGAAGCAAGGACACACAGTCACAGGAAAAATACCACTCTCACAGCCTCACATGATGTAACAACAGGTTAATTATACAATACGGGATTATCAAGAATAGCTTTTTATAAAAGCAACAAATTAAATCTTTAGCTAAAAAAATGTTCCTTAGGGTGGGCACTGAACAGCATCCAGGAACTGCTTAATCAGCCTCATGTCTAGTGCTAGTTCCCACTTTTAATGCAAACATAGGTTTTAAAGCTTTGTCAAAACCTTTTTTTACATTTACATAATTTTGTCTGTGAGGTTTCCTTCTTCACACCTGCACCGAGGATGTGCCGACTCAGACTCCTGATTATGTAAAGCAGAGATGTTGAAAAGATGAGAAAGCTCCATCAAGGACACAGAAACTGTTAGTGCCCACTCGGTTCTGTGAAACATCACCTCAGTCAGAGTCAACACCAGGAAATCCAAAATAACTACATCAGTTCTCATTTGTTCGTCTCAGTCCTGTGATAATTTTTCAAATCTGATCCTTACTGTGCTCTCCTTTGTTCTAAAGAAAACACAACACGGCTCCATTTACAGCAGAAAAACTCATGATGAGTTTACAGTCTGACTTTAATGTGTTTCTACACATGCTTGTCCTCTGGTCATGTGATCATGTGGTTTGTAGGGACGTTCCTCTTCCTCAGAGGATCCACCTGTGCTTCCTCTCCTCTCTCCTCCACCTGTTACAGTGAGGGAACGCCCTCCATGATGGAGGAGCTGCTGGAAAGTGCTGAGAGTTTCCTCCAGAGTGAGACCTCTGTCACAGTTCAGAGGATCTACGGCAGCAGAGACCTTCATGGACACTAAAAGTCTCAAACACACAACAACAACATCACACTGACTCCACTCTGACATCACTGATCAATAATCAAAGAACACACAGATCAAACTGATTGATCAGCCATCAGAGGAGTCGGATCAATGGAGCTGCTTCTGTTCCTGATGTCCCCTGTTTGATCCTGGACCTGAACTCTCCCTGCAGAGGAGACACAAGACAGTAAGACACACACACACACACACACACACACACACACACACACACACACACACACACACACACACACACATAGACAAACAAACCTTTGACTTTGAGATGCACAGTTTTATATCTAAATGGTCCTTTCCTCCTGACTCCACATCTGTATTCTCCCCTGTCTCTCTCTGTGGGGTGTTTCAGGGTCAGACTGAGGTCTCCAGTTTTCAGCAGGTCTTCATTCATCTTCGTTCGGTCTCTGTAAATCACTTCCTGTTCTCCAGGCTGGTCAGAGCCGTTTTTATACACGTGGACCTTCCTGTATTCAGGTTCATAGCATTCCCACCTCACTTCAGCATCTTCAGGCAGGTTTTGTGTGGTTCTGAAGGGCAGCTGGACAGACTCCGCCCCCTCCTCCACCTCCACCTGACAGACTGAGAGGACAACAAACACAACATGAGCTGTACAAAGTGTGATTGGTGTTTACAGAGCAGCATCATGTGACTCTTGTTCTGCACTAAATGAAGCGATGGAGTGGCGCCTCCTTCAGGCAGAGAAACAGCTCATGGAGAGAAATAATTATTAGAGCAAAAACAAGAGTGGAGCTGCAAATAAGGCCGAGAGGAACGCTGCAGAAAACTGTTCATGTGTGAATTCATAACTTCATAGATTTCTTTGAGCACTAAAATCAGAGCTGCTTCTATTTCTAATATGACAGCTGTACATTAGAGCTGGAACACTTTAAATGTGAGCAATAAAAACATGATACTCTACAAGTGCATTCAGCTCTGACACTGTCACATCATGAAGGAGACGTGGAAATCACTTTGTTACACAAATCAAAGTCAAATCAATTCTATTGATGGAATATTGTGTGATCAATAGACTGATCAGTTTCTAATCTGTCACCTATCAGCTGGAAATCCAGCAGTGTCAAACAGACTGGGCAGCAGATTAGGACCAAACACAAACACACTGAGACTTTTTCTTCAGCAGTTGCAGGTAAACTGCAGCAACAATGCGACTCAGACAGTTTCTCTATAACTGCAGGGCTTCCTGCGCTGCTGTTAGTCAGATACGGATCAACAGGTTGTGGATAGAAAGCAGATTCCTTCAGCAGAGGATCCAGATCACACTTGAAGCATGTCGTCGGGAAAACCATCAGTGAAAATGGGACACTTTGAGCCGATTTGAGCCTCAAACTCTGAACATAACCTGCTGCAGACCAGCTGATGTGTTCAGTTACCATGGTGAGGAATTTCACAATAAAGGAGGCGTACGCTCTGTCTTTTCCCGGCCCGACGCTCTGGGACATTTTAGACAAGTTTCCTGGCAGAATACGATCCCGTGCGGAGGCCGACACCATCCTTATCCACATGGACACAAACCGGATTCCAAACAGCGCTCCCACTTCCTCAAACTGGACTTTGTGTGTCTTTGTGAGGCTGTGAAACAAGCCCACCGTAGTGTTTGTATCTCCGGCCCCACTCCCACTTGTGGCCGTGGGGCGTTTGGGCGGCTGCTCGGCCTCCACACCTGGCTCTCCTCTGTGTGTGACTCCCACAGCCTGGGCTTTAGAGACAACTTCGATGTTTTCTGGGACAGGAGGCATCTTTCTGCAGCAGATGGGCTCCACTTCAACCAATCAGGAGCCAGATCCTCTCTGCTAACATATCATATGGAGTCCAGCAGGAAACACTCCATCAAGTACCTGTCCACACCTGCCCACACCTGCTGACCGCTCCGTCACTGACTGACGTCCCCCAGGTCCTAGTCCCTACCATCTCAGTTCCACTCTAAACACTAATACATGTTCAGCTGGACTCGGAGCCTCTGAAGACATTTTGGATGTTCCAGTCATGATAACTAACAGGACAGTTTGTGCAAGGTGGAGAAAATCTGCTGCATCATCCCATTGATGAAGCATTCAGCTCCACACCATCACTGCTGCCCTTCACTATTCACTCACCCACCTAGAAAACACAAACTCATACATCAGGGTACTTTTTGTTGATTACAGCTCCGCCTTCGGAGGTTGCGTCCTCAGCCCCATCCTCTACACCCTGTACACTCATGACTGTGTCACCTCCAACAAAGATAACATTATTTTGAAGTTCGCATCACTGGAGGGGACAAAGTGGCTTATAGGAGAGAGTTGGTCAGTTTCATGGTCATGGTGTGAGGACGACAACCTCAAACTCAACACTGACAAGACAAAGGAGGTGATAGTGGGCATGAGGAAGAAGAGAAGGCCTCACCAGCCACTGTTTATCCAGGGCCTTGGAGTGGAGAGGGTGAGCAGCTTTAGGTACCTGGGCGTCTACATCTCTGAGCACCTCACCTGGACACCGAACACCACACAGATGGTCAAGAAGGCTCAGCAGCGGCTGTATTTCCTGAGGAGGCTGAGGAATTTTGGTATGTCGGCCAAAATCCTCAGCAGGTTCTCCAGCTGCATTGTGGAGAGCATATTGACCAGCTGCATCACTGCATGGTACGGCAGGACTACTGCTATGGACCAAACGCCTGCAGAGAGTGATAGCAACTGCGGAGAAGATCACCAGGACTCCACTGCCCTCTCTGCAGAGTTTCTACCATTGAGTCCAGAGGAGAGCTGCCAACATCCTCAAAGACCCCACACACCCCCAACACCCACTGTTCACACTTCTGCCCTCGAGACAAAGGTTTAGAAGTGTGAAATCCAGAACATCCAGACTCACTAACTCCTTCTTCCCCACTGCCATCAGACTCTTGAACAGCTGACCTATTTTTGAACAGTAATAATAATGTTTTTTGCACATCAGGACATCCTGCATATTAAACCACCATATTAAGCTACAGCTCTTTGCACACATCTATGTTTCACATTTCCATATTTTGTCTCCTCTTTCTGTCCTTATTTATTTATTTGTACTATTTGTATTTATATGTTCATTCTTATTGTATATATTAATCGGCATCTGTAGGTGGACAGCAGAGAAAGAATTTCATTGCACAGAGAAATGCCCTTTTCTCTTGTGACACATGACAATAAACACTTTGAATCCTTGAATGAGATCTATCTAGGAGACATCAGTAATATCAGGTTTGTGTAAGCCGTCCTGTAGAACGCTTACGTACAGCTGCTTCTGTCTCTGATTTCTGAGTATCTCTCAGCTTCAGCTGGGACTCCACCCAGGTGTTGGTTGGTTGACATTTGACAACATCCAAATGACTGGATCAAAGTGTTTCAATGATCTCAGCAGCTTTAAAATTATTGATATCTATACGTTTACATTGATTTGGACTAAACTAACAAAACTATTGATTTGATCCAAACTCAAATCATGCCAGAGGCTTTTATTTTGAAGTTAGGATAATTTTTAATGGTCTTCTTAGTCTGTTCATTTAAACACACAGTTGCTCCGCCTGACATTTTTGGCTTTTAGATCAAAACATCTGAGAATTTATTTTATTTGACTGAACTGAAAATAGATTCAAACTAAAAGCTTTTAGAGAATAAACTCCTACCATGACCTGTGACCTTTGACCTATATCTACAGCACTGACCTCTGACTTCCAGCTCTACTTGTTTCATCATCAGGATGTTTCCCTCCCTGCTGTAGACGGTGCAGGTGTAGGTCCAGTTGTCTCCATCTGTGGGGTATTTCAGGGTCAGACTGAGGTCTCCAGTTTTCAGCAGGTCTTCATTCATCTTCGTTCGGTTTCTGTAAACCTGGTGCTGTTCTTCAGGCTGGTCAGAGCCGTTCTCATACACGTGGACCTTTGCGTTGTTATCCTTCCACTCCACTTTAGCGTCTTCAGGCAGGTGAAGTGTGGTGTTTAAGGGCAGCTGGACAGACTCCACCCCCTCCTCCACCTCCACCTGTGGGACTGAGAGGACAACAAAGCACAACATGAGCTTGGATGGAGACATTTGTGTTGACTCTAACAGGCTGAATGCTGATGCTTCACTGGGAGAAGTACACTGCACTGCATTAGAAAAACTGCTGCTTTCAAGTGCAGAGCAACAAACTATTTGAACTGATCCAACTTTATTAACACAGACAAAGATTTGTGGATCAGCTGCTGTTGGCTGCTATAGGACCTTTGACCTGTATCTACAGCACTGACCTCTGACTTTCAGCTCAACTTGTTTCTTCAGCAGGATGTTTCCCTCCCTGCTGTAGACGGTGCAGGTGTAGGTGTAGTTGTCTCCATCTGTGGGGTATTTCAGGGTCAGACTGAGGTCTCCAGGTTCCAGTAAGTTTCTCTTCATCTTTGTTCGGTTCGTGTATTTATCGTCCTGTTCTTCAGGCTGGTCAGAGCCGTTCTCATACACGTGGACCTTTGTGTATGAACTGATCTTCCACTCCACTTTAGCATCTTCAGGCAGGTGAAGTGTGGAGTTGAAGGGAAGCTGGACAGACTCCACCCCTGAATCCACCTCCACCTGGGGGACTGAGAGGACAACAAAGTAAGAAACACAGTCTGAGTGTTTCTGTCACACTCACTTCATCACACAGCTCAGTTTGACAACATTTGGAAGAATTTGATAGAAGCGTTCCTTTAGTAAAAGCACCAAGAAAACACCATGAAAACACCTCACTACACACAAAACTGCAGTACTGGCAAATTGTACATAAAGTATGAAAAGTCAAAGTACTTATTGTGCAGAACAATGTTCCCATCAGTGTTCTATGGATCAATATTACTGCTGCACATGTTTAAGGCTGAGCTCATTTCAAATCCTTTCTATTGTGTTGAATCTGCAGTAATGCATCATATTCTATAAAATCATATGTTTGTAGTGGCTGTCCTGTGAGGACCACGTATCTCTAAATAAACAGCTGTTAATGAGCTCACAAACACAGGCCTACAGCTGGATTTGAAAAAGTCCATTCAATAGAAAATCAACAATCACAGCTGGACTCACTACCCCATTCATACAAAACTGCTCAAAGACGTCCTGACATTAATTCATGCTTCAAATCATATGATCAACCTATCTCTAATAATTTGCTATTTACCACAGGCCTTCAAGCTGACAGTAGGTAAAGCGTTACTTAAAACGTCATCTCTAGACCCAGTGGTCTTAGCTAATTATAGGCCAATCTTCAACCTTCCATTCATATCAAAATATTCTATTAGAGCGATTAGAACATGCTGTAGGTATTACAGGTATTGCACTGCAGTGGTTTGTATCATATCTATCTAATATACTCCAATTTGTGCATGTAAATGACACACTGAGGTCTATTATGGTGTTCCACAGGGTTCAGTGCTAGGACCAATTCTGTTTACATTATACATGCTTCATTTAGGCAGCATCATCAGAAGGCATAGCATATGTTATGAGCTGTGGAGATGACACCCAACTCTATCGTTGCTAAACTCTAAATCCATCTCACTAACAGACATTATTCTCTGCTAACCTTATCCATGTTTACAGCTCGTGGTTAAATGCCAAAAGGTCAACTCCACATCCCTCCCACACAGTCTCCTGATTGGTCTGAATGTTCTTGATTGGCTCACCATCAGCCAATAAAATCTCATGTACAGAATTACAGTATTAGTTAGGAAACTACATGCTGCTTTCAAGTGCAGAGCAACAAACTATTTGAACTGATCCAACTTTATTAACAGTGATGAAGATTTGTGCATCAGCTGCTGTTTGCAGCTATAGATATAATCCATCTGATGTGGAGAACTACATGTGACACTTTGATGCAGCCATGAATCTGACTGATTTCTTTCCATTTTCAAAGGTTTATGCATCAGTTAAAGTCCTTAAAAAGCTCAGAAATAAAGAGAAAGGTTGGTTAAAGCAAAGAGAGGCACTGGCAGCATTGAAGACACTAAACAAGAGAAACAGATCAGAGAACATCAGACTGAATAAGTGGAATAAAGTGAAACAGAAAACTAACGCTCCCTAAGAATGGAGCTGTCAGAGGAAGAGAGCAGCAAACTGAAAGTCTCTGTTAGCTGCAGAGCTCTGAAACTTCACACAGCTTTGGATGATAACATGGAGAAAGGATGTGGAGATGTTCACAGTTCTGCTAGAAATCATCTTCTAGTTATTGTGACTCACATGACTGATTATAGATGAGGACCAAAGAAGGTTTTTACTGAGATTTGAACTGACTTAGCTTAGCCTGTGTTTTAGCCACATGCTAAACAAACACATGTTCAGAAACTAGAAGATGTTACCTTTCAGATGAAGTCTCACACATGAACTTTGCTCCTACAGTTCATCTGCTGAAGCTTTTACATTTGAGTGGAAATTAAATAAAAACTAAAACAGCCACAAACATCAGACATGCTAACACTGTAACATTATTGGATGGAGCCCACTGAGACTGAACCATCATCATGAGTCTGACCTCTGACCTTTGACCTGTATCTACAGCACTGACCTCTGACTTTCAGCTCCACTTGTTTCTCCATCAGGATGTTTCCCTCCCCTCTGCAGACGGTGCAGGTGTAGGTGGAGTTGTCTCCATCTGTGGGGTGTTTCAGGGTCAGACTGAGGTCTCCAGGTTCCAGTAAGTTTCTCTTCAAGTTTGTTCGGTTCTTGTATTTATCGTCCTGTTCTTCAGGCTGGTCAGAGCCGTTCTCATACACGTGGACCTTCCTGTTGTTTGCATCCTTCCACTCCACTTTAGCATCTTTAGGCAGAAAAACTGTGGTTTTGCAGATCAGCTGGACAGACTCCACCCCTGAATTCACCTCCACCCAGGTGACTGAGAGGACAACAAAGCACAACATGAGCTGCAGTGAAGGTTACTAATGTTCTCCTTATGACCTGTTACAGAGGACTTATTTCTGTGCTTGTCCTGTTAGACCTCAGTGTAGACCACAACATTTTACTACAAAGACTAGAACACACCAGAGTTATTAACGGAAATTCACTGCAGTGGTTTGAATCACATCTGATAGATTTATTTATAGTTTATGTAAATGAGGAGTTTTCGTCACAAACAAAAAATTTTCATAGATTTGTATGATTGCCATGCAGATGATACACCTTCGATTTTTATGATTAACACCTGTTAAATCAGTTACAGGCGTGTTTTAAAGAGACAATCTCCTGGATGATCTCTAATTTACTGCTTCTAAATTCATCAAATTGATCCTGGACCTGTACATAACTAGAACTAACACACACATATATGTGTTTTTTAAATGATGTCAGTGACCACTGAGTGATCTCTGCAGTCAGACAGTTAACATGAAAACTGGAACAGAATCCACCTCATTACTGATGTAGAGCTGGCATGGAAATATTTTAATGATGTTTTGATAAGAATTATAAATAAACATGCCTCCATCATTAAATTTAGAGTAAACTACAGGAATAATACTTAATTTTGTCCCTAGAGTTCTTCAGAAATCATTAAACCTTCTAAATTTTTAAAAAAAGCTAAATCAGAGTACTAGCTCTGAAAAAACATTAAACATCTTAATGATCCTAAACAATTCTGGAAAATAATAACATCTTATTACAGGAATATAACCACCAAAATACCAGATTTTGTTTTAAAAGACTGATGTACTTTACTGAAAAATGTAATATTTTAAGTGCTTTATACATTTTGTTTCTTCTGGGTCTTTATTTGAATGTTTTTATCAGAGTTCAAACAGCTTAATGAACAGGAGGCTCTCTCTGTTCTCAAACTCAGTCTGTGCTTCAGGCCTTCAGCTTTTCTCCTCTGAATCCTTAAATCTGTTGGATCCCAATTAATCCCAATGAATCTGCAGGACCAAATCAACCTGAACCTTATTTTCTTAAACTGGCTGCAGATTTTATAACAGAATCACCAACTTGTAATTTTAGTTTTAGTCTTTTGAACACTGAGATCCCTGAAATATGGAAATGTACTAATGTTCTCTCTTTGATGAAAAGAGGTGATGTTAATAACTACAGGCCCATATCTAAATACTGTGTTTAAGTTTACAAAAGCTTATTATTGAACAACCCTAAGAATTTTACAAATTAATTATTTCCCAACATCAGGATTCAGTAAACAACACAGCACAATAACCGCTGCTATTAAAGTGGTGAACGACATCATTAATGCAATGGACTGAAAAAAATACTGAGCTGTTCTTTGTCTTGGTTTGTCAGAGGCTTTTGACACAGTTGTCCTGCCATTTTAGTAAATAGACCAAACAATATTGGTGTAGCTGTAAATGCTGTGAGTTGGTCATCAAATTATTTGTCAGCTAGAACACAGTGTGTCCAAAGGTGTTCCCCAGGGCTCCATATTAGGACCACTGCTCTTCTATGTATATAGATAAAAATGTTGCATTACATTTTTATTCAGATGAAGTGCAAAAACTTGAATTTCTGCAGTCTGCCTCTGATGTTGTTCAGTCCCATTTGATTCAAATTAAGTTGGCGTTAAATTCAGATAAATTCAAGTTCAAGTTATTCTCAAGTGGCAAAGACACTTCCTAAGAACAAAACCAGTCAAGGGATTAAAAATAAAAAATAGTCACATCTTATAAATATATAGGTATCGTTATAGATCTGTCATGGTCGTGGGTCAGTGACCCAGATGCAGACCATGACAAGATCATAATTTGTCATTTAAAGCTCACATTGAAAGGCTGCTGAGCTGAAATTTATACTAAGTTTTCTTTGAGGCATAAATGTTGTTTCTTCTCCAAATGAGTAAACACTTCATCTCTGTAACTTTTTACCTTTAGTGGATTACAGTGATCTGCTTCTATGAATGCACCTGGTCAATAGTTAAAGAGTTATTGGATTGAATAAAGAAGTTGGACACTTTCCATTATTGTGTTTTATATTTTATTACTGGCTGTGGAAGTCATGTATATCACTGTTCTCTGTATGCTGCTGCTAAATGTCCAACTCTGTATATCTGAAGATTTTCTCATTGGTTGATTTTTATCTATAAATCTCTGCTTGGGTTTGTTCTTTCTTATTTGTGTGTATTTGTGTGTCCTTAGAGTCAGAACAGAATTGGGGGAAAAAGCTTTTGAATAAGTTGCCACTGGAAAGATCTACAGAAGAAGTTTAAAGTCTATTTTAAAGAAGTGAGAGAATTGCTCCATTTGATCAGTGTGAATTTTGTTATTGCTGTTTTTATAATGACCTGTTATTTTATAAGATTCATGATTCATGTTTGTGTTGTGTTGTGTTTTTTCTGTATTATTGTGGAATCTATGACTTGAACCTTGAGGTGACCGTTGTTATGATTTGCACTATATAAAGCAAACTGAGTTCACAGATCAATGCAGTGAAGCACACACACTGTTTAGTAAAGTCATGTTGTGGAGCTGTTTCACTGATCAATGACTGAGTCTGAAGGAGGTTTTCTGACTTCTGGAACAAACCTGGAAGTTTCTCTTCAGCTCTCTGTATCAGCTGTTTGTAACTCTCAACTCTTTCAGCTTCTGGAACAAGTTTGTGTGAGCCACAGTCAAGGAGCCACCAGAGGACACCTGCTAACCATCAACATTGTGGGTAGTGTAGTAGGAGACACTCACCTGACATGAGATAGTGCCGGAAATAAAATAAAAGACCTCCAGAAACCACAAGAAGAACCAGGAGAACCAGGAGAGCTGTGCCCCAAGGAGGAAACTGTTCTGTGGAAAATTACAAAAACAACATGACCTTTGACCTCAGTCCTGCACTGTACTAACCTCTGTCCTGCACTGTATCCTGGTTTTTATCTACATCTCTGACCTTTGACCTGCAGCACTACTTTCTGTCTCAGGATGTCTTTGTCCCTGTAGATGGTGCAGATGTATCCTCCACCGTCTCTCTCTGTGGGGTATTTCAGGGTCAGACTGAGGTCTCCAGTTCTCAGCAGGTCTTTGTTCATCTTTGTGCGACCACAGTAAAGGTCGTCCTGGTTCTTAAATTGTTCACTTCCATTTGAATACTCATGGACCATCATGGTTTCTTGGTCAAATCTCGTCCACTTCACTCTGGTGTCCTCAGGCAGGTCAGGTGTTGTGTTGCATTGCAGGATGACAGATTCTGACCCTTCAATGACCTCCACCTCAACCTGTTGGTCTGAGAGGACAGTAAGCCAAAATATAAAAATTGCATCTGGAAAGTATTCCCAGTGCTTTACTTGTTCCACATTTTGTTATTCCAACATGGATTAATTTTCACCTCACACTTCTACACACACAATACCTGGGGATTCCCATGATGCACTGAGTTTTTCCTTTCCAGTCACCTTTCTCACTCACTATGTGTTAATGCAGAGAGGTCTATGTGTTAACAGACCCGGTCTATGTGTTAACAGGTCTATGTGTTAACAGACCTCTCTGCATTGAATCATATCTGTTATTAACCTCTGTCTCTCTTCCACAGCATGTCTTTATCCCGTTTTCCTTCTCTCACCCCAACCAATCACAGCAGATGGCCCCGCCCCTCCCTGAGCCTGGTTCTGCTGGAGGTTTCTTCCTGTTAAAAGGGAGTTTTTCCTTCCCACTGTCGCCAAAGTGCTTGCTCATAGGGGGACATATGATTGTTGGGTTTTCTCTGTATGTATTATTGTAGGGTCTACCTTACAATATAAAGCACCTTGAGGCGACTGTTGTTGTGATTTGGCGCTGTATAAATAAAATTGAATTGAATTGAACAATACCTCACAATGACAGGGTACTGTTTAAATGATTGCAAATTAAAAAAAAAAAAAATGAGAATAACATGCAATCACAAACTTTGCTCAGTGCTTTATTGAAGCAACTTTGGCAGCAATTACAGCCTTGAGTCTTTTCTCAGTATGGCAGCTATTTTTAGGCATTTTCTTTATTCTTCTTTGCAGACCCTCTCAAGCACCATCAGTGTCAGTGCAAAGGCATTGTCTAATCTCTCCAGAGATGTTTGATTGGGTTCTTGTCTGGGCTCTGGCTGGACCACTCAAGAACAAACACCACAAAGTGGTCCTAAAGCTCTCCTTTGTTATCTTGCCTCTATGTTCATTTTCCTGTTGGAAGATAAACCTTCACCCAGTCTAAGGTCCAGAGCACGCTGGAGCAGGTTGTAATCTAGGAGTTCTCTACACATTGGTGCATTCGGGAAAACCTTTAGTTCTTCCTCTGTAAAATGTCCCACAGCATGATGCTGCCACCACCAGTGGTGCCTGTTTTTTTCCAGACACGACACTTGGCATTCAGGCCAAAGAGTTCAATATTGGTTTCATCAGACCAGAGAATTTTCTTTTTAATGATCTGAGAGTCCTTCAGGGGCTTTTTGGCAAACTCGATTCAATACATACTGTCTCAGAGGTCTGCAGACAATTCCTTGGACTTCAAGGCTCGATTTGTGTTCTGACATGTACTGTCAAATATGGGACCTTATACAGACAGGTGTGTGCCTGTCCAAATCATGTCCAATCAACTGCATCGACCACAGGTGGACTCCAATCAAGAAACATCTGACATATTCTCAAAGGGAACAAGATTCAACTGAGCTCAACTTTTAGTGTCCCAGAAAAGGCTATAAGTACTTCTTACTGTCCATCTGTTAATTTTAGCTTTTTTAAATACACCTGGACAAATTTTAAGCAAATGTTTTTCCGTATTCATTATGGGGATTTTGTGCAGGTAGAATTTGGAGGTGAAAAACTGATTCCATCCATTTTGGAATAAGGCTGTTACATAACAAAATGTGGAAAAAAAGGAAGGGCTGAGAGTATTTTCTGGATGTTCTGTAACTAAAGAAGCAGATTCAGTCACATTGATTTTAATCATAGAATCGACCTGATCTGAGATCTGAGCATCTGTGTTACTGACCTCTGACTCTGCTGTCAGTTAAAATAAATATCAATAATAAAGTCATTAAAATCTCTATTCTGCATGATAAACTATCAGGACATATTGTGAGCCAAAACTGTGCCAGGTCTTCACAGTACTACTGTTAGTAATCACACTTAAGTAACAGTCATGTTGTGTTATTGTCTGTCCGTATTAGGCCTGTGAGGTGCTGGTTTTCCTGCACATGTAAGAATTTCTGGATCAAATCATCCAGATTTAGAAGATACACCAAAAATTGTACCAATAACATTCTATTTTCTTCTTCTTTGGTGTTCATGTTTTTATTTTTCCAGTGTGGTTGCATCTAGAAAATATTACCACTATTTTATCAGATTTCAGTACTAGAAAGATCTTTTCTGTTACTCTTTAGCTTGACCTCTGACCTTCATAATCACAGGTGTTGTATTTTGTACCTTTGACATGCAGCTGTATGTCTGCCAGTTTCCGTTCCTGTCTTTCATTTCTGATGGAGCAGGTGTAGATGCTGCTATCACTCATTTGAGGGTTTCTCAGAGTGAGGTTGAAATCTGAAGTGTCCAGAGCATCAGGCCTCATTGATGTGCGCCCTCTGTAACGCTGGTTTTGCCCTTTAAGATCATCTGTTTCCTCTCGTCGTAGGTGGACAGATTTGGGCTTGAGATCATTGCGAGTCCACAGCACTGTGGGATTTTCAGGTATAAAACCTGAGTACTTGCAAGGCAACAGGACAGATTTTTCCCCCTCATATACCTCCACCACCGGAGCCAGGGCATGCTGGGAAACTGGAAGGAGACACAAGCACACACAACAAAAACATGTTTATGTATTTGCAGTGGATTTTCTCCTCTCGTTTCAGAAAGTGTATGTAACCTAATGTAATTATGAAAAGTATTCAAACATGGATTCTTCCTATCCAACAAACACTGAAAGGACATCAAAGATGTTAAAGAAAACTGATTGATGACTGAACAACACTGAGGTGAAAGGAGGAAACCATCTCTTATTTATATCAGCATTTGGTTGAAAAATGAACACAGATACAAGCAGATCTGAGCCCAGACACCTTCTTTTTATGAGACAGCAGCGCTAATAATGACATCGCAGTCCATCAATTTTTAACACATAACCTCACCATGCAACAACATCAAATGAGGCAGAAACACAGTCACACACAGAGAAAACAGTTTATTAGTAAATAAACATCTTAGTGTTACAACATAGAAAAGTGTCACCACTGACAATGTTACACACAACTGGCAACACAACCAATTTTCATCTGTATCATTGGACAAGTTTTTTTTTTTTTTTTTTTTTTTTTGCCATAGTCGTTAATCTTGTCAAACGTCACTACTTTCTGGCAGGTTTGTGGTTCTATCAGTAAGAAACAGAGACGTCTGGAACACAGAGATAGTTCGTCTTAAACAGATATGAACTCAGCTGTAACCCTGTGAGCGCCCTGCATGAAGTCCCAGAGGGGGTTATAAGGAATAAAGTCAAGTAGAGTCAGTTTACATCCAGTAAACACATGTTAGACTTTATGTTGTCTAAAAGCACAAACAGCTGTGTCGTTGTGTTTGCATTCAAAGAGCGCTCTTACCGAGTATGAGGAGCAGGAGTGGCAGCAACATCTTCATCTCCAGTTAAAGTCCTGATAACAACAACACGCAGCTGCTGCTGCACTAAAACTTTTGGTCCTCTTACATTAGACAGAGAAAACCTGATAATTTCCTTTTGATCCTTCAAAATAAAATATTTTTATAGCAAATGACTTTCACAATTAAACTCAGAGGAGAAACAACATGCAGCGAGGATGTGTGGTGCTGTTTGAGTCATGTTTGAAGACATAACTTTGTTTGTTTCTTCAGTTTTTATGTATTAAAGTAAAAAAAAAAAACAGTTCTGAACACAGAGTCATAAAAAGAATATATATGCATTCTGATTGAGCTAAAAGTAAATCATACGATACTGACAATGAATCAGAGTTTTAAAACAGAAAAATAAGTAATAATTTTGTAATAATTGTTCTAGATTTTCAATATCAGTGTTTAAGTGACTCATCAGGAAGTTAGACCGTGACTGTTTGGATGTGGTGAAAAGAGGACAAGAACATAACAGGAAAAGTGTTAGAAGTAAGAAGAGTGGGGTTAGAGTGAGAGGCGGAGGAAGGAGGGACAAGCGTGGACAACCGTATAAAAACACTGTGCCAGTATAGAACCTACGCATGTGTTAACCACACCTTATACCACAGGGGAGGGACCATGCTGGAACACAGCTGGCTCCTTACAGTGGTTTATAGTGGTGGTTACTCACCTCTGTATGGTCAGTCTGCTGTTTCTGCGTTTGCCTTCTTTGTACTCTTTTCCTCCCAGGAGCCAGTTTTAGCCTGACTTACCTGCTGAGATTGTTGGACATACAGACCGTGGATTTTCCCTTCTCAAAGTTTTTTGAGTCCACCCTGTAACTTCAGTTAAGACATTTTTTTTCTCAACCTAGACTTTGGTCATTTATAGATTTGATGATTCTTTAAACCTCAAACAGATTTTATTTTCATCTCATAATATTTGTTATGTTCCGTATCACTTTGAATTAGTTTCCTCCTTCTATTGTGAACATGACTGAGACATGTTTGAGTCTTCAAGTCAAGCTGTCCTTTGTTTCCTTTGTAAGACACAGGTAAGCAATAAGTGCCTGACTTAACCCAGAATACGACGAAACCACTTAGATCCATTTTTATGAATTACATGATGATTTGTGTTAATGCAGGAGTAATGTTCCATAATTAAATAAAGAATTCATTACACCCTGATACCTTACTAACGCCTCATGGTGTGTATTTATAGTTGATGTGCATGCATTTTCTTTTGATAGCCTCCAAAGCATTGTGGGAGCTGAAGTTTCACAACTCTGAGCATGTTCATTTAATAAATGTAATTTGCCCAAAAACAAACAAACTGAGAAGAAACATGTAAATATGAAACCATGAATAAAAATCTGAAATCAGTGTAACTACAGTACGATTTAGAAGTAGTTCCACTTATTCCGTTTCCTTGCAGTCAGTCAAACTAATCAATGACTGATACACCCTAGTTTATTACTGATATCAAGTTTCACATAGACCAGTGCTTCTCAAACTTTTCACAATGAGTACCACCTCATAAAATATATGGCTCTTGAAGTACCACCCTTATGACCAACATTATAGTACAGTAGTATAGGCCTATTTAACACCACATACAGTTTACATGAGACAATTTTATTTCTTATATGAATGTTATTTATTTTAACTGTCATAAACAGGATGTGACATAATGATAATAACAACAACTGTACTGCATTAAAACATTCACAGCAGGTGGGATAACCAATTTTTAAACAATGACCTGATGAATCCTGCTTCCGGGTTCAAACTACTCTGAGTTTTATAATAAGGCTGTTGTTTTTAACATGTTTTAATGCTTTGGATCTTGTTCCGTGTAATCTAAACAAGCCCCTACAAAAGGTCAGTGATCACTGTCGGCCTCTCTCGGTTTTTATCACCACTGTTCATTTTAAAACTCAGTTTTTAAACCCTTACGATTTAACTACAGCCCAGCCCATGCAGCAGTATATTAATGACTAACCTCGTATTGTGGATGGATTAGCGCAGTCATTCTCCTGACTGAAGTGTGATCCATTTACAGCATCCTGCCATGCGATTACATTTGTCCCTGACCTTTGGGAACCCTCACGTTAGCTTTTATCTAGTGGGGAAAAAAGTTAGCGTTCACCCTCCAGCTGCACTGTGTTTATATTATGCTAACCATAGCTGTGTACCTAGCCACCACATACCAGCTAGCCCAACTTCAGTAACACTACAAACACCACTGCTGTTTAGTTTTTCAATTCAATTCAATTTATCTATTGCCAAATCACAACAACAGTCGCTCAAGGTGATTTATATCATCACCTGCCGTGTAATGACCCTCCTCCGGGAACCCCCCATCCAAGGGAAATACACCACTCTCAAGGCGCTGCTTCTGCGGTGCTATTTCTTCTGGCTACTAGGAGCTTCAGCATCCAGGTGATAGTTCAAATTCAAATTCAAATTTTATTTTTCACATACACAGTCATACACAGTACGTTATGCAGTGAAATGCTTACACAACTGCTCGTGACCTAAAGAAAAAAAGAAAAGGCTATGAATAAGATAGGAAATAAATATGAAAATCAAAAAGGGTAAATTTAACTTGGACGGAATAAAATAAAATAAAATAAAATATAAAAATTAAGTTAAAAATGAGATAACTGTACAACACAAATTAAAATGAAGGGTAAATTTAACTGGGAAAGAATAAGATAAAATCTATAAATTAAAGTTGAAAATAAAATAACTGTACAACAAAATACACAGTATAAATATATAAGAATGTATGAAGAAATATAAATATATATATACACACAATAACAGCAGCTGTACAAGTATTAACTGGAAATGAGGAATATAATGTCCAGTGTTGTGCAATCCACAATATTTAGTGTCTTGTGCAGTGCAAATATGCTTAAAGTGATTTAAGTGATGAAGTGAAAACAATGTCCAGAGTGTCCAGTGTGTGTGTAAAAACTATATGTGTGGGTCAGTACTGTGTGGTGGTGTGATTGAGAGACCGTATCGCCTATGGGAAGAAGCTCCTCCTCAGTCTCTCTGTGTTGGTCTTCAGGGAGCGGAATCGCTTTCCTGACCTCAGCAGAGAGAACAGTCCGTTGTTGGGATGGCTGAGGTCCTTCACGATCTTCCTGGCCTTGGTCCAGCACTGCCTGCTGTAGATTGAGTGCAGATCAGGGAGCTCGGAGCGGATGGTGCGCTCAGCTGATCGCACAACCCTCTGTAGAGCTCGTCTGTCCTGCAGTGTGCTGTTCCCGAACCAGGTTAAGATGTTTCCCGTCAGGATGCTCTCTATGGTGCAGGAGTAAAAGTTCCTGAGCACCTTGGAGGGCAGTTGGAAGTCTCTCAAGCGTCTGAGGTGGTAGAGACGCTGACGGGCCTTTTTCACCACGGTGTTGATGTGACAGGACCATGACAAGTCCTGCGTGATGTGAACTCAGAGGTATTTGAAGCTGTCCACTCTCTCCACTGGGCACTCGTTGATGACAGGGGTCTGGTAGTTCCTCTCCTGCTTAGTGCTGAAGTCCACTATCAACTCCTTTGTCTTACTGACGTTTAGAAGGAGGTTGTTCCTCTGGCACCAGTTCTCCAGATCCCTAATCTCCTTCAGGTAGGGCGTCTCGTTGTTGTCAGAGATCAGGCCCACCACGACGGTGTCGTCAGCAAACTTGATGATGGTGGTGGAGCTGGTAGTGGCCACACAGTCATATGTGTACAAAGAGTACAGCAGGGGGCTTAGAACACACCCCTGGGGGGCTCCAGTGCTGAGAGTGGTGGAGGCTGAGACATGTCCGCCCATCCTTACTACCTGTGGTCTGCCAGTTAGGAAGTTGGAGATCCACTGACACATAGATGAGCTGAGTCCCAGATGCTCCAGCTTGGTGGTGAGTGTGGAGGGAATTATGGTATTAAATGCAGAGCTGTAGTCTATGAAGAGCATTTTAACATAATTCCCCCTTCTAGTGTCCAAGTGAGTAAGTGATGTGTGGCGGAGATGAGAGATGGCATCGTCTGTGGAACAATTTGGACGGTAAGCGAACTGTAGTGGGTCCAATGTGTCTGGTAGTGAAGAAATGATGAAGTCTCTGACCAGGCGTTCAAAGCACTTCATCACTACTGAGGTGAGGGCTACAGGGCGATAGTCATTGAGAGAAGCAGGGTGGGGTTTCTTTGGGACAGGAACAATGATGGACTCTTTGAAGCATGTGGGGATCACCGACTGAGATAAAGAGATGTTGAATATCTCAGTGAACACAGGAGCTAGCTGGTATGCGCAGTCTCTGAGGATACGACCTGGGATGCCGTCTGGTCCTGCTGCTTTCCTGGTGTTCACTCTCTTGAAGGCTCTCCTTACTTCATGCTCGGAGATGACGAGCACGTTTCCGGTGCTGGCAGTATCTTCCTGTCTGAATCCCACAACCGCTTCCGTAAACACGTTGACATCATCATTGGAGCTGTTGCTAAACATGTCCCAGTCTGCGTCGTCGAGTGAGTCCTGTAACGCGGCCACCGATTGATCCGTCCAGTGCGCGACCTTCCTCTGAACCGGAACTTCCTGTTTCAGCCTTTGTTTGTATTTTGGCATGAGGAAGATGGCGGCGTGATTGGATTTGCCAAACGGAGGGCGCGATTGTGCCTTGTAGCCATCCTTGACTGTAGTGTAGCAGTGGTCCAGTGTCCTTTCACCTCTGGTGGGGCAGGTGATATGTTGATAAAAGTTCGGCGCTGCGCGTTTGAGGTTGGCACTATTAAAGTCCCCCGTTACAATGAGCACAGCGTCCCGGTGTTGTGTCTGGTGCTGTGTGAGTGCCTCATGCAGCTCGCGTAAGGCGGTGACCGTGTCCGCTTGTGGTGGAATATAAACGGCACTTATAATGACCGATGTAAACTCTCGAGGTAGATAAAAAGGACGACACATGATGGACAGTAGTTCCAGATTTGGTGTGCAGGAGCGTGTGAGAGGAACAACGTTCGCACTGTTGCACCAATTGTTGTTCACCATTAAACACACACCGCCTCCCCTTCACTGCCCCGAGTCCCGTGTCCTGTCCATGCGGTGAACCGAGAAGAACTCGGCCGGCTGGATGGCGTGGTCCGGCACCACTGGGTTCAGCCATGTCTCGGTGAAGCAGAGGAGATTGCAGTCCCGAATGTCTCTCTGGAACTTTATCCTGGCCCTGAGGTCATCAAGCTTGTTCTCCAGTGACTGGACGTTGGCAAGCAGGATGCTAGGCAGAGGTGTGCGGTGTGCACAAGCTCTCAGCCTGTTCCTGACGCCGGCTCGTTTCCCTCGAGGCCGCTGCTTTGCGTCGCATCCTTTGTTCCCCCTCAAGATCTCACTCGGATCCAGAGTTAAAAACTTCGAATTGTGAGCCAATAGAAACAAGAGTGTCACTGTCATACCTAATGTACCCAATGGTGATGATTTTGCGGATTTCCGACGGCATCTCCCACCGATTCTCCTGGGGGACTCCGACTCATCGATGGTGGTTGGGATCGCGGCACGGCGGCACCGTGGAAAAGGGCTGTTTTTTTTTTACCACCAGCGTTTTGGCTGCCTTGTAGTTTTAAGGCCTGGGGAAATGAGTCCGCCCCGCCAGCGCTGTGTAGCGGCCGTGACCACTGGCGATAAGAAAAGGGTGCTCTTCATAGAGGACTCACATTGATGATGTTTTCTGGATCCCAGAGGGAACTCTCGTGTCATCTTTGCATACCTCCACAATGGTATATTATTTAATCTTAATTTTGGGGGGCGGGGGGGATATTTCCCATGTACCACCACAGGGAGCCCAAGTACCACCACTGGTACGTGTACCACAGTTTGAGAATGACTGTCATAGAGTTTATCTTCTTACACCAGCTGCTGTTAACTGTGAAGAAAGATTATGTCCAGCAGAGATGTGGAGATGAGAGAGCTCCATCGAGGAAACAGAAACTGTTAGCATCCACTCGTCACCTCAGTCAGAGTCAGCATCAGGAAGTCCAAACTAACTTCATCTGTTCTCATGTCTTCATCTCAGTCCTTACTGTGCTCAGCTTTGTTCTAAAGAAAATACAACACGGCTCCATTTACAGCAAAAAAACTCATGAGTTTACAGGCTGACTTTAATGTGTTTCTACACATGCTTGTCCTCTGGTCATGTGATCATGTGGTTTGTAGGGACGTTCCTCTTCCTCAGAGGATCCACCTGTGCTTCCTCTCCTCTCTCCTCCACCTGTTACAGTGAGGGAACGTCCTCCATGATGGAGGAGCTGCTGGAAAGTGCTAAGAGTTTCCTCCAGAGTGAGACCTCTGTCACAGTTCAGAGGATCTACGGCAGCAGAGACCTTCATGGACACTAAAAGTCTCAAACACACAACACCAACATCACACTGACTCCACTCTGACATCACTGATCAATAATCAAAGAACACACAGATCAAACTGATTGATCAGCCATCAGAGGAGTCGGATCAATGGAGCTGCTTCTGTTCCTGATGTCCCCTGTTTGATCCTGGACCTGAACTCTCCCTGCAGAGGAGACACAAGACAGTCAGACACACACAGACACACACAGACACACACAGACACACACAGACACACACAGACACACACAGACACACACACACACACCTTTGACTTTAAGCAGCACTGTTTTCCCTCTCCAGATCTTCCCATAGACGAAACATCTGTATTCTCCACTGTCTCTCTCTGTGGGGTGTTTCAGGGTCAGACTGAGGTCTCCAGTTTTCAGCAGGTCTTCATTCATCTTCGTTCGGTCTCTGTAAACCTGGTGATGTTTGTGAGGCTGGTCAGAGCCGTTCATATACACGTGGGCCTTCCTGTATTCAGGATCATAGCATTCCCACCCCACTTCAGCATCTTCAGGCAGGTTTTGTGTGGTTCTGAAGGGCAGCTGGACAGACTCCGCCCCCTCCTCCACCTCCACCTGACAGACTGAGAGGACAACAAACACAACATGAGCTGTACAAAGTGTGATTGGTGTTCACAGAGCAGCATCATGTGACTCTTGTTCTGCACTAAATGAAGCGATGGAGTGGCGCCTCCTTCAGGCAGAGAAACAGCTCATGGAGAGAAATAATTATTAGAGCAAAAACAAGAGTGGAGCTGCAAATAAGGCCGAGAGGAACGCTGCAGAAAACTGTTCATGTGTGAATTCATAACTTCATAGATTTCTTTGAGCACTAAAATCAGAGCTGCTTCTATTTCTAATATGACAGCTGTACATTAGAGCTGGAACACTTTAAATGTGAGCCATAAAAACATGATACTCTACAAGTGCATTCAGCTCTGACACTGTCACATCATGAAGGAGACGTGGAAATCACGGACGGCACTGATGCGGCTAGGTAGGCATGGTAACTACTGGTAATCACGTGGCTACTGGCTACCGGCGAAATTACTGGAGGAAATCGGGACACTAAGCCAATCTCTGTCTTAGCGCATTTGCACCGCTGTGTGTTTTTGTGTTCTTCTTTTGCGGCTTATTCAGTGAATTTTGGTCTGATTGTGGTGAAACTTGGTGTGTAGAGTCAGTGATAGCCCTGGAAGCTAACCAGCCTGTCTTTAGCTGGTTACACGAAGTCTGGAGAATTTCTGGTTCGGTTTTGTTTGTTTAGCGGACCTCTGCGCATTTACGTAACTGCTCGTTTAATCACGGCTTGTTTTCGGAGTGTTTGGTGGTTGTAGAAATGGTTTATATGCCATTTTAGCTGAGATTCTGAGGTTTCTGTGGATACCACACATGGCTGGACTTATATTTCTCAACCCGCATTATAACCAATTAAACGTGATCTTCTCCTTTTTGCCCCCGATACCGGGGGTGTGGGGCTTAAGTGGTTAAATCAGCTCTGTAATAAGGAAGTAAAGTAACAATATTCACTGAAGAAGTGTGTTTATGGTTTTGCATTTTGCCTTGGTTAGGATGGGTGGGGGGGTACTCAGTAAGTCACATGACTTCCTGCCATTTATTTTATGAGACGTCAGATGACTTACTGAGGCTGACCTGCAGGGCTTTAAAAGAGCAGCAGTCACAGGGTCTCTGGTCAGTGTTTCTCATCGTCTGAGCAGGCTTGAGTTTGGCTGCACAGCATCAACCAGCTTTATTTTACTGCAACTTTAAGATCAGGTAAGAGGCAGAAACTTTGTCATGCTTCAGTTCACTTTTTTACCTGTTTTAAAACTGACGGCAGTAAAAATGTCTCCCCTGTTCAGTTCTTTAAGTCTTGCTGCCTGAAATTTGATGACTTTTCCTAAAGCAGAAAACTCCACAAGAGTTTCCATAAACAATCTGTAACATGGGTTATATTCAGTGGTTGAGAGGAGGCGGCAGAAACACTGAGCAGGACAGTCAAAAACTCACGACCACACTGGTACTGGGAATTCAACAGTGCTTGTCCTTTAATAGACACACTCTTCACCAACCTTACTCCCTGTTGAACGGCTGCTTTCTCGCTTATGAAGCGAGCAGTTTTCACAAAACCCCTTACGTCAGTCTGAGTCTGGGAGGTAAAGATATGAGGTGCGTCTCAGTCCAGACGTCCATTTGCAAGCATGTTTCTCCCATACTCTACACAGGGCAGTGGCACATACTTGTGACTAGGGATGGGTATTGATAAGATTTTCACGATTCCGATTCCATTTTCGATTCTGTTTAACGATTCGATTCTTTATCGATTCTCTTATCGATTTTTTTTTTTAAAAAGGAGAACACTAAGGTCAATTAGCTTAGAACTTTGTTTTATATCTTCTCTTTGAACAAGATAGAAATTTAGGAGTAATATGGCCTTACAAACCCAACAGTGAGATCTTAACAGATCCAACCTACGGCTCTTCAATGGGGTGTCACAGGGTCCCCAGGAAAAAAAATTGTGAATGTAAAATAATAAAATAAATATTCTTCTGTAGCAATTACACAAGAATATCCAATAATGTCCCTGCCTACAATTAAACACATTCACCTACAGAAAATCGGGGCATCTGCTGTGGCAAATGGGTGCAAGCCTTTTACCACAAACTTAGTCACTGCTCGGTGACATTCGTCTATCCTGGCCTGAAAGGAGACGCTACCGGTAGACTGCAGCGAGAACTGCCAGCATCTGAGCCAGACTCTGTCTGTCTCTCTCATCATGGTCACCTAAATGCACAGTAATGGCAGCTTTTGTAATAAGGCAGATCGCTCTAACATAATATGCACTGTTAGTTGATTATTTACCTGCCGCATTAACGGGAGAGGACGTGCAAACGTTACCGCTGCTGCTGGGTTGAGATTCACGAGTCCGGAGCGGAATTAAAAACACGACATTCATTTAAGGTTATCGCGTGTTTTGTGAGCAAATGCTTTTGCATATTCGTAGTGTTTCCTTCCTTAAATGAAATATCTACTTTGCAAGTATTGCAAGTTGCCCTGTTGTCATCCGTTCTCGTAAAGTATAACCAAACTTTTTAGCGTTTGAGCCGCCGTGTTTCCTGCCGGGTAAATGATGCTCCGCAACGTGGTGACGTCATTCGGGGCGACTGGAATCGATAAGGGAATCGTTTGCAAAAATGGCAAACGATTCCAAAGAATTGAAACAGTGGGAACCGGTTCTCAACAAGAACCGGTTTTCGATACCCATCCCTACTTGTGACATCACTAAATGTTAAGATAGGTTGTCTTAAAGACACATCACACAATTCTGACTGTTACAAATCTTTAAATGTTCGGAAACGTGTTAATAAAAGGCTGGAGCATGACAGCATGCACAAAGAGCAAAAAACATTACAGCAAAATAAGGTTTGTCACAGAGAGACAACCCCCACCTCCTACTCTCCACACCATCTCTGGAGTCACTGAGCACACTGAACGTTTAAAAATAGCATCATTTAGATGGTTTATTTTCACTATATTTTTCCACTAATGACAACTAATCACACAATTTGCCATTCATTGTTTAACTTGAAGCATTTAATGTTGACTCAAGCAACCAATGTTTTGATTAAATCACAGAAGACGTCACTCTGCGTCTGAGTTTGAGTGTCTGGGAACAAACAATATTTCATTTTGTTTGGTTTTTTTTTTCATTATTTGCACTAAAGTTAACAGGGATGCATGAAAAACATAAACATATAAAACATAAAAACATTCATGTCGCTTTAAAGTGTCAGTGTTTCTCATTTGTGGGGTGGCTGTAGCTCAGGTGGCAGAGCAGTTCCTATTACTATTGGGAAGGTTTGTGGTTTGATCCCTGGCTGCCCCAGTCTGCATGCCAAGTATCCTTGGGCAAGATGCTAACCCATGTTGCTCTCCGATGCATCCATTTGATTGTAAATGTGCATAAATGCTTAGATTGAGAGAACTTAAAGCACTGAAGAAAGTGCTTGGGTGAGTGTGGCATATGAAATGCTTTGAGTGCTCTGTGACATTAGAAAAGCCCTATATAAGAATCAGCCCATTTATTTAACATTAAAAAAGTACCTAGTACCAAGAAATACCACCTAATGAAACGCCCTAAAATCACATTTTTACAGTGTTTCACAGACATGTGCCGTTACAAACGTCCACACTAAAATCTGACAGCTTATCTTACTGACACCATGAATGCTCTTGAAACATCCATGAGGGTTTCTGATTTTGAAGAAAGACTGTTTTTAAAAAACTATCACAGCTATCAGCAGAATCTGTGCTCCTCACTGTCCCCTTTCTTTAGTGTGATGACCTGTTAATAAAATATAAATGCAATGCTGCAGTATTTTTTTTTATTATTATTCCTGCTAGTAAGAGGTCATTGTAACTTACTGTTATTCTGTTGTTTTTCTCTGTGTTTTTGTTGTACAGCTGCTGATCCCTTCCTGGTGTGATCTCATCATGGATGTCACCAACACCCTGGTTGATTAAATCTTTTCCTTTGTGGATCTGCTGAAAGAATGTGCAGACAAGTTGGACAAATTGGCCAACGAGTTTGAGGAAAATAAGAAAAATGTTAATGTCACTAAAGTTGTTGGTAGTACTGTGTCTGTAGGTGGGGCAGCTGCTACAGCCACAGTACTACCACAGTTGCTACACCAGCTAAAGTACTAGGTACTTTAGCTGGTGTAGCAACCTTGTTCACAGGTGGAGCAGCATTACCTGTTATAGCTGCTGGTGGTGCAATAGCATCCTGGGTTGGTTTAGCTACCAATGTGACTACTGATGTTGTGGATGCCATCATTTCAAGTTCCACATTAAAAGAGGCAGAAGATTAAACAAGATTAAAAACCTTCATGCAAAAATGTAGAAACTTGTAGATTCACTGAAAAAGGAAGTGCAGAGGAGAGCAGAGCACAATGGTTCCTGCGGCGATGTGATGGAATACATCCTGAGAGCGATGGCCAAACGCAATGGACTGAAACTGCACGGCAGTGTCTGTTCAAAAAATATCATGTCTTATGTCTTCAAAGATGTGAAGTCGGTGGAAGATCTTTTTCATCATACTGGTGTCAGTAGGCCTGTCTGTCCTTTCCCAAGCAGCCAGAGCAGGAAAACTTGTGGCTAAACGTGTGGCAGGAAAAGCAGCAGGGAAAGCTGTTGGTAAGTATCAAAGAAAATCCAATTACATTTTATTTCTATTGTGCCAAGTCACAACAGTGATTGAAAGGTAAAGACCCTGCAAAAATAGAGGAGTGTCAACAATTAGACGACCCCCTACAAGCAAGCACTTTGACAACTGTGGAAATCTCCCAGGAGGTTGTGTTTTTGAGTGCACTTATGTTAACCATGCAATAAAACTTACATCCACCAAGGTCACCCTCTAACTTAGAAATTATGATTCTTACAAGTGTACTGTGCTTGACCTCTGACATCTTCAAGGTGAATTTTATTACAGTTTAAGATGTCTCAAATCCTACATGGTGCCACGACCTTTGCCAACTATTCCTTCATTTGTATTATTAACCAAAAACCTCACCCTGTGTAAATCCTTTACATTAGGCAGAAGACTTGTTCAGTTATGTGCTTAGAATGCAGAATATCTAAAATAGTGCTGTTTTATTTTCCATATTGTCAGGATAGGTCGGTGGCAAAATGAGCAACAGCAGGTGACAAAAGTACTGGAAGGAACTTGTGCTTTTCTTGGATCACTTGTGTGACTTTCAGTAGCAAAAACTTAGGTGAACGCAAAAAAAGAAGAACATTTATTTATCACCCTACCCTGTGAATTGTGACCCTGTGAATGTGGCAGGTCTTTCCAAATCAGGATCTGACTTTCCTTCCAATTATAGAAAAGTGGAGGCCAAGATAGACTCAGACATCACTACTGTGAGAGCAATAAAGAGCCTTCAGCATACAGTTGAAACCAGTGATGCACACTGGGGGGGAACTCTAATCTTACAGCTGCTATCACAAAACCATATCATAGAGTCCCAAACCAGAACAAATGCACCATCTGAAATGGTAAAGAAGAACCAAAGCAGGCTCGTACTCGGGCACCAACCACCATGACACCACAACTGGCCAAAACAAAGTCACAACCCTAGTGTAGTTGTAGTGCTGGAAAACTCAAAAACAATTGTATGCCACGCAGTGATGAGATCATTATTGAATGACTTCATCCTTCTGTTGGGGTGGGCACGCATCTGTCGTCCTGACGTCTGGTTTCAGGTCCAGAATTACAAAAGTGAGTACACCCCTAAGTGAAAATGTCCAAACTGGGCCCAAAGTGTCAATATTTTGTGTGGCCACCATTATTTTCCAACACTGCCTTAACTTTGTTGGGCATGAAGTTCACTAAAGCTTCATAGGGTGCCTCTTCCGCTCCTCCACGATGACATCATGGAGCTGGTGGATGTTAGAGACTTTGCGATTCTCCACCTTGCGTTTAAGGATGCCCCACAGATGCTCAATAAGGTTTAAGTACCTTTACCCCCAGTAGGCACTGGTCTTATTAGAGGTGTGTTTGGGGTTGTTATTATGTTGAGGGGAAGGGGAATCATGCTCTGCTTCAGTATGTCACAGTACATGTTGGCATTCATGGTTACCTCTATTATCTGTAGCTCCCCAGTGCCAGCAGCACTCATGCAGCCCTAAACAGTAACATCCCACCAGCATCTTTGACTGTGGACAAGACACACTGCCACACACCCTTGACACCATCTGAACCAAATAAGTTTATCTTGATCTCATCAGACCACAGGTAATCCATGTCCTTAGTCTGTTAGTCTGCAGCAAACTGTTTGCAGGCTTTCTTGTGCATTATCCTTAGAAGAGACTTCCTTCTGGGACAACAGCCATGTTATGCAGTGTGTGGCGTATTGTCTGAGCACTGACAGGCTGACCCTCCACCACTTCAACCTCTGCAGCAATGGTGGCCGCAATTTCTGCAGAGGTTGTTCAGCAATGAACAAAGATTAGCAATGTTAGTACTAACTTGGTTTTAAAGTCTTTACTTTAAAATATAGTAATAGTTCAAAAGCTAACTTTAATCCTACAGAGATGTGATGATTTTGTGGATAATTAAAGTCAGTCATATATCCACAAACACAACAAGCTGAAAGTCAGTGATGCTGCTCGGTTTGCAGTCCTGAATATCACAGCACAAGCAGGATTCACTGCACTGTTAATGTTAGCTATGTTATATTGCTGCCTCTGTTCAGTGGTGTCGAGCCAAACGGACTTTAACGTGTGTTTGAACGAGCTGACGGTTTCAGTGTGGGAGAGAGTACTCAGGGCCTTCAAGTTACACACTATTGCTGTGTCCCATTTCAGGGTCTGCACGCTTGAAGTACGCATTTTAAGTGCGGTTACGTCACCGCCACGCGACGACGGCTGTCCCAATTCGAAGTGTACTTCAAATGCATACTCCAAATGCGCCGTCGATTTCCCCAAATATCAAGCGTGGTCCGGTGCACGCTTCGTGGTCCCATATATCCCACAATTCATAGCACGGCGGTGGGTGTGGATAATTTTGCCGCAAAATACAGCAGAAGGGAGCGGCCGAAAAGTGAACTGTCAAAAGTAAGTACTGAATATGACGTCACTTATTCATGTGCGAATGTTTAATAACGAAGAACATTAAAACATTGCTGTTGGCCACATGTCGGCAAAGTTATGTGACATTAGTGATGTTTGTACTTTCAGCATTAACTTGGTTTTAAAGCCTCTACTTCTAAATATACATATAGTCGACCTTAATCTTACAGAGAATCTGATGATTTTATGGATAATTAAAGTCATATATCCACAAACACAACAAGCTGAAAGTCAGTGATATATCTCTATATATAATTGTTAATATGCTTTATATATTCTGAGGTAAGTTGATCTATAGTGTTACATCATATTCTATAAGGATGTTATGTGTTTGTATACTTTCTGGCCAGTTTGACCCATTTAGCAGAAGTCAGCCTGTTGTAACATTGATGAAGCACTAATGAATCAATACAGGCTAGGTATTGAGTGAAATATTATGGTTATTATTAATCAGAAGATTTAGGAATGCTACTGGAGCTGATGGGCAGTAATTAATAAATACACACAACACAAAATGCTTTTGCAGGTACCATGTATTTAACCAAACCCCAAAGAAAAACAAGAAAAGAAAAGGAATACTTATCACTCCTGCTGCAGCTATTCAATTAATCAAAAACCCAGTGGGGGTGCACAAAGACAACTAAGCAAATTCTTCTGGCTTATACCAAGCAATATAGATTGTCAAAACCCAGTTCCCCATAAATAACACATGTTAACATTAAAAACACTGATCCACACTGAAGTCCATGAGTTTTATCTGAATGTCCATGAGAGATGTCCAAGCGCTATTGTCCAGAAATGGGGGGAATGGTGTGTATGAGTGTGGAAATCAGTGTATTTGGAAAATGGGGACAGACGTCATCTTTGATAGCTTCCTACCCAACCAGTGGAAGCTTCAATTGCAGAATGAGTCCTGCTCCTAGCCGTTCATTGGCTCGCCATCCTTTTTCATACCCCAAAAAAGGTTCACCTGGCCTGCATTAAATAAACAAGGCCAATAAGAAATCACAAGAATACTACAAAAATGTCAGCCAATTAAGCTAAATACATGAAGTTATTCTTGTTCCTGTGTACACAATTTATAAATAGATTAAAAAAAACAAACAAAACAGTATATTTAACCAAGAAGGATTTAACTGAAACATTTCAACTTGTAGTTTCACAAGGTTTTTTATTCAACAAATATCGGTCAAATCAAGATCAAATTGTTTGGACCGGCAGCAGCCAATTAGCATCAGCTGGTAGCAATACAAGCAGTCAATTAAAAGTTCAAACTCACCAATTCCGTTCTGTTCAGTGCACAACAACACTATGGCTCTGGCTCACAGTAATCACCATCTAAGTTGCACAAGTTAGTGGGTGTTAAAAGAAGCATTAAAACGGGAAAAGCAAGTCTTTGCCAACACAAACCTGCAACAGCTCTGTCACCTGGCTTGCCTCCACGCATCTGACAGGAGGAAGCCGGGACAGGCTTACTATGACCCACATGCCGTCCGATTGGCTGAGCAAAGTCATGTGGTTGGAGTCATGTACCTGCGATGCATTCAATGGCAGGAAATAAGTGCAGGAAACAGATTTTACTCTGGGTTACACTGTTTAAACGTTCAGTGTGCTCAGTGACTCTAACACCACCCCTGTGTACTCAATGGATGGTGTGGGGAGGAGGGGGCGGGGCTTGTCTGTCTGTGTTGGCCCTGCTTCTCACCCAATCACAGCTGAGTAGAGACAAACAGCATAGTGTTATCACGTAGCTGTAGCTTCATGTTAATCTAGTGTATAACAATGTTTTTGCTCTTTGTCCAGACTTTTATTAACACGTCCAAGTTTTGTGTGAAAAAGTTTGTTTTCCAGGAATCAACACAGTTTTAAAATTGTCACTAATAAGTTTTTATTTTTTTATTGGATGAGCAGCTTGTTTGTGCTGCTCAGAGGTAACTAAATAAAGTTCATCTGTCTCACAGATACAAAGCTACTATTTACACTTTAGACTGAAACACAGTCAGAGTGTCAGGGTGACCATCCCACAGCATCTGCTGGACTCCTTAAGTGATGTTTACTTGGACCCGGAGCTGCAGACACGAACCCCAGGAGCAGGAAGGATGCAGGAGCACTTTGGCAACAGTCCTCCTGCAATATTCATTTATAATAGATGATCTTAAAGCACTAAATCACTGGTTAATCCACAGGCCTGTGACCCTTTATTAACAGACATCAACTATAATATTCTACATTTATCATCCTTACATTAATCATATCTAGTCTTATTCAGGACCATTATCTCAAAATATTTTTTTCCTAAAAAATACAGTAAAATAAATAAAAACTATGTCTCACAGTGTGAAAAATTTCTTTTTCACTGATGGTATATATTATTTATCGCTCTCACTCACATCACTTTTTCCCCCCATTTATCAGTGTCTGTTTTCCACCTTTGAACTGTCACAGTCTGGCAAGTCCAAACAAAATATTCACAAAAGGCACAGGAACACAAGGAACAGTCCAAAACAAATGGTTTACAAAACCAAAAAGATAAAATAAAATAAAACAAAATACCAGAGCTCAGGGAACAGAGGGTCAAAAACATCACGGCATGCCTGAGCTGAAGACTGAGCAGAAAACTCAGCTGGTAACAGAGCTTGTTACTTGTAACGCTGTTACTTGTAACGCTGTTACTTATAACGCCGTTGTTGCAAACAGTGGTTGTTTGTTGCCTTGATTAGAGTCCAGATCATGTTACTCACTGATATTTTTTTTTCGAGACCCACGATATTTTCAATGACCAGCACTTTAGCTTTCTTTGATGATCCATTTAGTTTAATTAATAGTTTGTCGTCCAGGTACTTAGATTTTTTCTTTTTACTTTTTTTACTTTGTTATGCTGCATAACAAAGTTATTTTTTTTGTGGCTATTTCAGTGTTTTGCTTAAGTCTTTAGATATGAGACTTTTAATGTTTGTTTAAGCACAAATGTAATTTTTTTTTTTGAGAAACTTTAAAAACCTACTGTCAGTTTTGTAAAGTTTAAAATTCAATTTCTAAATGTTAGTTTAAAATGGGAGCAGAATAATCCCACAGAGCAGCAAGCACATGTTACTAAAAGCAGTGCAGGTACATGTCGTTTCTCCTCTGAGTTTAATTGTGAAAGTGGATTGCAATAAAAATATTTTATTTTGAAGGATCAACAGGAACTTATCAGGACTGCTCTAACTTAAGAGGACCAAACCTTTAGTGCAGCAGCAGCTGTGTGTATTTGTTATGAGGACTTTAACTGGAGATGAAGATGTTGCTGCCACTCCTGCTCCTCGTACTCGGTAAGAGCGCTCTTTGAATGCAAACACAACGACACAGCTGTTTGTGCTTTTAGACAACAAAGTCTGTAACATGAGTTAACTGGATGAAGCCACTCACTGTATGTGTTTCAGTGGACAGCCAAAATACTAAAACACTTCACATTATTTTCTGTTTGGAAGAAACCGTGTTTTATTCAAATTTATGATCTCAAATATGTTTCAGCAAGATCTCTGATCATGTTTTAAACCTCACACTTGACTTTCTGGAAAAAAAACTTCTAATATAAAGTTCTGTGATATTTTTATGCAAGTGTATTATACGTACACATCTCTATCATAAATAGTATATTTAAAAGGCCTGTAGTTATGGTGAAATAGATTTTGTTACAGTATAAAAATTAAAATCCACTGTTGAAGGGAGGGCATCACATCTCGTCCCACTTCCTGCTGATATGGATCAGCCAGAGCAGAATAAACAGGAAGACAGTCTTGTGGAATTTTTGCAGGGTGGCTGTTTCCTCCAGTTGTTTTAAAGGGCATATACTACAGAGCCCCGCAAGGGACATGGGAGAAAAAAAAATTAAGACGGACTTTTGCGAGATAAAGTTTTGCGAGATCCCAAGTTTGTTTTGCGAGATCTCGAAAAGTTTTAGCCGCATTCTTCAGAGGCCGCCAGCTCAAAGCCGACCGGGAGGTTGAGGCACGATGTGCCGTGAAAGCAGTGTTCCTCCAGGCTGTAGTAGGTCTCAACCTCCCGTTAGCTTCGAGATAGTGGGTGTCAGATCTCCGAAAACGTCGGAGCACTTTTGCAAATATGTGATGTCTTGTAAACCGAGCAGGTATCTGACGTTTACACAGCTACATTCACGCCTCAAAATATCTTTAACGTTTATTTTGTGACCCAGAAAGAGTAATATTACAACTAAGTAGCTGCCGCCATTGTTGGAATTCTAGTTTTGCGAGATCCCGAGTCAGTTTTGCGAGATCCCAAGTCAGTTTTGCGAGATCCCGAGTTAGTTTTGCGAGATCTCGAGTCAGTTTTGCGAGATCCCGAGTTAGTTTTGCGAGATCCCACAAAAGTTCATCATAATTTTTTTTCTCCCATGTCCCTTGCGGGGCTCCGTAGTATACAAAGCGGTGGTTCCCAAACTTTTTTTCTTTTTTTGCTAGCGCCCCGCCCTCCCCCCCCCCCCAACTCTCTCTCTCTCACACACACACACACACACACACACACACACACACACACACACACACACACACACACACACACACACTCCATCCACACACACACCCATATTTTGTTTTCCAAGTCCATTGCAGTGTACTTCACAACTCAAACCTTTAGTAAAACCATCTTTATGGTGTAATTATTTTACGTATAGTTTTTTTTTTCCTGTGTTATAATATTCAACGTTGCTGTCAATACATTTTTCAAAAAATGCCTCTCTGTGCAAAATGGGTTTAAAAATACAAACTGTAAAACTGTTGCTGTGGAATACTGTTTGTCCGTGATTTGGACAGGGGGAACAAACTGTGGCAGGTTCAGCCTGATATTATTTGTATCCCATTGTAACTTTAATGTATAACGAGCTAACATTACCAACATCTCATTATAAGAACTGTTTGTGAACTAAAAATCAAGAATGTGGGATAATGTTTGTCCGTGATTTGGAGAGCCCAGCAACACAGGCGAAACAAATTCCCTCGGGGGTATCTACCTTCATCATATGTTCTAGCCTTTGGTTTGAAAGTATATTTGGTGATGCTCTGCTTTGCGTTTGTGTGGGAGCCCCATCAAAAAACCTGTCCATTACGCTAGCAGTGTCCAAGCTATCTTTTTTTGTAAATTTATACCCCCCCTCCTCACAGTGGCCCCCCAATATGGGAACCACTGAGTTAAAGTATTATCAGCAAACTGAAGTTAATGGAAGCGAGTTAGAATGATGTTGTCCACTGAGTTTAGTCCACTGAGTCCACTGTCCACTTTGTCAGGGGCTGGGTCTGTGATCCAGCATTTTGAGTTCATTGTGTATTTTTGGAGTTGTTATATAATATTAAATATATGTTTAATTCTTGTGTTGCCATTATTAATTTTCAAGCCTTTTACCACAAACTTAGTCACTGCTCGGTGACATTCGTCTATCCTGGCCTGAAAGGAGACGCTACCGGTAGACTGCAGCGAGAACTGCCAGCATCTGAGCCAGACTCTGTCTGTCTCATCATGGTCACCTAAACGCACAGTAATGGCAGGTTTTGTAATAAGGCAGATCGCACTAACATAATCTGCACTGTTAGTTGATTATTTACCTGCCGCATTAACGGGAGAGGACGTGCAAACGTTACCGCTGCTGCTGGGTTGAGATTCACGAGTCCGGAGCGGAATTAAAAACACGACGTTCATTTAAGGTCATCGCGTGTTTTGTGAACAAATGCTTTTGCATATTCGTAGTGTTTCCTCCCTTAAATGAAATATCTACTTTGCAAGTATTGCAAGTTGCCCTGTTGTCATCCGTTCTCGTAAAGCAAAACCAAACTTTTGAGCGTTTGAGCCGCTTACACGCCGTGTTTCCTGCCAGGTAAATGACGCTCCGCAACGTGGTGACGTCATTCGGGGCGACTGGAATCGATAAGGGAATCGTTTGCAAAAATGGCAAACAATTCCAAGGAATTGAAATAGTGGGAACCGGTTCTCAACAAGAACCGGGTTTCGATACCCATCCCTAATCGCAATGAAGCCAGGCAATACTAACGAGAGTTACTCAATATTCCAGCGACGAGTAACTCAGAGCCCCTGCTTTAAGAAGAGCTGCAAATCACCGGAGATCAGCTGCAGGTGCGTGGGCCAAGGGCGGGAGCCCAATCAGAGCTCCGCCCAGGCAGACAGGTAGGAGAGAGAGAGAGAGAGAGCGAGATAGCAAGGCGAGGGGAGCGGAGAGAGAGTAAAACAACAAGCCCTGGCCAGACTGGGCTGGCCGGGGTGGCACAGGGACCATGACACCCTTGCAGCAAAAAAAACATAATATTCCAGAAACACGCTTTGCCGATCCGATCAGCTGTTCATAACACTTCCTACATTGAAATAGACCTCAGCGCATACGATCGCATGTCCGCCATTACCTGCCCAAAACCGGAAGTTACGTCATTTTCGTGGAAAATGTAGTTTTTTACTTGTAGGCATTATAAGCCAATACCGGTGTTTCTAAAAGTCAAGTTTGACTCTATGCATTTCTGTGTCATTTCTGGGATGCTTAGAACTCAAATTACACTACTTTAAATAGTTTATTTTGATGCATATGCTGTTTTCTTTGCAAATCTGCATTATAGGATTGTTTTTTGTTTTTCTGCAATATATAAAAAATGGTGTATCTCAAAAATAAAACTATGAAGACACTCAAAAAAATTTCCTGTTTTTGTAAACTATTTTTTGCAACTTTTTTGTATTTAAACATATTATTAAAATCTGGGCTATAATGGTTGTATTGATTTATGATCCCAAAAATGGCTCCACAGCATGTAAAAATATAATATAAGCTCTGGCGGATTGGTTCTATGGTAGGTCTTAAAGGGTTAAAGTACGCAGCCTTAACGGTCCACAAGGGCCGTGTACTCAAAGACCGCTAAGGCCGGAAGTGAGAGGCTTGTGAAATGGGACGGTCTAGCCTCTGTCGCGCTGCCCAGGTTGCCTAGCAACCATTATACTAACAGCTGGAAACGTTTTATACAGCTTTGTTTGACAGAAATGAAGGAGAACATATCTTGTTCATTTGTTTGTCTGTTTCTACACGAGCTTTGTGTGATTTAATAAGTATCTGAGGCTGAGACCACAGGACTGTAAAAGATGATTGTTGGGCTTCATTTCTGTACTGAACAGTTATTTAAGATTAGTTAGTAAATAACAATTAGCTAATGTTGTTCATGAGTTCAAAGTCATCTCACTGTGGTAATGAAAATATAATATGGCCAATATTATAGTTATCATATTAATCATTATTAGTTTTTACAGCAGTGAGTTTGAACTCTGTCAAACACTGAGCTTCAGTAAAGATTCAAGTTGCAGTTGTTTATATTTCCTATCACCTTAAATCTTCACTCAAAGACAAGTATCTGTGACAGTGTATATATAGATGTATTATATATCAGAGACAAATGTTCGTTCAGTATGTTGGCATTACTAAATTTGGCTCAATGCTTATATATATGTGTAAAAAAGAAAATGTACGAGCTGTGAAAACTGTGTCTGACAGAATGAAGAGTAGACTGATATATGAAATATTCCTTTATTGGGTGAGAAAATCAGACCATGTCATAACTGCTTTAAGTCATACAGAATAGATATCAGAGCCTTAAAAGCAAGAAATCAGATGGTTTACAGGAAGCCAAAGCTGAAGCTTTATGAGTGTCTGTATCATTTACATGATTTATTATCACTTTATTTTACTGGAACTTAAACCTCCTAAGACCTGAACTCTTCCACTGCATATATTTTTAATTTCTCTTTGATATTTGGGCTGATTGGGACCCAATGAATGTAAAAACAAAGAATTACCAAAGTTTTTTTACCTGATTTTTCTTTCTAACAAAGTGAGAGCCACATATCAATCAATCAATCAATCTTTATTTATAAAGCACTTTTCATACAAAGATGTAGCACAAAGTGCTTTACATGGTTAAAAGCAGCCCACCCCACCCTCCAACTCACTCCCCACACTCTCATAAACATAAACATGAAGATATTTGATAGACCAGTAGCAGTATAATGTCCTTGTAAGTGGATATCAGGCCCTTGTAGAGCAAAATTGAGTATTTTAGTCTAAATAACCCAAAATGTGATGTCCACATATGTGGACGGCAGGTCCTAGGAGGTTAAGATCAGTAAAGCTTTGTCATGCTTTATATCACTTTATCTTACACTCAGCGCTGTCATTGCTTCCTTCCTTCAGAACACAGCAGCTCAGAGGTCATCCAGATCTGCGTGTCATGTATTTGTAACAACACACAGGCTGTTTGGGCCACAGCCAACAGCCAGTTTCCTCTAACCTCACACTGCAGCACACTATATCTGCTCCTCAGTAACTTACATCCTGTTCGGGTTCAATTTGACCAGTGAAAATACCTTCAGTGTTCCTTTCTTTAAGTCTTTTTGCCTGAAATTTGTGGAAAAGTGGAAAACTCTACAATAGTTTTTATCAACAATCGTTAAAGGTTCTGAAATGAATATGTAAAATATGACATTAAAACATGTAACATGAAACTGCAGCTCTGCAGAACAACAACCATTGCTGTTTACTCCCAAGAGGGAGTGGATGGGGAGCTGTTAGGAAGTCTGATGTTAGGAAGCCTCACAGATCTGGAAATCTCCTCCTACTGTAAAAAACACTTGAGACTCATCTGAAAGATTAGTCAGATAATTATTTTCCCCCCTGGGCTGGAGGAAACCTGAGCACAGTCTTATCTTTTAAATGTATATATTTGTAATTAATTAAAAATCAAATGCTGTGCCAGTTTCCGGCTTTGCTTGAGAGTGTGTCCAGCAAACCTGATGATACAGACTCTTAAAATCAAACACATCCAAACTCTGAGGCTGTGAGTAAAACACTGAGGCCAAGAACAGCTGTAATCCTGTGTGATTATTACAGGAAGCACAGCCGTCTGTTCTCTCTCTGACTTTATAAACTGATTTATTGGGATCAACACGAATGTTAACAGAGGGAGAATTTTACTGATTGTCTTAAAAGCAATGCACCAATTTAGTAACTCGGTGTAGAAAGTAATTTGTTACAGTACTTGTTACATTACATTTACGTTACTGTGTAATACAACCTGGTTGTCTTAGAGTTATCACATAACAATATAAACCTGAGTCTGACACACCCACACAAATCTGGTAACATTTTATATCACTGATGATTTAACAGTTTTTACTGAGCCAATTTTAATGGCTTTAAACTGGAGAAGGCACCAGTAGGAAGTTTTTGGTTTGACTCTATTAGCACACTAGTGCGTACATGGGGCGCACTGACAGAGGCGAGGCTGCCGGACACTGGCGCCACCGGGCCCTCTGACCACCACCAGTAGGCAACGGGTGAAGTGTCTTGCCCAAGGACACAAAGACTGAGACTGTCCAAGCCGGGACTCGAACCGGCAACCTTCCGATTACAAGGCGAACTCCCAACTCTTGAGCCATGATCGCCATCTTAAAAGTATAATTAAGGCCCCTCCGGTGGTCCTCCTTGGGCTCTTGCACTCTGGGGCCTCTGGATGTCTGGGGCCTGGATCTCCTCCATGCCTGCTTCATGCCCTGGGGGACGGGGCTATGGCTCTCTACATCCTCTAGCAGACCATTACATGGGGAAACCATTTGAATACAAGCGCGCTGATCCACACAGGTGTTCACTGTTCGTAGACTTAAATCACACCTTTCTTGGCTGCTACTTCAAAGCAGATTGTGCGCTGTCTGTCCTGCGTGCTGCACAACAACATTCAATATTTAGTATTTACTGCTGTTTACACTTAGCTAGATTAATGCGATGGTGTTGTGTTTACTATGTTGCTTTGTTTTTTTTTTTGCTTGTTTTCTCTTCTTTCTCTCTCAACAGGTGATCCAGGAGATTTTTTTCCCCCCTTTCTCACTGTCCCTCTCCCCTTCTGTTTCTCTTTTCCTTCCTCTTTCTTTCTCCCTTTCCTATCCCTCACTCATGTCTGTCCCGTCTGTAACAACTGAAAATAAAATAAAATAAAATAAATAATAAAAACAAAGGTTGATCAAATGGACCAATACGGCAATGCCATGATGATCCATTTGGCAAAGTAAATCCATTGTTGGTCTTCAGACAACAATTCTGATGGCTAAAGAACCAAATGGGACAGACAAAAAAAAAAAAAAGTATAATTAAGGTGAAGTTAATGGAAAAGTGGCAGGCATGATGGGACAGAGAAGGTAAAGGTAGATAGTGGGACAGTAGAAGAAGTCAGAGAAGTAAAAAAAATGAGAATATAATTTGAAGAGTAAGATTTGGTCACACAGGGTTAAATAGCACACTTAAAAAGATGAATAAGCATGAGACCGGAGGCATTTGATCATGTAATGTTAGACTGTGGTAAATATAGGTGGGAAAGGCAAATACAGAAATCTGAATTACAGAAAAATACAGTTCAATTAAGGGTAACATAAATATTTCAAATGGGTGTGAAACCGGTGTGATTCTGCGGTTTGTCTGATAATAAAGGTAAAAGAAAGACCTCCAAGTAAATAATTTGCCCACTCCAGCTCCTCTCCCACGGGGGAATTGTAGAAAAGGGCAGCATTTATTTTTACATTAAACATAAAGTATGCATTTACACGTAACATATTTGACATAAGATAAAACAAAAACAACAACATAAAATCCGACATACCTGATAAAAAAAGGTAAAAGAAAGAAAGGCCTCCAAGTAAATAATTTGCCCACTCCAGCTCCTACGACCAAATACAAACAGTGGGGAAGAGGGTTAGCTCAACCTACCACAACTTCCAAGCTAGCAAGGAGATATATTCATGCTAGCATTTATGGCGCCTAAAACACATTTATGATACACACATACTACACACTTGTAACATCTAACAAAAAACAGGCTTAATAATGACAATAATTGAACTAAAATCACAATCAGAAACATCAGGGTGCTAAATATGCATTATGTGTGTTTTAAAGTCTTGGAAAGAAATTATACCAACCTCTCCCACAGGGGAATTGTAGAAAAGGGGAGAGGCAAAAGGGGTACACTGTATTTATAGGGTTGCACCAAAGAAGAAGAAGAAAAGAATGAGGAGGGGCTCTAACTGATAATGAACATAACTACAGGCTTGGAGGTCCTAAAAGTCAGGTATAAAAGGAACGGTTTGGGGGTTTAGGACACATTTTCTTTAATTATAACAATGTGATTTATGACCCTGTTACAGGTGCAGGTCATGGAGTTTATAGAGCGATATTTGTGTTTTTAAGAGCAACAGGTGTTTATATGAAAACAAAGGTCTGAACGATGTCCAGAAGGTGGCGGTAATGCACCTGAAGCTGTTTGCCAACCGCTACAAAAAGATAGAAGAAGAAGAAGCAGCAGCAGCAGCAGCAGGCTGTGGTGGTATCGAGCACTAACGGAATTTTCTCCCGGAGGATGAAGACGTTGCTGACGTCACTGCTCCTCGTGCTCGGTAGGAAAATCGCTCTGATCCCGTTTGAAGGCGCGCGCGCTCACTCAGGCGTGTGCCTTCAAACAATAAGAAGTGTGACGTGTGACGTGAGTTTACTGTGAATCCGCGCGCTGTCCTGAACTTTACCATGTGATAAACCGTGTGTGTCCGCGGCCTGGTGGGGGCGCCGTTGCTCTGTATCCGCTCTTCACTTCGCACTGGAGCAAATATTTAACCCTCACGTGACCCGGCTGAGGGCACCGACCTGTTTGTCGGACAGTAATGATGCGGTAACTGGACTCTTAGCTGGGCTGTTGCTGCTGCAGAGTTTGTGTTATGTTGTCTTTTTAACTGGCAGCTGTAGACCATTTAAACATAAGATATAATTCATCTTCTTCTCTATAAATCCTCTTTTTACAGCAACACTGAAAACAACACACTGTTAACACAAACAAGCCACACAAAACAATATAATGGAAGCCATTATTGACAGTCACCTCATGCACTGTTTGTATATCCACGTCCACACATATTCTGCACAGTTAGCTGCTGTTGAGTAAAAGCAGCGAGCAGCAGACGTCCACAGACATCTGACTTACGATGAGGATAAAAAGTAAAAAGCAGGTTTTCTTCTGTTTCCTGCTTCATGTGTGCTGAGTCAACAATGTTGCGTTGATTAGACGACTAAGCAGCGTCTAAATGTCAGGGTTTAAATCTGAGGCTGTCAAGACGTCGAGCAGGAATTTGCAAAGTGCTGAAAGCTCAAAAAAATCTCTTTCTTCTCTTTTCAACAAGCTCAGAAGATGTTTTTCACCACGGTGTAAGGAAGTCGTCACTAACCTCTGCTGCCTTTGAAACATCCGCTGGTTTTGTGTAATTACTCATTGTGTGGCTGTGATGGACGTTGTGTGTTTGTCACTTCCTGAAGCCAACTGAAACACTCAGTTTGTGTTCTTGTTTGTGTCTCCTGCCAGTTTCCCAGCATGCCCTGCCTGCGGTGGTGGAGGTGTATGAGGGCGTAATGTCTGTCCTGTTGCCCTGCAAGTACTCGGGTTTTATCCCTGAGGACGACCCCACGGTGCTGTGGACTCGTAGTGATCTCAATCCTAAATCTGTCCATGTGAGACGAGAAGAAGCAGATGATCTCAGAGGGCAAAACCAGCGTTACAGCGGGCGCACGTCGATGAGACCTGATGCTCTGGACTCTCTAGACTTCAGCCTCACTCTGAGAAACCCAACAAAGACTGACAGCAGCAACTACACCTGCTCCATCAGCGATGGGACAGAAGATCAGAGACTGAGAGACATCCAGCTCCAGGTCAAAGGTCAGTAATTAACCTGACCTGAACAGAATGAACGTTTTGGGCTCTCTTAAAGTAAGACGTCTGTTAGTGGACTGGTGGTGCTGAGAGAAGCTTTAATGAAGTCAGTCAGGAGAAGACCCTGAAGATCCCAGTGTGTGATCCAAACAGACACCGTCTCTGCTTTTAAGATTAGACGTCAGACTTTATTTTGATAAAGGTCCCTGTGATCTGGATCTTAGTACTCCTCGTTCTTCCCCATCACCAAGTCATGCTCATAGATCTTTGAATTCTGTGTAAAACAAACTCGAGTGTTCTCACAGGTGGATGAAGGTGAAATCAACGTGGTAAGAAAATAGTTGGAGGAACCTAATTAGAAAGGGAGAGATTGAAGTTGTGCTTTGACTATCAGTCATTGCTAACAGCTAACGTGTAGCTTTTACATGTTTCAGTGCAAGTAAGGAATAATCCAACAATAGCTCTTCCAGCCTGATTAAAACCCATGTTAATATATGCTGTATGTGTTTGCATCATATATAGTCAGGACTGCTACACTATCTAACTGGTAGTGTGAGCGATGGTGGTCCAGCCCATTAAAAAGAGTCAGTCTGTCGGCATCTCTCGGGTTTCATTACAACTGTTCATTTTAAAGCTCCGTTTTTAAGAGCTTAGTTTGTTTTGCAGGATGTTTCACAACATGAATATATGTAATTTATCAAACACGTCATATACAAAACGAATATGTGATTAAAACTATGACATTACATGCAAGCTTTAAGTCTAACGTCTCTTCTTCTCCTGTCCTCTTTCTTATCTTTGTCCATCTTCTTTCCTCTCCCTGTGAATTACAGCAGCTGGACTTTTAGCTGCGACACACTGTGAGACAAACTGCACACAGACAGTTTGTGTGTTTGCTGATGTTTGTTAACACTGCATTTGAAATTAGCTGACACTTAAAAAAACATCACGCGGTGTCCGCTGAAAAATTTACTTAAGTAACAAAGTATTTGTACTTTGTTACTTGTGACTCAGTAACATTGATACCCAGATCTAGTAGGTCACGGCTATGCTATTACTTACAGTGTGTCTGCTGTTTCTTCTTCTACTGTTGATATTGTGGTTTCTCGTCCTCTCAGACCAGCAGGTGGAGGTGAAGGTCGTTGGAGGCTCAGACTCCGTCATCCTGCCGTGCCAAACAAAACCTGACCTGCCTGAGGACACCAGAGTGGAGTGGACTCGCTCTGACCAACAACTGGTCCATGTGTATTCAAACAGAAGTGACGACCTGACGAAACAGGACGGACTTTACAGAGACCGAACGAAGATGAACAAAGACCTGCTGAGAACTGGAGACCTCAGTCTGACCCTGAAATACCCCACAGAGAGAGACAGTGGAGGATACATCTGCACCATCTACAGGGACAAAGACATCCTGAGACAGAAAGTAGTGCTGCAGGTCAAAGGTCAGAGCTGCAGATTAAGACCAAAGGTCAATGCAGGAGGTTAAGGTCAGAGGTCATGTTGTGTTTGTTTAACGTTTCTCCACAGAACCGTTTCCGTCCTGGGCCACAGCTCTCCTGGTTTTCCTGCTTCTCGTTCTGGTTGTTTCTGCGGTTCTTTTATTTAGTTTCTGGCATCACATCATGTCATGTGAGTGTCTCCTACTACACTACCCATAATGCCACAGCATGACTTTCCTAAACAGTGTGTGTGCTTCACTGCATTGATCTGACACAGAGGCTGCATGTGGACAAGCTGTTCTTCTTCTGTGGTGGTAAACAGCAGCTGACATGGAAACATGTGCTGACAATCAAAGCGATTTTATTTTCCCGTCCAAAATAAAGTTTCCAACTTTTACAGATGAGTCACTTTATATTCAGGACAGCAGTGGACGTGCTCTGGAGTGAGGCTCACGCTTATCTCCCAGCTGCTGATAACCTGCTGAAGAAGCTCTGCCATGACTTCAGCCATGTGGGAGGAGCCTCTTTACAGCACAAACTCATTCATATCCCTATGCTTTTATTTATTTTATGTTTAGAATTAACCTCTGAAAACCAGCTGTTACCGTCTGTACAGCTCATGTTGTGTTCATTGTCTTCTCAGTCATTCCAGTGGAGGTGGAGTTGGAGGAGGGGGCGGAGTCTGTCCGGCTGCCCTTCAAAACCACAAAAAACCTGCCTGAAGATGTTAAAGTGTTGTGGGAACGCTATGATCCCAGAATGAAGGCCCACGTGTATCACAACGGCTCCGACCTGCCTGTAGAACAGAGCGAGGTTTACAGAGGCCGGACGAGGATGAGGGGAGACCCGCTGAGAACCGGAGACCTGAGCCTGACTGTGGAACAGCCCACAGAGAGAGACGGTGGGGAGTACAAGTGTTTGGTCTGGAGGAGGGGAGACTTCATCAGGAAGAAAACCGTGAGGCTCAGAGTCAAAGGTGTGTGTGTGTCTTTGTGTGTGTGTGTGTGTGTCTGTGTGTGTGTGTCTGTGTGTGTGTGTCTCTGACTGTCTCGTGTCTCCTCTGCAGGAAGAGTTCAGGTCCAGGATCAAACTGCTGGTGAGCAGCTCTGACATGAACCATCACTCCTCCACGTCCAGCACTGTGGTGAAAGCTTTGGATTGTAAACTTTCAGTCACGTATCAGCTTCCTGTCACACACGAGGACTTCCTGTAAAGGTCAAAAGTTCATCTATCAGCAGCTTGTGCATCGTAAAACTCCACCCGAGTGTTTCAGAGGATGATGATTCTCGATGGTGGTCTTTTCAGAAATCAGATATGACACACAATGATGGACAGCAGCACCGCTGCAGTATCAGCGGTTATTCATGTGCGTACTTTAAAGGAAGGAACGAGCAGCAGCATGAGAATAAGCTGTGTGCACTTTCAGAGAGGATGTGGCTTCATCACATGCACAAATCAGCAGTTGCATTTGAGCTTTATTAGCAGAGCTGAGCTCTCTATTTCAACTTGAATCAGTCTTTTTGAATTGAACTTGAACATGTTGTGCTCACAGTCAGAGCCCTGCATGTATCAGTGAGTTACTACAACCATACGTAACGTCCGGCTCTCTGAGGTCAGCTGATCAGTGCTTGTTGGCTTTCTATTCATTATAAAGTGATTGAGCTTTATTACATTTAATAAAATCATGTGAAGAGTGACAGCATGGAGGAACAGAGCTGCTGAAGTGCAGTCTGTTTACATATTTAGGGATAACTATCGTGCCAATGACAGAATATGTTTCTAATTATGGAAGAAATGTCTTTATTAATAATAGAAGAATTGGAGCTGGTGCACACCTGTTTCACTGACTGTTACAATCACTGTTTACACGTATGAATATCTATAAATATGCAAATATTATTAAAGTTATTTTATCCTGTTTTTAAAAAAAATATCTGTTTGTTGCAAAAAAACATATAATTAAAAGTCAATTGACCTTTTTTCTTTAACAACTGTTGGATTATTCAAACAGGGGTGGATCTATGGGGACAAGGGGGGGCAACTGTGTCCCTCCTGTAGAGCCCCCTCCCACCACCACCACCACAACTTCTGTATTCTCAAAATACTTTTCACCTACTCTTGTTTTTCCACAGTGGGAGGTTTTCCACTCTAAAGCTTGTTAAAATCCTCTTGTTCTTGTTTGCAATAAATACAGGGTGGGCCATTTATATGGATACACTGTAATAACATGGGAATGGTTGGTGATATTAAAGTCCTGTTTGTGGCACATTAGTATATGTGAGGGGGCAAACTCCTCAAGATGGGTGGTGGCCATGGTGGCCATTTAGAAGTCGGCCATCTTGGATACAACTTTTGTTTTTCCAATAGGAAGAGGGCCATATGACACATCAAACTTATTGGTAACGTCACAAGAAAAACAATGGTGTGCTTGGTTTCAACGTAACTTTATTCTTTCATGAGTTATTTACAAGTTTCTGACCACTTATCAAACGTGTTCAATGTGCTGCCCATTGTGTTGGATTGTCAATGCAACCCTCTTCTCCCACTGTTCACACACTGATAGCAACACCGCAGGAGAAATGCCAGCACAGGCATCCAGTATCCGTAGTTTCAGGTGCTGCACATCTCGTATCTTCACACCATAGACAATTGCCTTCAGATGACCCCAAAGATAAAAGTCTAAGGGGGTCAGATCGGGAGACCTTGGGGGCCATTCAACTGGCCCACGACGACCAATCCACTTTCCAGGAAACTGTTCATCTAGGAATGCTCGGACCTGGCACCCATAATGTGGTGGTGCACCATCTTGCTGGAAAAACTCAGGGAACGTGCCAGCTTCAGTGCATGAAGAGGGAAACACATCATCATGTAGCAATTTCAAATATCCAGTGGCCTTGAGGTTTCCATTGATGAAGAATGGACCCACTATCGTTGTACCCCATATACCACACCAAACCATCACTTTTGTTGTTCCAACAGTCTTGGAGGATCCATCCAATGTGGGTTAGTGTCAGACCAATAGTGGTGGTTTTGTTTGTTAACTTCACCATTCACATAAAAGTTTGCCTCATCACTGAACAAAATCTTCTGCGTGAACTGAGGGTCCTGTTTTTGTTTTGCCCATTCTGCAAATTCTGTGCTGATCTGGGTCATCCTCGTTGAGATGCTGCATTAGCTGGAGTTTGTAAGGGTGCCATTTGTGAGTACGTTACAGCCCTAGCTGGGCCTCCTGATACACCTGTCATTCTATGGCATTTGTGTCTCCACAGCTCTGCGTAAGGCTGAGCTGAAAGCTGCTCTTGTGTCTGGCTTGGTGGAGAAAGGGATAGTGGCCTTGCCAGTGTCTGCCAGTCCACTTGAGCATGGTGTAGCGTCTCAGCCTGTTCCGCAGGTGCCAGCTCAAGCTGTAGGTCCATTGGTGTCGACACCTGTTGCTCAGGGGCTGCCTGAGGACAAACCCATGACATTGCCTCGCTTCGAACCTCTCTCCATTGAATCAAGTGTAGGATCGAAGCAGGACGCTAAGCTCCGTGTCCGCCTGGCTCGTCTCCAGTTGGAAAAGGAGGATCGTGAGAGGGAGTTCCAGCTAAAGAAGGAGTTGGCGCTTAAGCGTTTAGACGCAGAGCTTGCCAGAGCCAGGGAGGTTGAATTGAAAAAGGTGCAGGCGGAGACAGCTGTTAAGTTGCGACAGTTGGAACTCCAGCAGGCTTCCCTTCCTGCGACTGCTTCTATTCTGCAGGCAGAGGCACCATTTGATGTGGGGAAGAACAGTCGTCTGGTTCCAGTGTTTCGCGACACTGAGGTTGACAGTTATTTTGAGTCCTTTGAGCATATAGCCACAGCATTGCACTGGCCACAGGATTCGTGGGCTATTTTGCTACGAGGTAAGCTGGTAGGTAAGGCTCAGGAAGTTTGTTCCTCATTGTCAGCTCAGGACAGTCTGAATTATGACAAGCTGAAAAGTGCCATCCTGCTAGCTTATGATCTAGTCCCAGAAGCTTATAGGCAGCGTTTCCAGGGATTAAAAAGGGGACAGGGTCAATCCTACCGAGATTTTGCAAGGAAGAAAAGTGTGCTTTTTGATGGGTGGTGTGTGTCCAGCAAAGCTATTGACCTGGCGTCTATGCGTGAATTAATGCTGGTGGAGGAATTTAAGAACTGCATCCCCGAGCAGATCGCAGTATACCTCAGTGAACAGAAGGTTTCCTCATTACAGCATGCTGCAGCACTCGCTGATGAGTTTGCCCTCATCCATAAAACCAGTGTCATTAAGCATGACCGACGCGATGACCTAGTGAAGGTTAGTAATGTGCCAGCTACACAGTACCCAAAGGGTGAGGCACTTGTTTCCCATTCCAAGGCAAAACGAAAATGTTTTTTCTGTTTCAAGTCTGGCCATTTAATAGCAAATTGTGAGGCCTACAAACAGAAACAGTCAGTCTTGAGAGTTAGGAGTGTGCCAGCTAACAAAGCCGATACAGGCGTGGTTTCAAGACCCAAAACAAAGCTTTGCTTCTTCTGCCACAAACCTGGCCACCTGATTGCTCACTGTACGAAAGCCAACTCAAAGCAAAATTAATCTGTTTTCAAAAGAGTGAACTGTGGTTCACAAACAGACAAAGTTGCCAGTCCCAGGCAACAATTGGAGCATAATTGCTCAGTGGTGTCATTTGGTCACTGTCAGAGATCAACTAATTGTAATCTGCCACCTGTTGACCATCTTTCGGGTCCAGATGACCTGCAGTGTGAAACATTGTGTACGACACAAACATTCCAACCTGCACCTCTGGCTAACCAGCATGCCTGTCGCCGTGACCTAGCAAAGAAGTGCCTGAAAAGTGTTTCGTTAAGGCCTTCTAGCTATCCGCTGGGCTCTCCTTATGTAATGGCTCGAAAAACATCTGGCTGTCACTCAAAACACTATTTTGAGGGAATTGAGCCAACCCCATTCAGTGTTTTGGACCCATCGAAAAGGTCTTGGCGGATTCGGCAGGCTATGCCTAACCGTTATTATGGTGCATGGTAAGTGATATGGTTAAAAGTTGGGTAGGACATTCTGTGACAAACCACTGGTTTGTATTTATGGGAGGGGGTGTTACGGCCCTAGCTGGGCCTCCTGATACTGCCCTTGTGTGGGCGTGGTGTTTTTCTCCGCCTCCTCCTCTCTTGCCACTTCTACCCCCTCTGTTTCTCTCACTCTCCTCTCTCCCCAGGACACAGCTGCTCTTGGTTAGCCTCGTTTGCCACCTGAATCCAGTCAGCAATCACCTCTGAGGCTATTTAAGCTGGGGATGAGCTGTGAGCAGGGTGGATTTTCTCTGGTGTTCCCAAGTGGGGTGTTCTCTGGTGTCTCTGCTTTGTGTTCTTGGGGTGTAGTTATCCTGCCTGAAGTGTGGAGTTGTGGAAACAGTATCGCTGCTTTACGTGAGTAGTGTGGGCTTGTGGGCCTTGGCAGCAGTAAAGCCAGCTGCTGTTAGTGACAGGGTGAGCTTGTGGGCTCCTGGAAGTGCCTCCTCGTGGTGTGGAGTTTTTGTTTGGTTGTTGTGTTCTTTGTTGTTGCAACCTTTTTCCCTTTTTCAAAGTGTTATTGGTAAAACGACGTTGCCGGCTGTTTATGTTAAGATTATCTATAATAAAGACTATTTTATTTACTAAAAACACCTATATGTTTCCCTTTCATTCTGTTCTGGACTCATTTGTTACTGGTCCCCTCACTCGCATGCCTAGACCCCTTCGGGGGGACGTAACAGAGTAGCTAATAACTGCCGAAGGGATGTTCGACTAATGCCACTCTCCAGTGACATGCGGCGAGTGCTACGCTGTGGGCTCTTGCTGGATGAAGCTAGGACAGCCACTGATGTTTCTTCATTAGTGACAATTTTCTTGCGTCCACATTTTGGCAAATCCAACACTGAACCAGTTTCACAAAACTTAGCAAGCAGTTTGCTAACTGTAGCATGGGAGATGGGTGGTCTCGTAGGGTGTGTTGCATTGAAATGTGCTGCAATGACCCAGTTACTGCGTTCACCAGATATCAACACAATTTTGATACCTGTTAACCTCTTCAACATGTCAATGGCTGTGAACAAAGGGAAACTTGTAAATAACTCATGAAAGAATAAAGTTACGTTGAAACCAAGCACACCATTGTTTTTCTTGTGACATTACCAATAAGGTTGATGTGTCACATGACCCTCTTCCTATTGGGGGGAAAAAAAATAAAAAATAAAAAGTTGTTTCCAAGATGGCCGACTTCTAAATGGCCACCATGGTCACCACCCATCTTGAGGAGTTTGCCCCCTCACATATACTAATGTGCCACAAACAGGACTTTAATATCACCAACCATTCCCATGTTATTACGGTGTATCCATATAAATGGTCCACCCTGTAGGTTTCAAAATGTTTCTGTGGATATTTCACTGACTCCATTTACATATAGATGATTTTCACACCTCATGTAAATGTTTCTAGATCTGCCAATGTTCACAGCTGGTACAAACTAGACTTACAGGCGACCGCTTCTGGTCCCCAGGCCGTATGTTTGAAAGTCAATAAATAACACTGAGAGACAGTCGACGGTTTGATCTCCTACAAAAATAAAATTAAGTAGAGCCTGAAATCTGTTCCAATAGAAACTGTGTGAATCCTCTGTGGGGCTTTGTTTTGTTACAAAAACATCGCAAATATGAATACTGCATAAATCCTGGAACAAAGCATTTATATTAGCTGTTGGAGTCCAGTCACTCTGACATGTTTGACTGCAGATCCTGGCTGTGTGCTGGCCAGTTGTCGCTGTCTCACTCCAGCTCGGAGGATCCAAGCAATGCTGCTCCATCTGCACTCTGCTGGCCTGTCTCCTCCTCCTTCAGTCTCTCCTCCTCCTCCTCCTCTTCCTCCTCCTTCCATATGGTTCAGTGAAGCCTGTAGCTCCACCTGCCTGACAGCAGCAGATAACATGCACCTCCTGTTACATCTCCAGGATGTCTGAACACGAGCCCACGAACACGTCCACGTGAAGAGACCTCATTAAAACAGCAGAGCTGCGATAAAATGTTGCGTTCAGTGCGCATCTCAGTCACAGCTGCGATCAGCTGAGTTATGATCAGAGATGAAAAAGCACCTCTCATATTTAAAACTGTTTCCTGAACAAATCAAATGTATTATTGTATTTATGGATTCATGTACTGATTGATTTTGCCTTCCAGAGTCAACAGCTCATTTAACAGCCTGTTTATCGTATTTAACATTGTCACCATGACTACCACGGCTGTAGTTCTCATTATTTAAACCATGATATAATCAGAGGTGGGTCGAGTATCCAAAAATTGTACTCAAGTAAGAGTAGCATTACTTTAAAATATTATTACTCAAGTAAAAGTGAAAAGTAGTCGTCAAAAAAGTTACTCGAGTAAGAGTAAAAAAGTACTTGGTGAAAAGACTACTCAAGTAGCGAGTAACTGTTTGAAATGTCCGATTTATTTTTTAAATAAATGTTATCTGACAAACAAAAATAAATAAATATACAAATTTTAGTATTTTCAAAAGGAATATATGTAAAAACATCAACAAAATAAGGCACAACAATTCTAATTTCAGATTTCAGTTTTTCACAACATAAAGCTTTTTTCACCAAAACCTGCAGTAAATAATATAAATATATAAACAGTGCAAACAATTTCCAGTGACAAGATACACTGTAAACCAGCGGTCTCCAACCTTTTTTGCTCCACGGACCGGTTTATGCCCGACAATATTTCACAGACCGGCCTTTAAGGTGTCGCGAATAAATACAACAAAACAAAACTAGTACCGGTACCAAAAAAAGAAGATTTATTCATAACACACGTGAAAAGACCCAGGAAAACCGAGTAAACGATCAAAACGATAACAAAATAACGCTGAAAACCGATAAAAACCCTGAAAACCATAGATTTCACACCTGAGCCAGAAAAAAACACCTCTGCACATGAAAAAACTCTTAATACACCAAAGAAACACATGACAAGCAACAGGGGTGGGTAAAGGGTGAGAGATTGTGCGTGTGTGTGTGTGTGTGTGTGGGCGTGTGTGTGTGTGTGTGATATGTCATAGTGCTTGAAACACACATGAAAATATATTAAAGGTTGATTCTTTTTTTCTTTTGGTTTGTGGAACAAAAATCAGCAACAAAGAAACTCGTGCTGCCTTTAGGTGCACTTGGTAAATTCAGGAATTTCTAATCCAAACCACAGCAGGTTGTTTTAAAGGCTTTTCTGGGCTAATGTTTGTTTGTTGGCAGAAACATGTCTGTGATCGCTGTGTTGTTCTTTTTGATGCAGGATTTCATGTAACTCGGTGCTAAAATCATAACAGTTAAGTTTAACAGTTCTAGTGCTCATGCGTCAGCTAGCATGCAGCCTGTTTCAGTTGCTCCTGCTTTTACTGGAGCGATCGTGGCTCAAGAGTTGGGAGTTCGCCTTGTAATTGGAAGGTTGCTAGTTCGAGCTCCGGCTTGGACAGTCTCGGTCGTTGTGTCCTTGGGCAAGACACTTCACCCGTTGCCTACTGGTGGTGGTCAGAGGGCCCGGTGGCGCCAGTGTCCGGCAGCCTCGCCTCTGTCAGTGCGCCCCAGGGTGGCTGTGGCTACAATGTTGCTGCCATCACCAGTGTGTGAATGTGTGTGTGAATGGATATGTAAAGCGCTTTGGGGTCCTTAGGGACTAGTAAAGCGCTGTACAAATACAGACCATTTACTCTTTACTCTAACTTTTTCTTACTTATTTCTTTGTCCTTTACTGAGTGTGTTCCTCTGTTTAAAAGCTTTCTTTTCAAACATCGAGAGAGTTTTTGTTCTGCTGTTACTTTCACTGAGGAATGGGACTGCAGCACAGCAGCTACACACCAGAGATCAGCTGAGCCGCCTGATGCTGGTGTTGCAGATTAACTGGTGTCTCAGATTAACTGGAGACGGTCAAACAGATGTGTGACAGACTTTAAGGAGCTGCTGCCAACAAACCAGCAAATAAACACTGAATATTTCATGTGTGACATTTGTGAGGTTGCCTTAAACACAGTCCGTCAGTCTTTTTGCTCTTGAACAATGAAATATTAAAAACTGTCTCGAGTTTATTTGGTGATGTTCTCGTGCACGAGGCGAAAACAGCAAACAAACGTCACAGTAAATCTTTCCAGCTGATGTTAGGCATCCTCCACCTGCTGAATCCACTTCAGCCTCTTCCTGCTCATGTTCCTGTTTAGAGGCACAGTCGGCCTGAAAATGGAGAAAACTGAACACAGGAATATTTGGATTTTCCTTCTTTTTCTCTGCTCATGTTCAACTTGTCTGATTCAAGCTGGGAATATTTATTAGAAACAAAGTGAATAATATTATTTTATTATCACGTTGATGCAGCACATGGTTCAGTTAGCTTTGTATAAACACGTGTTAGAAATGTTCTTCAATCAGCTCTTTTTACTCTCATTTCACAGCCAGGACTTTTTTACTTTTACTTGAGTAAAGAAGTTGAATTAGTACTTGGAGTATTTTTAACAGTAGTACTTCTACTTCAGTACACACTGTGTGTACTTTTACCACCTGTGTCTGAGACCTCCTTCAGGGTCCACCTGAAGCTCTCAGTCTGCTGTGGAAAAAGGAAATCCAGGTGAGTTTCTCCTGATCACCTGAGGCCGTCATTACTGTGTGAACCCACACACCACTCCTCACTCCTCCCACCTGCTGCACACAGTCACTTGCTGTGTCCCAATTCGGGGTCTGCACGCTTGAAGTACGCACACTACGCGTACTACGGACGGTGCGTACTATAAGTACGGGAAGTGCGGAAGTGAGAGGCTTGTGAAATGGGACGGTATATGCTTCGTCGCGCTGTTCAGGTTGCCTAGCAACCATGATACTAACCGCGAGACACGTTACATACAGCTTTGTTTGACAGAAATGAAGGAGAAAAATGTTTTGTTGGTCATTCATTTTTGTCATGACATCACTTTGATTAGTTGAGTATCTGAGGCTGAGACCACAGGACTGTAAAACATGATTCAAGGGCTTCATTTCTGTACTGAACAGTCATTTAAGATTAGCTAGTAAACAATAATTAGTTAATGTTGTTCATGAGACTAAAGTCATCTCACTGTGGTAATGTAAATATAATATGGCCAATATTATAGTATTGTCAGATTATTATGATATATATATATATATATATATATATATATATATATATATATATATATATATATATATATATATATATATATATATATATATATATAAAATCTATATCACTGACTTTCAGCTTGTTGTGTTTGTGGATATATGACTGACTTTAATTATCCATAAAATCATCAGATTCTCTGTAAGATTAAGGTCGACTATATGTATATTTAGAAGTAGAGGCTTTAAAACCAAGTTAATGCTGAAAGTACAAACATCACTAGTGTCACATAACTTTGCCACATGTGGCCAACAGCAATGTTTTAATGTTCTTCGTTATTAAACATTCGCACATGAATAAGTGACGTCATATTCAGTACTTACTTTTGACAGTTCACTTTTCGGCCGCTCCCTTCTGCCGTATTTTGCGGCAAAATTATCCACACCCACCGCCGCGCTATGAATTGTGGGATATATGGGACCACGAAGCGTGCACCGGACCACGCTTGATATTTGGGGAAATCGACGGCGCATTTGGAGTATGCATTTGAAGTACACTTCGAATTGGGACAGCCGTCGTCGCGTGGCGGTAACGTAACCACACTTGAAATGCGTACTTCAAGCGTGCAGACCCTGAAATGGGACACAGCGACTGAGTACAGGCTGATTCCTGTAAAGGGAGAGGCAGGAAGAGGCGGAGCAACAGCTGAAAAACAAGAAGCTCAACGTCATTTTGCAGAAGTGAAAGTGTGAGAGAGCAGCAGCAGAGCTGCAGTCGAGTCCTGTTTGTCTCTAAAAGAAGATTCACTGGAGTCCATCAGGTTTCTCTCAGCAACAGTGGTGAGTGCAGCTGATCACACTTCCTGTTTCTACACAAATCTTCACTCTGTTCACTTCATCAGGGCCACCTCATTTCTCCATGGTGCCACGTAGGCTGCGTCCACACTCGCCCGGATAGATTTGAAAACAGCGCTCCGCGTCCACACTTGTGTTTTCAGTCGTTTTCACAGAGTTGTGCGTCCACATTAAAACGGCTGAAAACGCTTACGTTCCAGTCCTGCGCTTGCGTGAAACGCAAGACAATTCAACCGGTCTCATTTCTTTCTGCCGCTTATTTACTTTCCAGCTGTTTGAAATGTCGCAGCAAAAGGTGGAGGAAAAGCACAGAGTTTTTTAAATGGACTCACAATGAGGTGGAGTTGTTGCTGCGAGTAACACAAAAGTACAAAGTTGCAAAAGTGAGAGAGAAATAAAGAATTTGAAGAAAAGCTCTGTGGAGCATGTACGGACTGATATTCATCTTTAATAGGACTGTCAAAACTGCAGCTGTATAATGCTCTCCACTATCTTTGTTTAATTGGTCACATGACTGCATCACATGACTAACATGCGTCATTGTTTTAGAAAGTCTCTGTTTTCACTGTGACGCTAACGCACCGTCGCCAAATGTTTTGTTTTCAAAATGTTTTCCTTGGAGAAAACGCCGTCTCAGTGTGGAGGCCAAAGCGGAGAGAAAACAGTGCTTTTTCAAACGAAAACGCATTAGTGTGGACGTAGCCTAAACAATTGGTCACACCGGTATGACCAGCCATTCGAGCAAAAACAAAAGAAAATCTCTGCAACTCTGAAAGTCTCTGTGTGGTCAACAACACATTATGCCCATATCGCTGGCTAAACCAATCAGAGAGAGGGCAGGACCTCTCTGATTGGCCGTGGTCCAGATATTCCTGCAGGACTACGTGTGTACGTTTGAAAGTGCAGGAGGTGAGCAGCCTGATAGGATGGATGTATCTGTGGGTAATGAGAAAAGAACAATTGATAACTTTTTCGTTAAGGCCGGTGCTCTGACACGGAGCCATCAACCTCTCAGTGTCTAACAGTCGAAGAAGCTGTTGAAGAATCTTGTTCTGTGTGTGATGCTGCTGTCCGCTCTGTTGTGTCTGAGATTGTATGTACAGCTTTGTATCTGCAGGTCCATGGATGCAAGTGTTGTTCCTATAATCCTCTCTGCAGACTTTCTGACTCTTTGCAGAGCCTTCCTCTCTGTCTGTGTAGTGTTTCTATACCAGACAGTGATGCCTGCGGTGAGGATGCTCTCTATCAGTCCTCTGTAGGCCTGGGTGAGAGGGTGGTGGTTCATGCCGGCTTTCCTGAGCAGCCTAATGAAATAAAGCCTTTGCTGGGCTTTTTTCACTGTTGCTGTAGTGTTGAAAGTCCAACTCAGGTCTGATGTAACCTGCAGTCCCAGGAATCTGTGGCTGTTTGTCCTCTCCACCTCCGTCCCTTTGACGATAAGAGGTTGCAGGGGAGGGGGTTCTTCCAAAAGTCCAGTATTAATTCCCTGGTCTTGTCCGTGTTGAGGATGAGGTGAAGAAGCTTCAGTGATTAAAAGAAACTTTTCTCTCCAAGCTCCTCAGACTACTGACGCTTGTTTCTCTCTTTTTAAAAATGAAATTTAAAGTGAATTTTGAATCAAATGTTTCTTTTCTTTCTCCCTCAGAGTGCAGACATGTCTGCTGCCAGCAATCTGCGATCTGAAGATCAGTTTCTGTGCTCCATCTGTCTGGATGTGTTCACTGATCCAGTCTCTACACCATGTGGACACAACTTCTGCAAAACCTGCATCAGTCAGCACTGGGACATGAATCAGAGCTGTCAGTGTCCCATGTGTAAAGAGACTTTCTACACTCGACCTCAGCTGAGGGTCAACACCTTCATCTCTGAGATGGTTGCTCAGTTCAGACGTGAAGCTCAGCAGAAAGCCAGCAGCAGCTCAGAGCAACAAGCTGCCAAACCAGGAGAAGTTCCCTGTGACGTCTGCACTGGAACCAGACTGAAGGCCCTGAAGTCCTGCCTGGTGTGTCAGACCTCCTACTGTCAGACTCACCTGGAGCCTCATCTGACACTGAAAGGCCTGAAAAGACATCAGCTGATTGATGCTGTGGAGAACCTGGAAGGCAGGATGTGCACGAAGCACGATAAACTCCTGGAGCTGTTCTGTAAGACCGACCAGACATGTGTCTGCATGCTCTGCCCTGTTTTAGACCACAAGTACCACAAGTTTGTTCCTCTGAGAGAAGAATATGAAGGAAAGAAGGCAGAGCTGGAGAAGACAGAGGCTGAGATTCAGCAGACGATCCAGAAGAGACGACTGAAGATTCAGGAGATCACAGAGTCGGTGAAGATGAGTAAAGATGCTGCAGACAGACAGAAAGCAGAAGGTGTTCAGGTCCTCACGGCTCTGATGGAGTCTGTTGAGAGACGCCTGAAGGAGCTCATGAAGGAGATCGAAGACAAACAGGAAGCTACAGAGAAACAGGCTGAAGGTCTCATCAAAGATCTGGAACAGGAAATCTCTGAGCTGATGGAGAGAAGCTCTGAGGTGGAGACGCTCTCACGCTCTGAAGACCACCTCCACCTCCTCCAAAGCTTCTCCTCCCTGAAAGCTGCTCCACCCAGCAAGGACTGGACAGAGGTCAGAGTTCATCCACCATCATATGAGGGGACTGTGGGGAGAGCTGTGGCTCAGCTGAAGGAGACAGTCTGGAAACCCATGAAGAAGAAGCTGTTTGAGGCTGAGCTGCAGAGGGTCCAGCAGCATGAGGTGGACGTGACTCTGGATCCTGATACAGCTCATCCTAATCTCATCCTGTCTGATGATGGAAAACAAGTGTACTGTGGTGATGTGAGGAAGAAACTTCCAGACAACCCAGAGAGATTTTCTTACTGTCCTGGTGTTTTAGGAGAGCAGAGTTTCTCTTCAGGCAGATTTTACTTTGAGGTTCAGGTTAAAGGAAAGACTGAGTGGGATTTAGGAGTGTCCACAGAGTCAATCAACAGGAAGGGAATAATCGCACTGAGTCCTGAGGATGGTTTCTGGACTGTGTGGCTGAGAAATGGAAATGAGTACGAAGCTCTCGATGACCCTTCAGTTGATCTCTGTCTTCATCCTGGTCCTGAGAAGGTGGGGGTGTTTGTGGATTATGAGGAGGGTCTGGTCTCCTTTTATGATGTAGGTGCTGCAGCTCTGATCTACTCCTTTACTGGCTGCTCCTTCACTCACAAACTCCACCCATACTTCAGTCCCAGTAACAATGATGGAGGTAAAAACTCTGCACCTCTGATCATCTGTCGTGTCAATCAAACTGATCAACGACTGATTTAATTTGATGAATGATTGATTTTTCTTGAAGGGAACAAATGAACATATTGAGTGTAAATCCTCTACAGTCTCCATGTTTCTATAGAATCTGATCATCAGGACTCTGATTCACACTTTGATTCTCATGGAGTTTGATTTGAACAGAAGAAAAGTTGAATCAGGAAATGTTCCCACTGATGGAGACTCGAGCTGAAGAGCAAATATCAGAGAATAAATGTCCAAAAGCTTCATTTACAATAAAGTTTGTTCAATGCTTTGAGTGAATCCAGACTCATGTGTGGCTGTTATACGGAGCATCAGAGTCCAGCTGAGTTATGTTGGATACAAACTGCTTATTTTGGCTCTGTGAGCAGTTTTGTTCACTGAAAACTGATGAGACGGATAATATTCATAGAACTCTGTAGAGATTGATGCATCCATGTTCTCCACCTGCAGGTGTGGAGGAGAAAGGTGGAGCACAGACTGCTGCATCCTTCCAGTCACATCATTGTGATGATTTGGGTTAAAGATAAACAGAGTTGAACGGCTGCAGTCACAGCATCAAGACGATGCTGAAGCTGAGCTGTCAGTGAAGATGTTTCACTGTGATTTGATTTGAAGAATAGAAAGTGTGTGTGGCGGCTGACAGCTGCAGTCTCTGTTAGTCTGCATAACACACACACAACTTTCCCCCTGAGGCAACGATCCAGCAACAACAACACACACTGTTAAAGAACACTTTACTGTTTAACCCTTTAAAGCCGGTCGGAGCGGGCACGCTCTCTTTTGCGTAACTATTTTTAAATCCCGGTAGCACAACAACCACGTAAGCTCGCGCAATAACTTTTTTTGCATATGAAACCGGAGGAGTTGTACTTACATCTTATGCCATCAGCTTGTCCTCGGTCACAGTTTCCTTCCACATATAGTTTTGCAAAAACTGCATAAAAAGCACTTGCAGCAACAAAAACATAATATTCCAGAAACACGCTTTGCCAATCTGATCAGCTGTTTGTAACACTTTCTACATTGAAATAGACGTCAGCGCGAACAATCACATGTCCGCCATTTCCTGCCCGAAACCGGAAGTGATGTCATTTTCGCGGAAAATGTAGTTTTTTACTTGTAGGCCTTGAAAGCCTATACAGGTGTTTTTAAAAGTCATGTTTGACTTTATGCTTTTCTGAATAGTTTCTGGGATGCTTAGAACTCGAATTGCACTGCTTGAAATAGTTTATTTTGATGCACATGCTGTTTTCTTTGCAAATTTGCATCAAAGGATTGTTTTTCGTTTTTCTGCAGTTTATAAAAATTGGTGTATCTCAAAAATAAAACTATGAAGACACTCAAAATTAATTTCCTGTTGTTGTAAACTATTTTTTGCAACTTTTTTGTATTTAAAGTTTTGAGTGATAAACCTCTTAAATTTGTCCAAGTAGAAATATATGTAAAAAACAAAACAAAAACGATTTAAATTTTTTTGTAGTTTATTGCACTTTTTTGCAATTTATGTAATTACTATGGACTTAATGCATACATTTTATTAAAATATAATGGATTGCATTTATATAGCGCTTTTAGGGACCCTCAAAGTGCTTTACAATACCACTATTCATTCACTCTCACATTCACACACTGGTGGAGGCAGCTACAGTTGTAGCCACAGCTGCCCTGGGGCAGACTGAATATATATGGGATATAACAGTTGTATTGATGTATAGCAACTTAAAATGCTCCATGCTTTGACCTATGTCCTTGTTAGCCTTGATAAACCTTGATCTTCCTTCATTAAACCTTGAAATTTCTTTCACCTTTGAACTTAAGGCTTAAATTAAACCTTTGTTAAAAACCTTCTTACCAACTTGTAATTCCAACTTTCTGCATTAAACATGTATCTTATCATATAAACACTCCATCACTGAGAGAACTGTAACTTTAGGCAGAACCAAATGAAGCAGCTAATCTCGTCAAAATCAGGGGTGTCACTAGGTGTTAAGGACAGGGGGGGCTTAGCCCCCAAGAGATGCACACGATATGAACGAACGTAGTGAATGAGCACAAAATTTCACAAACAGAAAATAAAGACTGAGAAATTGTTTTCCTACTTTTTTGGACAGATTAAACATCCTAGGCCACCAATAGATCTATTGTTTTATTTCAGTCTGTTTTATAATACAGGACAACAAGAAAACAGAGGAAATGTGTTTGCTGCATCAATACCAAGAAAAAAACTGAAAATAAAAAAGTACATCATTTTTATGGCTGCAATCACCAGTTACTTGGTGGAAGCGTCAAAGAATGACGTCTGTTTTTAAGAGTGGCAAATCGGTCAACCACTCTGTTGTGACTCAGATGCTGAAGCGTGCCTTTTTCAATAGACATGACTGCAAGACTGTGAAGTCTTTTCTGACCCATTGTTTGACGCAGCCAGGAGTGCAGCCGACGCAGTGCACTAAAGGACCTTTCGCACGAGCAGCTGCTGACAGGCACTGTTAGGGCAACTTGGATGGTTGCCTTCTGAGAGGGAAACATGTCTGAATCAAGGAGGTTGTACACAGACAACATATTTTTGGGTGGACATCCAGCCTCTGTTTTCCGGGTAAGAAAGTTTCTGGCCACCAGAACCTCCTCTTTTTTCAGGTGAAGTCTGTAGTGCTTTGCAAGTTTATTCAAGTGTGTGTCACTTGAGTGTCACTCAAGAAGTTTTCAGATTTAGGACTGCATGCCTGGATGCCTTTTAGCAGCCCTGCATCTACACTGCAAAATCTTTGATCAAGCTCGCCAACCATCCGATCCACACAAGTAACAAGTAACTCTCTTTTCAATGTGTCTGAGTTGTTCGATTCAGTGCGTGAACCCACAGTTGCCTCCAGGACAAAATCCTCCATCATCTGTTTGTGCCTTGTCTTGGCACCTGGTCCAGGGATACTGTGGCTGTTGCACAGGGCCTTGGTTTTCTCATACAGCTCTGTGGCAAATGCATCTGAGTGTTTGCCCTTAAGTGTGTCACACACAGCTTGTTTGCAGATAAAAGCTTCTGCCAGGTCTAAAGTCTCTTTCTGCAGGAACTTGTTGAGTCCTTCGGTTACAGACAGAATCGACTGAAACATCAGTAGTGCATAGACTGCTGAGAACTTGTAGAGCTTTGCTCTGAGACCAACAGCTATGGGGGATCCAATTGCAGATAGGCACTCCAAAATGGCAGGCAATGTCTCAAGAACTGCACTGATTGCTCGCAACTGACATGCCCAGCGAGTGTTTGAAAGTTGCACAAGCTCAGTTTTTGTCAATCCAAGCTTTGCCTGACTATGAGTTGCTGCAGCGGCTTCATAATTTTCCCATTTAACCCTGTGCGGTTATTAGAGGAGACACAGCCGTCTGTCCTCTCTGTGGTATTTATTCTGGACAACACGGATGTCAACAGGGTCAGTGTTCATCTGATTATTAATATTTAATATTAATAATTATTATAATTCTATTATCATTAAAATAATGAGCACTACAGCCATGCTACTTTCAGCTGTCCAATAATGTTTGTAATGACTTGTAGTCATAGTGATGATAATAAATATGATAAACACAGACAGTTAAATGAGCCACTGACTCACTCTGGGAAATAATTACTTATGGGAAAAAACATAAATAATTCAGTTAATACATTAATCAGTAAATACAAAGATGTTTCGATGCGTGCAGGAAAAATTGAAGGTAGCTCAACTGAGTGACGTGTTGTTGTCTGCTGGTAGCTGCTGTCATGTAGGCGGAGCTACAGGCTTCACTGCGACATATGGAAGGAGGAGGGGGAGGGGCAGAGATAGACCAGCAGAGTGCAGGCAGAGCAGCATCACTTGGATCCTCCGAGCTGGAGTCCTGCTGTGAGACAGCGACAGCTGGCCAACACACAGCATCTACAGTCACACATGTCAGAGGACTCCAACAGGAAGAGCAATAAATAACACTGAGAGGCAGTCGACGGTTTGATCTCCTACAAAAATAGAATTAAGTAGAACCTGAAATCTGTTCTAATAGAAACTGTGTGACTCCTCTGTGGGGCTTTGTTTCGTTAGGAAAACATCACAAATATTAATACTGCATAAATCCTGGAACAAAGCATTTATATTAGAGTAGAAACATCACCTGTATATAAATGATGGTGTCAAACGTATGGCCTGGGGGCCAGAAGCGGTCGCCTGTAAGTCTAATTTGTACCAGCTGTGAAAAATATAACAAGTGTAAAAAAGAAAAAAGGTTTAATTCAAATTTATCTGTGCAGAATTTTTATTTTATTTTATCTTTTGCAGCAAGCAGAAGAATGTGCCATCATTTTTTATTTCTTTTTTTATTATAAAATAACTTTATTAACATATCCATATTCATCCATGTAAACAGGGATTGTAACAGTCAGTGAAACAGGCGTGCACCATCTCCAGTCATCTATTATTAATAAAGTGATTTCTTCCATTAAACGTATAGAAACATATTCTGTCATTGGAACAATTTTATCCCTAAATATGTAAACAGACTGCGACACTTCGCTCTGGTCCTCCATCCGTTCACTCTTCACATGTTTTTATTAAGTGTAATAAAGCTCGATCACCTCATAAGAAATGAAATTTCAAGACAAACTGTCACAAAGTGATTAAAATTGTGTAAATAAGTCAAAGGACGCCTGCACAGGTGGGACGTCAGCGTCTTTATTCAATCTTCTGTGTCATGTTCTGTACCCAGAATCATCACCATCTGAAACACTCGGATGGAGGCTCGCGATGCACAAACTGCTGATAGAGGAACTTTTGACCTGAACAGGAAGTCCTCGTGTGTGACAGGAAGCTGATACGTGACTGAAAGTTCACAGTCCACAGCTTTCACCACTTTATTCCTTTTTGTTACGAGGGTAAAAAATACGGTTGATGCTGCATTTGAGTTAATTGTTAACTGATCACAGAGAAGCATGAGCGCACGTTTATTGTTTAATAGAGCTCGTAATCTTTACAGAGATAGAGATGCAGGCTGAGGACAGAACAACCTCCACCTGAGAGGAGACGGGCACCATCATATCATTGCCTACATATCTGATCTGAACACGCTCCGTCTTAGTGACTCGGTGTTTTGTGTCTGTTTGATGTCCGTGGGGATAAAAACCAGAGGCTCTGATGTTCGTGTTGACGTCTTTATTTCAGGTTCTGAGTGAACAGGAAGTTTCTGGACCAACAACGTTAACAAAGGACGGCGTTGTAGCCGCTGTAGTCAGCTTACTCACAGTAAAACCTTTAAATTCACCTGACTGCTGTAGTATCTGATTGTTGCTTTCAAAGTAAACACACTCCATCTACACAGAGGCAGAAAGCTTCAGCTGCTGTGAGGTGTGCACCTGTGTCCACACCTGTGGTTCCTACCAGAGGTCGGTCAGTCGTATCCTGTGCTCTCATTGGTTGCTTGAAGACTTCATGCCACTGCAGTTTATCAGGCAGGTGTGTCTGTGTGTGGATCATTGTGTGTTTGTAGAGCGTCTCCTCTGTGACGTCCTGATGAAGGTCAGCTGTGCTTTACAGGGCGTCAGAATCCCCGTCTTCACTTTCACAGCCTGAAGAAGTGAGAGGAAAACAAAGAGGTCACACACAGATGTCAGTGCGTCCACTCTGCTGTGTGAGCAGCTCTTCTCTCCTGTTTCCACTGAGTCCTCTGACTTCAGTGATGACAGAGAGGATCACTGTGTCCTCTGGATCTGACACCTGTAGCTGCTTCACTCTGCTCTGGATCAGCTGACAGCTTTGTAAACGTGTTTTCATGGGTTGGTTTGTTCCAAGTGAACTACAAACCATGTGACCACCTTCAGCGCCACAAAGAGGATTTACATGAATGTCACGCTTAGTTTCCAGCTGGTACTGACTGTGCACATCTATGCTGTTGGCTACCTCAGACTTATAGCATAGATGTGGTACCTGATCACACTTACACACCATCAAGGAAGTTTTTTTATATCTGGAGTTTGTTTAGAAGCAGATCTGGACCACGCCTCTTTCAGCAGCGCTCTTATCGTAGGTCAAACCCCGACTGTTAGAATCCGACGCTTCGTAGTCCGAATGAGGAAATCGGATTCTTACACTCAGGAGAAAGCTCAGGGATATTTGCCTGTTCACTTCATAACTCTCAACTCTTTCAGCTTCTGGAACAAGTTTGTGTGAGTCACAGTCAAGGAGCCACCAGAGGACACCTGCTAACCATCGGCATTATGGGTAGTGTAGTAGGAGACACTCACCTGACATGAAATAGCGATAGAAATGAAATAAAAGAACCCCGGAAACTATAAGGACCAGAACCAGGAGAAACACGAGGGGCTCCCAGTATGACCACTGCTCTGTAAAGACAGACAACAAACAGTGTGACCTTTGACCTCTGAGTCCATGTAATCTCAGCTGTATTGATCCAACAAAGTCCTTTGATTGTAAAGTAAAGACTACTTTCAGTGATGTAATCTTTATCAACAGCAGTCGCTGAAGCTTCTTGCTGACCTTTGACCTGCAGCTGTACATCTCCCAGTTTCTGGTAGCCAAATATAGGGTCTCTGATGGAGCAGGTGTAGGTGCCACTATCAGACAGTTGAAGGTTGGTCAGGTTCAGGCTGAGGTCTCCAGTTTCCAGAGCGTCAGTCTTCATGGATGTTCGGCCGCTGTAACGCTGGTTTTGATCTTTCAGTTCGTCTCCTTGAAGCTGACGCTGGTGGACGGTTGGAGGACTGAGGTCGGAGCGACTCCACACCACTGTGGAGTTGTCCAGTTCAGATGTTTGGTTATTACAGGGCAGCAGGACGAACGGATCCCCAACATACACAGCTGAGGCATGCTGGGAAACTGTGAGGACATATAGAGAGACACCGTGTGTCATGTTTGAGGTAATAATCACGGTCAGACCTGCTTACAGACGTCAGAGCAGACAGAATGATGATTACAAATGTTGAATTCATTTTCATTCATGCAACATGAATTAAACTGGAGAGGAAGCCCATCATCCAAAGATGCTAAACACAAAGCACATCAAACAGGAAAGCACAGGAAAGGAACAGAAATCTTCAAAGTAAAACAGGAAGTAAAGTGTAAAAGGTCCAGAGGATAAAAGGAAAACATTTACAAACACAAGCAGAAAAAGGATTAAAAGTGAAAATGCTAAAATGCTAACAAAGGAATCGGGGGGGGGGGGGGGGGGGGGTATCTTGTAGGCCGGTTTACAGGCACCGTCAGGCCTAGTGAGGGTGTCCCGCTACCCTCTAATGAGGGTGATGGATGATGACACACGCCTGCTGCTGATCAGCCTCGTTTGGGGGAGCTAATTAGGAGAGTGGCTGAGCGCCCATCGTTCTGTGACAAACCGTCCGTTTAATCAGTGCACAAAGCTGTTGTGAAGTGTGTGGTCTGCAGCTTGTGTGAGGTTTCTTACGGCTGCATTTGTTGTTTCCCGCAGGATCGCGGAAACAGGAGGACAAGCAAGCGCCAGGAAACATATTTTCAGTATAGTAATTATGAATTACTCTCAGTAATTAGCATAATGCAACACTTTTATGAACACTAAGGAATAATGTAAGTAATAGATTACTTTTTGGAGTAACAACCTCCCCACTGACTGTGACCTGATACAGTCTGAAGCTGTTCATGCATCCACCGTGCCAGCTAACAGAGCATATCCACCAGTATCTATGAAGACTCGTGCTAACCACTTTCAGACTCATTTGCATCTAAATTCTGATGATGTTTTTTCTTTCACTGTTGCAAAGTGCAAACATGACAATTTTCATGAAGTTAAAAAGTAATCTATTACAGCTTTAAAACAGGAGACAGTTGATTTAGCCTGAAATCTTGCGTTGCCTCAAGTAAGTCGCTGCGTTGATGTTTGACAGACTTCAATGAAAGTTTCTGGTTGGAGCAACAAACAGGTTAAGCTCAGATTGAGCTTCAGATTTCAGGGTGACTTATGGCTCTTTAAACCTCTGTTCAGGTGCAAAAGTGTTTCTCCTGTTCCTCGTTTCCCTGTTTTTGTATGTTTGTCACATTTAAATGTTTCACATCATCATTAAGGGGGAAAAACGGTGCCTCAGTTAAATCACTTTAAGTTTAGAATTAAAGCACTAAACAAACATAAACAATATGTAGGTCAGCAGGATGTGTGAGCCGAACTCACACAGACAGGGTTACACACCAATATCAACCACAAACCTCTTCACACATGGACCTGTGAGCCACGTTTCCATCTTTTCTCCAAAACCTTCAAGACTTCCATGTTTCTAATGAGCGTACAAACCTTGTAATAAACGTGATCATGTTTGTGACGATGATCAACCTGAGTGAAAACAACCTGCATTCAGATTTCAGAGAGTTTCTTACCGTCGATGAGGAGAAGCAGGAACAGCAGCAGCATCTTCATCCTCCTGTGAAGTCGACACCAGCACAGATGCCGTTAAACACTCGGACGCACGTCTGCAGCTGCTGACGCACAAATCAAACGTTCCTCTCGGCCTCTGCTGTCTGTCTGTTGCAGGAAACCACGAGAGCTGATATGAGATAAAGAAGCACCAGTTTCAGTGTTCGCTGCTCTTCATCAGTCTGAGACTCAGGCTGCTGTGGTGATTCTCCTGAACTCTCATCTATGTTGTAATCATTTCATCTTTATGCATATTTATATGCAGCACACCACATGTTTTAGTCTTCAAGTTTCATTTTTTATTTTCATTTTAACTTCATCAGCTTATCTCAGCTCCCAGCAGCAAAGCTTTGGTCTGACACAGATTCTCTTCAAGCAGATGTAAAATTTTACTGTGTTTGTTAAACTTCAGTCTGAGTCTTTCCACCGCAGGAGCTACATTTATTTGTATTTTAGAAAAACAGAGTCCATGAGTGACTCAGACATCAGCGCTGTGAAGCATCTTCAGCACACAGTCGAAACACTGGAGGTGAATGTAATCTTGCATCTATGTGGGTCAGCGATCCTCGAGAGGTGAAGACAAAATGTACAAACTGACCTCAGTTCACGGATCAACGAGGTCTGTGTTCATTAAGTAGCAGCTCAGCCTGATGCTGGTGTTGCACTTTGAATTCATCCTGTGGACAGTTTTGGGATCAGCCTCGTTGTGAGTCCACATCAGTGCAGTGACAGACTTTAAACTTTCACTCGCCTCCACCACCACAACCAGGGCATGCTGGGAAACCGTGAAGACACACAAACAGCAGCATGCTGTGGATTTCTTCCCCAGAGCACACAGTGGACTGAAGGTCACAGTACCTGCAGAGCTCAGAGAGCTTTTAGAGAATGAAGGTCACAAATTGTGCGTTTAACCTGAAAGACAGGACTGAACTCTGAGGGACCTCACAGTCCTGGACACGCTGGCTTCTTTTTCTTCTGTTATATAAAATATTGACGCGTGTGTAAAACCACAGCAGTTAACAGGACCCATCGATGCCCGCAACATTCATGCTGAACCTTGATGTGTGTTAGAAACCAGAGAGAAATCCTGGATATGAAGAACCGGCTCCATAGTTCAGGCTCTGGATCAGCTGCAGTTTTATTTACTTATTTGTTTTTATTTATTTATTATCAGCCGAGTGATGAGGTGTCATGTGACCACCGTGTGCTGTGTGGAGCTGACAGCAGAGCCTACAGGAGAACCAGTTAAACCTTTATTTATGACATCATTATTATCATAATTGTGCAGCTTATAATTACAGATGTCAATAATAATAATAATAATAACAATAATAATAATAATAATAACAACAATAATAATAATAATAATAATAATAATAACAATAATAATAATAACAATAATAATAATAATAATAATAATAAGAATAAGAATAAGAATAAGAATAATAATAATAATAATAATATCTACAGCCTGTAACACTGTGTATAACGTCTCTGCCTGTTACACAGATGCTTTTCTTCAGGAGACAGTTTTAAATATAAGTTGTTGTTTTTTTAATCTCTGATCATAACTCAGCTGGTCGCAGCTGTCACTGACATGCACACTGAGTGCAACATTTTAATGCAGCTCTGCTGGAGATGTGAGAGGATGTGCATGTTGTCTGCTGGTAGCTGCTGCCACGCAGGTGGAGTCACCGCGAGCTGCCGTGAGAGGACACAGACTGCTCATATAGGAGAAGATGGAAGCTGGAGCAGGAGAAGCAGCCCAGCAGAGTGCAGACGGAGCAGCATCGATTGGATCCTCCGAGCTGGAGTCAGAGCTCAGACATGTGCAGAGACCGGAGCAGCCAGCTCCAGCAGGTGTCCGGTATAAATTCATGTAATAAAGCCACAGCAGCGCTCTGACTTTATTTTTAGATTCTTTGATTCATGATGTGGAAAAACGTAGATTAATCCTGGATTTATTTTCTTCACACACATCCTGGAACAATCTGGAGCTGTGTTCGTGGGCTTTGACAGGATCCTGTCTGCAATGATAATAAGCGGCTGTGGGGCTGTGGCACACACGTTTCCATGGCAACAAACACAGCAAAACGTCAAAGCTTCCCTGTTATCACCTCACAGCGTGTTCGTGTTCACACGTTGTGTTTTTAATGTAATCACAGTATTCCCACAGACACGTCGCGGTGCACCTTCCACAGACTCGCTAGATCTCAGGTTTATCTGTAAATTTATATTACACATAAATACACATATTTTTGTGGCCTAAAGGTTTTTTTATTTTCCTCAATTTTAATTATTTTAGTGGTAAAATCATAATTTTCTGACCAAAAAAAAAAAAAATAGAGTTATAATGTGGTTTATGAGCACGTAGGAGGTGACATTTTTATTCTCTTTAGCATAAAGAAAAATAGCTCTGTGACTTCATAAGAAATCTCTCTGGTCAACAACTTCCAGACTGAGTATTTGGTGGATATGCTCTGAGTATTCAGGATACAGGCGGACAACATGGTGATGGCTAACCAACCTGATATAGTGTCAGACAAACAGAGGATGACGGCCGTAGTGATAGATGTACCGAATGACAGCAACATCAGGAAGAAGGAACATGAGAAGTACCAAGGGCTCAGAGAAGAGCTGGAGAGGATGTGGAGGATGAAGGTAACAGTGGTAATCGGAGCACTAGGTGTGGTGACTCCCATGCAGGGCTCTAGACTAACTTTTTGACATGGGCGCACCGGTATGCCTAACTTTAAAAATTTAGGCGTACCAGCACAAAAGTTAGGCAAACTAAAATTTTTCAACCACATCACTTAACACCGCAGCTACATGTGCACTTTCTTTTTTTTTGGGGGGGGGGGGGGGGGGAGTCCATACAGACAATATTCATTTCTAAATTATTAACTAACAAACTTGTGCTTAAAGTGCTTTGTCAATATTGTAGAAAATGTTAAACTTAATCATCATTTCGGCCTCCTCTGACGACCTGTTTGCTGCTGTCTGCTGCTGAAAGGCAGTGGGGACACTTGTCAGTGCATTTATTGCAACATATAATGTGTTTTCTGGATACACTGTGCTTTTTCAGCATTCAAAGATTGATGGCACCGTGTCAGAGCACTGGCTATGAATTTCAGAAGGATCAGGCCTTAACAAAAAAGTTATCAATCGTTCTTTTCATCTTTTCTTATTACCCACAGCTACGTCCACTTCTCTCAGGCCTAGGCTGCTCACTAGGGCTGGGTATCATCACTGATTTCTATAATCCATTCAATTCTGGTTCTCAAAGTCCTGATTCGATTCAATTTAGCCTCAGACAGTCAGAAATATTATAATTCTGATCATTTATCAGCACTGATACATGTGAGACTTCATCAGAATTGTGAACATCACAGCAGATGCCTTTGTGTGAAAGTAACTGAGAATAAAACACAGAAAAACAGATTTTCCTGGTCTGGCTTTTTATAGCAGATAACCTTAAAAATATTCTGCAATAGTCTGCAATTTTGCAGAATTTTAAGAAGTTAAAATCTCTTCAGTGTTGAACAGCAGAAATGAGGCTTTCTTGTCCGAGGTCATTTAAGTGAAAAAAGAAAAAGACAGCGCTGTAAACAACGGTAGACTGCTGGGTAATAAGTGAATGAATAATGCAGAAAACAGAGATTGGAGACGGGAAACTGTTCCTGAAGTACAGAGAGAGAGAGAGAGAGCTGTGCATGAAGTGTGATTTTTATCGTGGTGGAAGCAAAACAACAAAAGTAAGCGGGAATTAATGACGACATTGATCAAATGTGAAGCGTAGTTTGTTGCTTCTTTTGCTGCTGGCTCGGTGAATTTTAGTTGGAGAGAGACAAAACCTGCAGCTCAGAATCAGCGCAAAAAGACGTAATCACAGAGCGGACCAGACGCATCAGAATCTCTAAGCTCCAACAGCGTGTCCGTGTTCAGGCCGTCGGGTGAGGAAGCCGAGAAAGAATATATATATATATATATATGGTGTAGATTTGGCATGGATAGAAGTGACATGTCCTCACCAATATTCAGCGATTATTGAATCGTCCCCACCAATAATTTGATCTCTTCGAGTAAAGAAAAACAAAACCGATAGAAAGAAAAAACTATCTGTCAGCGTCTCATTCACCCAGCGGTGCAGAAAGAGTTAAATTACGTTCTCTACTGGAGTCCTACGTCATGTGACAAATATGGCCAATGTGATTGGCTGAGCCTTTCAGGGAGCTCTGTTTAGTTTTAGCAGCGGCAAACCTGCGCTGCCAGGAGGAGAGGAGGACGGCAGCAAAACACATAAAACGCATGTACTGAGGCTGGAAGAAGCTTCAGTGCTCTCAGAAGACTAAAAAGATGGCTAAGGTCAACAATGACTCAAATGAGATTAAACAATCCTGCTGTATGTCCACCAGCAGAGACTGGACAGTATAGATGTAAAACAAACATGCCAGCAGTTTATCTCAGCTAACGAGAGGAGCAGGCACGTGTTTGTTGTGTGGGGCACCAGTAGTCCATGTCTGCTGCTGTAACAGTAGTTCATGTTTAGAGTAAAACATCCCAGCTCACTGACTTGATCGGGGCAGTAGTGTCTAAAATGTTGCATAATTTTGCTGAGAGATCTTTTACTTTGTGGTAATCTTAGATGAGTAGTTTTAGGGACAAAAACCACCAGGTCATTCAGTGTTCCCTTAGTGCTGATGTGTCAGAGATGTTGTGTAGTATAACTGAACTAATGTTGTTAAGTCCTTAAAGTCATATTCTTTTATTGTCATGACTGTATTTGAAGCTATTTTTATTTTTGTATACCTGATTTATATGGAATATGGCTGAAGTAAACTAAAGTCTAGAATACTTAGTCAGTCATTTGTTTAATAGTAATTTAACATTATATAATTCAAATGTAAAACTATGAATTGTAATCTTAAACGGTTTAAAAGCATGTAGAATAGCATATGTAGGCAAGTATATTTCTCCTTTTTTATCAAGAAGCAAAGACAAAAAGAAAAAAGAAAAAGAAACAGGGCAGAGTTTGGTGGTTGAATCATCCGTCCCCACCAATGCCAAAACCAAATCTACACCCTTGGATCAACACTCTCCACAGTAACATCTCCCTTTAGTTTATTATTTATTACTCCAGTTTATTACGTGGGCTAAAGAAAATAGGAAGGTTACACACTATATTTATATGAAAAATGTGTATCCTTACTGCATTTGATGTATTTTAAGCATATATAATGCAGGATGTGACACCATATGTATGAAGAAATTGCTTTAATTTTGCCACCTCATTTGATTTCAATGGAACCTTCAGAAGATCTCTCTAGATCTGTCCCTGAATTCACTGTGGCAAAAGCTCCATTTGATTCCAAAGCAAATTTTTTTACTAATATGTATTTTTACAGTGATGAACTCGACACACAGGAAGTAATTTAAAGTAGATGTCCATTAAAAACACAGTCACCAAACTTTATTGTTTTTTTGTTGGTGTTGCACTTTGTAGACGGTCCCTGAGCACTCCTCTCACTCTGAATCTCAGTCCAGGTCTGAGGACTCTTTTAATGGAGATGAGCTCACATTCTGCCGTCTACCTTCATAATGAAGATGAGTGTGGACTTTTATTGGTGCTTATACCACGATGGTGTCAGGGCCACAGCACTCAGGTGTATGGAAGGGAGCGATAGACACCTGTAATATCTCACAGTAAAACCATTTAATGTGGGGTCTCAAAGGATTGATATTATCACACTTCTTTATTTCACTTTCACTTAATTTATAAAGCACTTTTAAAAATATAACAGCTGACCAAAGTGCTGCACAAAAACAATCAAAAACTAATTTGATATTCTAACCAAAAAAAATACACACACTTGCTGATAATACAAGTTCATGTTGGTTACTGAGTAAATAATGTTAAGACAGCATGGACTGATGTGATACTTTAATACTATGTGATAATGTCCTTTGTTTTTTCATGTTGTAACATTACTGTGAGAACCCTCCTCTTCCTCAGAGGATCCACCTGTGCTTCCTCTCCTCTCTCCTCCACCTGTTACAGTGAGGGAACGTCCTCCATGATGGAGGAGCTGCTGGAAAGTGCTGAGAGTTTCCTCCAGAGTGAGACCTCTGTCACAGTTCAGAGGATCTACGGCAGCAGAGACCTTCATGGACACTAAAAGTCTCAAACACACAACAACAACATCACACTGACTCCACTCTGACATCACTGATCAATAATCAAAGAACACACAGATCAAACTGATTGATCAGCCATCAGAGGAGTCGGATCAATGGAGCTGCTTCTGTTCCTGATGTCCCCTGTTTGATCCTGGACCTGAACTCTCCCTGCAGAGGAGACACAACACAGTCAGACACACACACACACACACACACACACACACACACACATACACACACACAGACACACACACACACACACACACACACACAGACACACACACACACACACACACATACACATACACACACACAGACACACACACACACACACACACACACAGACACACACACACACACACACACACACACACACACACAGACACACACACACACACACACAGACACACACACACACACAGACACACACACACACACACACACACACACATACACACACACAGACACACACACACACACACACACACACACACACCCACACCCACACACACACACACACACACACACACACACACACATACACACACACAGACACACACACACACAGACACACACACACACACACACACACTAACCTTTGAGAAACAGCATTTTCCTTCTGAGAAGTTTACAGCCAGACTTGACTTCACATCTGTATCTCCCGCTGTCTCTCTCTGTGGGGTCTTTCAGTGTCAGACTGAGGTCTCCAGTTTTTAGAGGGTCTTCATTCATTGATGTTCGGTCCCTGTATTCCTCGTCCTTTTTGTCAGGCTGGTCAGATCCTCTTTCATACATGTGGACCTTCCTGCATTCAGGTTCACAGTATTCCCACTCTACTGTGGCATCTTCAGGCAGGTTTCCTGTGGTTTTGAAGGGCAGCTTGACAGACTCCGCCCTCTCCTTCACCTCCACCACACAGTCTGAGAGGACAACAAACAACATTACCATTATACACAGCAGCAGCTGATTTTCAGGCTGAAGAAAAGAAGCAGATCAGAGCAGGAGGAAACAGGACAGAGAGCAAGTGAAAGCAGCTCTTTAAGCTTGTGGAGACCAGAGATGGGCAGTAACGTGTTACTTGTAACTTGTAATCTGATTACTTTTTTCAAGTAACGAGTAAAGTAAGGGATTACTATTGCAAAAGCGGTAATTACGCTGCGTTACTAAAACCGTGATTTTATTGCGAGTGTCTCATGACAGTGACGTAAGCGAGTGCGACGTTCGTGAAAAAAATATTTTATTTTATGTGCTGGAATGTGCAAAAAATAGGTTTAAATATTAAACAAATGTCTTCCAGTCAGAGAATGTTGCAGATAATTAAATTTTTGCTTGATGCATAAAGTTAAAAGATTAAAACTAATAAAACAAGTTTTAAAAAGAGACTTTTCCATTTGATTACATTTTGTATGATGGATTATGCAGAAAAAGTAGAATTGGGCTGAAGGATCTATCGCTTTATCACCTATTCAGGTTGTAAATCGTGTTTTTAAAAAGTAACTAAGTAACTAAGTAATTAATTACTTTTGAAAATAAGAACTGGTTCACCTGAAAGACAAAACTCCAAAACACAGACTTAACAATGTGGTGTATGCTGTACAGTGCAGCAAGGAATGCCCAGACCTCTACATTGGAGAGACCAAACAGCCACTTCACAAACACATGGCACAACACAGAAGAGCCACCTCCACAGGACAAGACTCAGCAGTTCATCTGCATCTAAAGGTCAAAGGTCACTCTTTTGAGGATGCCAATGTTCACATTTTGGACAGAGAGGACAGATGCTTTGAAAGAAGAGTGAAAGAAGCATCTATGTCCACTGTGAGCGACCATCAGAGGCGGTGGTTTACGACACCAACTCTCTGCCATCTATAATCCAGTTTTGAGTTCCCTTCCCAGACGCCTTAACGCCCACTCACACGCGTGCTCCCGATGCAGGGGAAACAAATTCTGTCGGGGAGACCTACCTACCTTGGCACGACAGCTGCTGTTCTAGTCTTTGGCTTGCAAGCATATTTTGCGATGCTTCAACCTCTGCATTGCGTTTGTGTGGAACCCTGTCCATTATGCTAGCAGTGTCCAAGCATTCTTTTTTTGTTGTTGTTGTTCCTTTTTTTAGTCATAACGCGCCCCCCCTGCAATGGCTTTGTACCAGTTTGCTACAGCTGAAGGGAGCTACATAGTTAGTGAATTAATTGCAGAAGCAGGAAAACCATTAACCGAGGGCAGTTTGTGAAGGATTGCATGTTTCATGTAAAGACGATCCTGTTCACCAAACATTGCTCTGTCAGCAACACTGTGGCAGAGATTAATCCGTGATCAGGTAACATCTAGGAACGGTTACCAGACAAAGGCCAAAGACCTCGTTATCTTTGTGTTCATTTATGTCAGCATTAGTGATGGTAAATTTGATTCTTTTTACTGAATCGAGTTTTAATGAGTCACTCACCAAAGTGAATCGGGTTTTTTGAGTCATTTGATTCACTGAGTCAGTTGACCAGAGAGTGCAAAAAATTTACCTTTTCACTCAAACTTAATTTGTTTCTCTTTTCATGTAAATCCTACTGCTAAGATGAATGATTCGGGGAAAAAAACAACTATTTTATAGAGCAAAAAAGAGCAAAAACATTTCTAAAATTAAGCAATTTCCTATCAAAATTGCTTAATAAACATTTATTTTGTTTATTTTTATTTTATTAGTATTTTCCTTAAATGTGTCAAATATATATTTTCTCATCTAAATGTCCACTGAGCTGTGAGCCAGGGGGCGGTAATGTGCCTTAACATTGGTTGCCAACCAAAAAGAAGAAGAAGCTGTGAGCCAGGAGGGAGGGGGTGAGTGAGTGAGTGATTCGTTCGCTCTATGATTCAGCACAGGAGGGAGGGGGTGAGCGAGTCCTGAGTGATTCGCTTACGATTCAGCACAGGAGGGAGGGGGTTAGTGAGTCCTGAGTGATTCGTTCGCTCTATGATTCAGCACAGGAGGGAGGGGGTGAGTAGCTCAAATGTGCTGTTAGCATGTTAGCAGAGCGATGCTACTGTGACCCGAGGAGCTATTTTCTTGATGTGAGCTTCTACTCAGGGTTTTTTCTTCCAGTTCAGAGCAGAAATGTTTTTGTTAAGATACTGGATGCTGTGTTTTAATCCACAATTTTAACTTTAATAAGCTAGATACATTGCTGCTAACAGCAACAGGGATGAGTCAGTGAGTCAGTTGGGCTTGTGAATCATGATTCATGAGTCAGTAAAGTGATTCTCGAGTATTGAACGATTCGTTCATGATTCGCGCATCACTAGTCAGCGTCTCCTTCCGTGTCACGTCCTCCCTCATGGCTGTGTACCCCTCCGTGTTTCTTTGCGAGTCAGTTTCATTAGAATTTCCCAGTCTAATTTTGTTTTGTATCGCCTTTTCCTCCTTTCAGAAAATAAAGCTGCATTTTGAGTTCAAGCTTCCTTTCGGTGAGTTTGCGTTTTGGTCCAATTCCTGCCTGCACACATGGTTCATGACACCCTGCTTCATATGATGAATGATATAAGCAGTACCAGCTAGCATTTTGGATGTTGTGGTTTTTTCATGTTGTGCTCATGAGATCCCAGCAAATTCCAAGAGTTAGTTGAGGCGTAAGATTGTCCAATTATTGTCCAATTTAAAAAAAATAGTACACTTTCACTTGAAGGCTTCTCTCTTGTTTTGTTGCTGAACACATTGCACCATGTTTAGCATGATTAGCATTCTGTGTATGGTCACCAGCGTGTTCATTTATTTAGCTAGTTTGACTTGTAGAAACCACTGTGGTTTCTTTTCTTTTGAGTTTTGATTAGTTGGCTGGCATCTGTCAGCTCAATTTTGTTTATATTTGTTTTCGTTTTTTAATCATTTTCTGAACTCTGACCTTTGACCTGTATCTACAGCACTTACCTTTGACTCTCAGCTCCACCCTTTTCTTCAACAGGATGTTTTTCTTGCTGTCGTAGACGATGCAGGTGTAGATACCTGTGTTTCCATCTGTGGGGTATTTCAGGGTCAGACTGAGGTCTCCAGTTTTCAGCGGGTCTTCATTCATCTTCGTTCTTTCTGTGTAGATCTTGTCCTGTTCTTCAGGCTGGTCAGAGCTCTTCTGATACACGTGGACCTTTGTGTTGTACATGTTTGTCCACTCAATGGTTGCGTTGTCAAGCAGGGGAAGTTTTGAAGAGGTTTTGAAAGGCAGCTGGACAGACTCCTCCCCTGAATCCACCTCCACCTGGGGGACTGAGAGGACAACAAAGCACAGCATGAGCTGTACAGACATCAGCAGCAGCAGTGTGTACATTTTCTTTGACCGGATGAAGTGAAATATTTTTAGTGATGTTTGTTTGGAGTCTGAAATATGTCCCATTACTCTACTGTGTTGTGTTTATCTGTCCAATCAGCAGCAGAGCTGATGTGTCCAGAGTCAAACCTGTATTTGATATTAATGACGAAACAAGGCACTGGCTCAAAAACTGAATCACTACTCACATGGTTCAAAATGATAAACTATGTTTCAGTCACCTTTAATACATCGAGTTTTACGCCAACGTTTCAAAGCTCCACCTGAAGCACTGGGGCTACGTCCACACGTACCCAGGTATTTCTGAAAACTGAGGTTTTCCATGCGTTTGCACCTTTCGTCCACATGTAAACTGTGTTTTCGGTTACTGAAAACGGAGATTTCTAAAAACGCCTGCCAGAGTGGATATTTTTGAAAACTCAGTTTTTGCATTTATGTGTGGACTAGTGATGTGTCAGACTAGTGATGTGTCGGTCGCGAACGAAATGGCTCTTAGAGCCGGATCTTTGACGTGAACGATGCGAGCCGGTGTTGTGCCAAAAAGTGATTGTCTGCCAAAAATGGATTTCCAATGTTTCTGTGTATTAATATCTTTGCATATGTTCGTAAATAGACTTCAGTGAACAGCGTTTACAAAGGGGTTATATATAGAATTTAAAAATTATCTGTTTTTCAAGTATCTTTACAACTCTGTGTTATTGTACTTACATTATAACCAATCCGGTCCTTTATCCCCACTTAAAATATTTTTACAGAACTATTTTCATATTTGCTGCCACTTCTGCCAACTGTCTTCCTGGCCAACTTACTCTTACAAAACAAATTTTTAATGTTAATGAGATTTTTTTAACTGCATAAATAAAGGTTATATAAAAGTCACTGCCAAAAACTGATTGCGGCTTCTACCTTGTTACACGAATGTTGTTTGTGGCTCAAGATGACTTTATGTCACCCATAAGGGATGTATTTGACATATGTTTCACATATTATTGGCCAACAAGTTACTTATAGCAGTTTAAATATGAGCAATCAGTTTTTGGCAGACAATCCCTTTTTGGCACAACACCGGCTCCTTATCGCAATCCGTGGCGTTTTTTTTTCCTTCTCTCCCTCCTTCTCTCTCTCACACTTTTTTTCCGCTTCACTCCGCATGCGAGCCTTGTGCTTTACGCTGGGAAGAGGGGGGAGGGGTGGTAGTTACACTCAGTAGCACAGGAACAGAGCGGGAGGGAGAGAAAGCCAGGGACAACAACGTCACATTAGAAAGGTATAGTAATCATCCACAACTATTTTCAGTTGCAGATGATAAAGGATTCAGAAAGTTTATTCATGCAGGTCCATATGACAGAGAATGTGCATCTTCTTTTTGTTTTCATATTATAATTTATATTTTATTGTGTTGTGGTTTGCAGAGTTTTGTGTTGTTTCACTTTAAATTTGTTTAAAAGGAAAAAGATGAAAATTTAAATAGTTAAAAGTTGAAATGTGAATAGTTGGTTTTTGTATTATATGATTTATTTATTACATTTTATGTGGAGTGAATAAATAAAAGTATATTTATGGTACCCTAGAGACAAAGCACGTACAAACTTCAAAACACATAAAAACTACAAAAGACAACAGAAGTGCTCCAGGATGCTAGGGGGCAGTGTTGAGCATTTGTTACCTAGTGGCTACACAAGCCAGCAAGTACCAACGACTGGATTTGGTGTGTGGTAGTAACAGGTAAATTAACATTTTTTTTTAAATTATTTGAATTTAAAAAATTTATTTGTGTATAAATACACAAACAATACACACATGCTTTCAATTTTGTAATTTAAGTGATCGAGGTAGCTCTGTTTTGGAAGTTCAGTTAATGCTAGAAATGTGTTTTGGAGTTTGTACGTGTTTTGTCTCTAGGGGCCACCACATATATATTTATATATAAACATATATAAATAAAACCAAGTTTTTTTACATTAGTAATTCTTTTTGTGCATAATTTTATATTATTGTTAATAATAAATTAATTAAAGCAACAAAACAACCCGAAGAGCCGGTTCGGAGCCGAAAGATCCGGTTCTCTAAAAAGAGCCGGAAATAAAATAAATAAAAACCAGAAAACGCAGCGTCAAAGGTGTGCTCCTTTTTTGACATCACTGTGCGCCACATTATTGTTTCGGTGAAATGAATTTCTACAATACTATTACTGTTAATTGTACTCTCTGCAGTGTTTAAATGCTTACATATACACACACAGTCCCTCCTCACACTCGGTTCTGCTTCTATGCCCCATCCTTGTTTACTTTTTCCCACCGATGCTTCTAGACTTCTGGTTGGCCAACATTTCTACATGGTTAGGAATATATTGCCACCTGCTGCTTTGGCATGTTCCTAGCAGCGTTTTCCTTCATTTCTGCGTTTACGTGCGGACGGGATTAATTTTTAAAACGAAAACAGAAAATCTCCGTTTTCAAAAATACCCGTGTACGTGTGGACGTGGCGTGAAGCTCTTCAAACATAATCAGTGATTTCAATTGAAGCAAACTCCACCCACAGTTTCACAACAATAAATAAAGTGTAGTTCAAAGCCTCGGTGTTAGAGATAACATCACTATTTGGTGTCTTTAAAAAAGAAAGTCAGGATGTTCACTGCAGGAAACTCTGATTCCAGAGGGACGTCATTCTCTGTCAGCCTTCATCATCAGGCTGGGCAACTTTCAATTCCCATGAAAGTTATCAGAAAGTTAGACACGTCATTGGATCTACCTGAAACAGCTGGGGCATACCGTGTCTTACATGAAAATGTGAAATGAAATAATATTTACCATTTAACTTTATTTTATCTGAAATATACAGAATGATCACATCTTTTCATCCTTTCATCTTCTTCAGCTTATTTGGGGTGAGGTCGTGGGGGCAGCAGCCTAAGCAGAGAAGCCCAGACCACCCTGGCCACCTCCTCCAGCCTGGGAACAACTTGTTTCCAGGTCGACTCGTAATTTGAGAGCTTCACTCAACTCTCTCTTCACCACTATGGAGAGGTACTGATGAAATATGGTAAATAACCTAAAAGAATGTTGTTGTCTGAAAATCCAAGAGATTTAACGAACTGACTAAGACATCAGTTTATTCCACCTTTTTGTTTCCTTTATTGGAAATGTTCGGTTTTATGTGTTTTGTCTTTTTCTTAATCTTGTTGTTCTGAAGACGATGTTACAAACTGAAAGTCTCTGTTAGCTGCAGAGCTCTGAAACTTCACACAGCTTTGGATGATAACATGGAGAAAGGATGTGGAGATTTTCACAGTTCTGCTAGAAATCATCTTCTAGTTATTGTGAAAAGGACCGTATAAGGACCAGTCTGATTACCATTTAATGACTTATGATCTTTGACGTGTATCTACAGCACCAACCTTTGACATTCAGCTTCACGTGTTTCTTCATCAGGATCTTTCCCTCCCTGCTGTAGACGGTGCAGGTGTAGGTGTTTGTGATTGTCGGGTATTTCAGGGTCAGACTGAAGTCTCCAAGCGTCAGCAGATTTTTCTTTATCTTGGTCCTGGCTTTAAAATCTGGGTGCTGGTATTCAGGCTTGTCAGAGCCATTCTCATACACGTGGACCTTTCCATTTTTATCCGTCCACTCCACTTTACCATCTTCAGGCAGGTGAACTATGGCTTTGCAGGGCAGCATGACAGACTCCACCCCTGAATCCACCTCCACCTTGTAACCTTTGAGGACAACAAAGGACAACATGATGACATCATTAGCAGCTGTGATGGTCACATGACCTCCCTGTCCCCTCCTTGTCTTCTAGTCTCAGTCAGATTGTGTCTCAGTTTGTTCCTGATGTGTTCCTGACTCGTTCTTTGGTAACTAGTCTGCAGCGTCCTGTAAAGTGCTGCAGACATGTTGGATGAAGAGCAGAAGAACAGTCAGACTGAGCCTCCACAGTCGGCCATGTCTCACACACATCAGCACAGAAACCATGAAGATCTCATGTGTCTGAACATCTGAAGCTCTCCACCACATGACTGAGCACAACTCAAGGAGGAACATTTACTGTCAGCACATGTTTCCATGTCAGCTGCTGTTTACCACCACAGAAGAAGAACAGCTTGTCCACATGCAGCCTCTGTGTCAGATCAATGCAGTGAAGCACACACACTGTTTAGTAAAGTCATGTTGTGGAGCTGTTTCACTGATCAATGACTGAGTCTGAAGGAGGTTTTCTGACTTCTGGAACAAACCTGGAAGTTTCTCTTCAGCTCTCTGTATCAGCTGTTTGTAACTCTCAACTCTTTCAGCCTCTGGAACAAGTTTGTGTGAGCCACAGTCAAGGAGCCACCAGAGGGCACCTGCTGACCATCGGCATTATGGGTAGTGTAGTAGGAGACACTCACCTGGCATGAAATAGTGACGTAAATAAGATATGAGACCTCCAGTAATCCCAAGAAGAACCAGGAGGCCCAAGAGAACCAGGAGAACTGTGGCCCAGGATGGAAATGGTTCTGTGGAGAAATAGAAAATATAACAACATAAACGCTGAACTCTGACCTAAATCTACAACACTGACCTCTGACCTGTATTTACATCTCTGACCTTTGACCTGCAGCACTACTTTGTGTCTCAGGATGTCTTTGTCCCTGTAGATGGTGCAGATGTATCCTCCACTGTCTCTCTCTGTGGGGTATTTCAGGGTCAGACTGAGGTCTCCAGTTCTCAGCAGGTCTTTGTTCATCTTCGTGCGACCACAGTAAAGGTCATCCTGATTCTTAAGGTGGTCACTCCTGTTTGAGTACACATGGACCACTCGGTCAGAGCGAGTCCACTCCACTGTAGAACCCTCAGGCAGCTCAGGTTTTGTTTTACAGGGCAGGATGATGAAGTCTGACGTTTTCCACATTGTCACCTCCTCTTGGTCGTCTATGAGGACAAGAACCACATTATCAACCACAAAGACAGTGCAGTATAATAGTGGTGGTAACTGGAGCATGATAGAGCAAGTACTGCTTCCAGCTTTTCAACAGACTCTCTCCACTCTATTAGTACATTCCCATCTGTATCCTTAATTACCCAAACAGACAGTACATCCTTTCAACTAGATAAATACTTTCTCCTTCATTTGTGTCCAGCCTCACACATTAAACCAACTACAGTGGGATGCAAAAGTTTGGGCAACCTTGTTTATAGTCATTAGTTTCCTGTATAAATCGTTGGTTGTTACAATAAAAATTGTCAGTTAAATGTATCATATAGGAGACACACACAGTGAGTCTGACTGCCTCGTCTGTCGGTCTCCATCTACCATGTACCCTCACTCATGAATGACACCCCAAGATGCTTAAACTCATCCACCTTGGAGGTCCTTGAATCAGAGTGGGTTCCTTAGAACTGAAGAAGCTCCTCGGATGAGAGGTGAAACGTCTTCAAGCAACTTAAAGAAGTCCAGGCGCTTTTCTTTCCAAGCTCCTTAGACCAGAGTGGGAACTTTGAACTCTTTTCTGGATGCCCATGCGGGTCCATGAGGACCATTGTATCAGACTTGGAGGAGCTGATTCTCATTTTTGCTGGTTCACGGCTGTGAATTACTCCAGTGCGAGCTGACATGGACATATCCAAAGGCAATGGATCCCAACTTGGGAATTCTTTTCACATTGGGACTAACTGGATGAAACTTTTAAGTGACCCAGCTATTTCTAGCATTAAAAACACCATTTTCTCACCAGTACCTACAATTTCAAATCCCCATTCAAATTCTTTTCTGAAGCCTATTGAACTTCAGGTTTTACTGTGTATACGTTCTGGTTTTGTTGCTGACCTTTGACCTGCAGCTGTATATCTGTCACTCTCAGCTCTTCTCTCCCATCAGTGATGGAGCAGGTGTATGCTCCACTGTCAGTCTTTGTTGGTTTTCTCAGAGTGAGACTAAAGTCTCCAGTGTCCAGAGCCTCAGGTCTCATCGATGTGCGCCCGCTGTAACGCTGGTTTTGTCCTCCAAGATCATCTCTTCCTTCACGTTGTAGGTGGAGAGATTTGGGATGAAGATCACTGCGAGTCCACATCACTGCAGGGCGCTCAGGTATAAAACCTGAGAACTGACAGGACAGCAGGACAGATCTCTCGCCCTCATTCACCTCCACCACCACAGTCAGGGCATGCTGGGAAACTGAGGAAACACAGAAGCAAAAACACAAATTAACTGCATGCTGCAGTTTTGTCTCAGAGTCCATTTTTACCTACAGGATTTTGTAGTCAGCCAATCACAAAAAAGCTAAATATAATCAAAGACATTGAACACATACTTGCCTCTACTTAATCACTTGCAAACTGTAGATGTTCATTTATTGAGCTTTTCCAGCCATAGTTGAAAAAGTTAGTCTTGCACCTTTTTACTTGATCCCATCTCCAACAACTGTTCTAATTTGTATTTTGTTGTTTGCAAATTATTAATTATTTTTGTTTTATTTATAAAATATTATGAACAGTTCTCTACAGTCTGGCATTTTCCCATTTCTCTTAAATTTGCTGTAATCACACCACTACTCGAGAAATATAGCTATAGACACATTTATAATCTTTCACTCCAAAGGAAAATATTTTAAAATATTGTTTATAAACAACAGAATACCTTTAACTCACAGTCTCTATGATGAGTAGCAGTATGGGTTCAGAACCAATCACAGCACAGAAACAACTCTTACTAAAGTCATCAATTCAATTCAATTTTATTTATATAGCACCAAATCACAACAACAGTCGCATCAAGGCACTTTATATTGTAAGGTAGACCCTACAATAATACATACAAAAATACATACACTTTGGCAACAGTGGGAAGGAAAAACTCCCTTTTAACAGGAAGAAACCTCCGGCAGAATCAGGCTCAGGGAGGGGCGGGGCCATCTGCTGCGACCGGTTGGGGTGAGAGAAGGAAAACATCATATGGCTGCACTGGTGATTTGGATGTAAAGGAATGTGTGTTAGACGCACCTGAAATGTGTGTGGAAAAGGGGCAGTGTTGGGCAGGTTACTTTGAAAAAGTAATTAATTATAGTTACTAGTTACTTCTTCAAAAAAGTAACTGAGTTAGCAACTGATTTACAAGAAAGTAATTAATTACTAGAAAAAGTAACTATTGCATTACTGTTAAAAAATGTTTAATCGTCTGGGGTCCAGAGTATAATTGGCCATTTTTTACTACTTTTGATTTGACCTCTACATTTCACCTTTGAAAACTATTTACTTTGCCTTGTTTGGTATCGTTCTTTTCAGCACAACCTCACGTGTCTGAATTTACAGTCATCTTTTCATTTTGACATACTGTATTTACACAACTGATCTAAAATCAGACAAAAAATAAACTCCGAGTAGAAAAAGTTATATTTTTTACTGTAACAAACACAAACATGTTTCTTGAATCATAATTTATAACTTTAAATGTAAATATAAATTGTACATTTTAAAATCCCATGCACAAGTTTATTCAAGTTATTCGCATCCATTTACCTTTTACACATTTTTAAATGACCATTTCAAACTATTTATATAAAAATCAGGTGTTCTGCATTCAGTAAGATGCCACACAAATTATTTGTGCCACTCCAAAACATAATTTCTGTCCACTATAAAGGAGAACATCACAGCCCGATACCTGCAGGTCTGACAGCAGAGCTCTTTCACTCCTTCTGTTTTCTACCTGGAGACACCGTTTATACTGTAATCTGCTTTTGATGGCTTTTTGGCAGCACCTGTAACATTCAGCAGTCGCCTCATTATTCTGACACACAAGACAAAACTATCCACTACACTACACACTAACTACACACTCCAAACGCTACACATCACAAATGAAACCTATGGTTGTTCTTATTTTCTTCAATCAGTGACGAATAGTAAGATGTTCTGGCTTTGCGGAGGGCTTTCTTATAGAGCAGCAAACTATTTCTCCAGGCTAAATGATGATCCTCTAAATTTGTGACACGCCATTTCCTCTCCAGCTTACGAGTCATCTGCTTTAGGGTACGTGTTTGAGAATTATACCACGGGGTCAGGTACTTCTGATTAGAGACCTTAGTTTTCACAGGAGCTACAGTATCCAGAGTCGTACGTAGTGAGGAGGTGAAATTATTAACAAGATAATCGACCTCTGTTGGGGTAGCGTTCAGATAGCTGCTCTGCTCTATGTTGGTACAGGTCATTGAAGATGATAACAGTGGGTGGATTATATTCTTAAACTTAGTTACAGCGCTTTCAGAAAGACATCTACTGTGATGAAGTCTGGGTGGGTGAGTTTTTATGTCTTCCATCTAGGGTTGGACGGGGTTACGCATCAGGCTTTCAAATGAATTAAAACTCTGTGTTGGTCTTTGGTTAATTAATAAGCTGAAGAGGAAAATTAAATTTCACTCAATGTCACCTGCTCTGGCCCCTGGAAGACACTTGACTATGGTTGCTAGCCAGTTGCCATGCTGCTAGCGATTCGGCTATGAGCTAAGCTAAGCTAGCAAAACCCTAAAGACAGTGGGTGAATACTGTGAAAATAATTACCAGGTAAATCAACATAGAGTGTGCTTTGGATGAAGCACATGAAGATGACACCATAAAATAAGAAGTTCTTGAAAAGTTTTTAATTAAATTGGCTACACAGCTACGCAAGAACACCACTGTGGGTTGTAACAGGAAGTTATACTCTAACACAGAAAGAGTGAACACCAAGTGCCTGACAATCAACAGTGACTCAGACACAGTTTCAGTTTTAGGTTCTGCTTTAGCTGGTACAATGACCTGTAACCTCTAAAGGTTGGTAGAAACAAGAAAGAAACTGTGTGTTTTTAAAAGCACAGCAGGCATCCATCTCAGTTACTATAAAAAACATTCACGTGAACCAGTCGAATGTGAAAGAAGAAGAAATTTCAATGGCATTAAACTTTGTCCAGAAGATGCAAATTATGCTGCCTTTCTAGACTATAGAGAAAAGCGTTAGGTGCAAAAAATGAAATCTTTTTTGGCAGCCACTCTTCACGTGTACTATAGGTGGATGCTTCCTGTCATTCTGCATTTGGAATATATGTACACTGTGCTAACTGTGTTGAACTTTCAGAACATGCAAATGCTCCCTGAGCAGCACCTTTGTGCTGTGCTTTGCTTATAGCAGCAGGAAATTGTTTTTGTGTGGTGGAAGCAGTAGAAAACAATGGACTTCAATATTTAAGACAAAAAAACAAAAAAAGAAGAAGAAAGAAATGGGAAAAGAGTAGAAAGAAATGCAAGCACTGTTCATCTCATAGTTATATTTATACTGGTTCAATTATATTTTTTCGACAGTGGTTCCTATAACAGCTTTCTTATCGCATTCTATTAAATGCAGAAATAGGGATTTTTTTTACTGTTGTAAATACTGTTCCTAAAAATACAATTTTTTAAGAAATTATTATTAGTAGTAGTACTAGTATAGTTATCACTAATAATAGTAATATATATAATAATAATAATATATTTTCCATATGGGTCTGTTTACAAACTAATAAGGTGTGCTGATGATATACTGGATATTTCAAAACACTTAAGAAGTGAACAGAGACAAGACAGAAATACTTTTTGTTGGTCCAAAAGTCAGCATAATGAAATGTGCTACATGAATAAACTTTTCATAGCTAGTGCACTGCAGATGAAGGTGCAGGCGGCACTAAAGCAAAATTGAAACTGCTGGCTAAGGATAAACATTATCTATGGCTTTAGAGATAAATGGAAAACTAAGTGGGAAAATTGAACAGTAAACCTAATCTGTATGACTAGTAAGACTGCACTAATTCCCTGATCCAATGTTGTGACTGACAAACAACTACCAACATAATATCAATCAGCTCCTCACTGTCTGACCCTGGGCCACCTTACTGGGAAAACAAGTAAAAGTCATTTTAGCAGTGAGTCTGCACCACACTACATGCTGTCACTTCTCTTCTTTTTTAAAGAAGAAGAAACAAATCAGAGAATTTTGACTCGTGATATAAATAACATTTCCTACAGATGACACCGATGCATCACAAATCACATAAGTGTTAATATTTATTTAGACAGCATCTCTGCCATTGATCTCTCTGAGATAACTTCAATAACCATCAACAACCATCAAACCTCATTTATTGACATTACTGACAACACAAAAGATTTAATGAACAGTGAGAGGCCAATGATTCAGAGATTTATGATAACAAAAAAACCCCACAAACAGTGAAATCACAACTTTCATTCTTATTAATAATTATAACGGAAAGTTGCTGCTTTGGATTGTTAGTTTGATCTGAATCAGAATCCAGTGTTTGATGGAAATCTCCTCCTGCTGCACTTCAACACATTAAAGAGAGAGAGATGAAAGAAAAGCTGATGATGAGAGCAGAGAGAGGAAGGTGTACTTACCGTGCAGGAGGATCACAAACACCACAAACATCTTCATGTTCCTGTCAAACTCAGAGACTCTTTAAAAGCCCTTCAGGACATCAGCTCACAGCAGCTTCACTTTCCTCTGCTGATCATCTACTGACACTCTCACACTGCTTCAGATGGGACATGAGGCTGACGGCTACAGTACCCACTGTGTCCATGTCACTGCTGATCCACAGAGTTAAATCAAAGTCTGTAAGGAAAAGTGAGCAGACGGCTCATTAAGGTGTGTCGCAGATCATTTACAGCCCGACTCGACCAAACTTCAGCAAAGCAGCAATAAAATGTGAACTTTGCTAAGAAACAAAATAAACTTGTTAATGTGTAATTTTGGTTCTTGAGTGAAGTTACAGTTTCAGGTCGGTGTTACAGTCTGTATGTAGAGAATAATACAGACATAAAGCCTGATTCTATGTTATAGATCAGTGTTTATACGAGTATCCTGGTGACTTTTATGACATGTCACTCATGTGATGACTGAACTTCGACCTTCACACAGAAACTCAAACTCTGATAAACTGAACCTGCAGCCGAGCAGGTCAGGACTTCCTGTAAGATCTTAATTTTTACTCTCTGATCGATTCACTTCAGCTTTTCAGCACATGTATTTAAAATTACAGTCAAAGCCAATAAAACACTTTAAACCAGCTGCAGGTTTTATGTGTTTCATTCATTTAGTGTCATTAAATAAGTGAACAGCCTCACCCTGTGTAAACATGTCTTTAATTCCAGATCAGTTCATGTGATGCTGTTAATGAAACACTTTGAATCAAGCTGAAAGTCACATGTTGGTCGTGCAGCTAAATAAAGGCTTTACTGAAGAATCGCTGCCTTGGTTTAAATGTAAAGCTTCTCAAAGACAAACAAAGAAGAAGAGGCAGTCGCTGAATGTGACACAGACACATGAAGAAGTCAGACAGGTGGAGTAAAGCTCTGATCCTGGCATAAAATCAATGATTAACTCTTACAGGTCAGGACAGAAGGACTCTGGGCTTTGTTTCAAAAACCGTGTTAACGACAGAGACGTTTTACAGGCTCAGAATGGACTTCAGTCTTTTCTGGGTGTGACAGAAAGATGCTGCTCGAACAGCACACATGCTAACACTGATATGAATGAATAACAAGCATAAGTTCAGATTCATTGTAAATTAATTGTGTCTGTAAATAAACTGTAAAACAGGAGGTAATAACATCTCTCCTTCATCTGTGGAAATAAAGCTTCTTCTTTTTCTGCAATATTCAGATTTATTATATTTCCAATTGTAACCCAGAGTAAAATCTGTTTCCTGCACTTATTCCTGCCATTGAATGCATCGCAGGTACATGACTCCAACCACATGACTTTGCTCAGCCAATCGGACGGCATGTGGGTCATAGTAAGCCTGTCCCGGCTTCCTCCTGTCAGATGCATGGAGGCAAGCCAGGTGACAGAGCAGGTTTGTGTTGGCAAACACTTGCTTTTCCCGTTTTAATGCATTTCTTTTAACACCCACTAACTTATGCAACTTAGATGCTGATTACTGTGAGCCAGAGCCGTAGTGTTGTTGTGCACTGAACAGAACGGAATTGGTGAGTTTGAATATATAATTGATATATTCATATATATTTGAATATATATTAATATATATTTGATATATTCATATATATTTGAATATATATTAATATATATATTAGTACATTGATTTTACGGTGTTTGCTCAGACCCAGCAGACTGAAGGATCAATGTATTTTTGAATAGATCAAAAAGTGCCCAGCTGCGCCCCCATGTGGCCACTCATGACCCTGTATTTATTTGAAACTTCCCCACGCTCACAGAGCAGCAGCTTCCACATCCACACTCATGATGTTCACTGGTCTCTGGTTTATTTTAAAACCGTATGAAGAAAATATAAAGTTTAAATAAACTTTATTTTCTGTTGCGTTTAGGTTTATGAAACAGTACAGGGGTGTGGGAAAGCTTTAAGATCACACAAGTGGATTAATGAAACATTTTAATGCTTCTGTTACTCTGACGTGTGATTAAAAACATACTGATGGAACAAATGTGCTTCACTGATGTCTAAAACACACGAGGCTGCTTTAACTCAGCAGGTCATCAACAAATCAGAAGGTTGATGGTTTGCTTCCCCTTTGCAAATAAAATCTGTTTGGGCAGCTTGTTGATGTGAATGTTAGATGGAAAGCAATTATGTAGAAACACTGAGTGAGTGATTTACTTTTTGTCTCACTTGATACAAGATATTTTTTACTTGAAATAAGTGAAAAATCTGCCAATAGAACAAGTGTTCTCCAGTTTCAAGATTCACTGGCTAATAACAAGTTCACATATCTTACTGAAATATTACTCTTTAGCTGATTTTGTCTTATTTTAAGTGTCATGACTTTTTTTTCACAAGAAATAAGACAAACATACTTGGTAAGAGTTTGAGTTTTTAAAGTGATGGTCACCAGCAGAGTCAGAAAGGAAAAACTGCCCTCCTAGAAAACAGCTTAACATCAATACAACACAGAAAACAGACACTTTAGTGTGTGTCCTGCTCAGAGTGTAATATCCAGTATTAAGGACCTCTGACCTCAACCTAAACAGCAGTTATATATTCAGGTTAACAGATCTGAATCATTTTCACTTTGGCTGTTTTTAGCATGCCAGTTAAACCATCAGATGTGGACAGCCATGTTTGTAGTTTGAGCACCTCCAGTCCACTGTAGTTTCCTGAGGCAGGTCAGCTGTGGAGCAGAGCAAGCCTTTCCACTTACATTTCCTAAAGAACGGAGAGGAAAGCAGCAGAATATGTGTCTGTTCGGCTAAACCCCTAAACATGAATGCAGTCATACAACAGAACAACACAGACTCACATTACTTCTCTGCTCTGTGTTGTAATGCTTCATTCCTGAGAGCACCGCAGACATAGGCTATGCAAACAAGGATGACCACAACACAGAATAAAGTTATCATAAACCACTCCATGAACACAGATCCTGCTGGGAGAAAAACAACAGAAAATTAATATCATCCAACATATTTTAACCTGAGTCTGGCATTAGCCTTTTATCTGTGGTTACAGCAGGTGTCATTTATTTATGACCTTTGACTTGCAGCCATATGTGTCTCACTATCAGTTCTTCTTGTCCATCACTGATGGAGCAGGTGTATTCTCCACTGTGAGACTCTGTTGGTTTTCTCAGAGTGAGGCTGAAGTCTCCAGAGTCCAGAGCATCAGGTCTCATTGATGTGCGCTCGCTGTAGCGCTGGTTTTGTTCTCTAAGATCATCTCCTCCTTCTCGTTGTCGGTGGACAGTTTTGGGATTAAGATCATTGCGAGTCCACATCACTGTGTGGTTCTTAAATATAACTCCTGAGTACTGGCAGGGTAACAGGACAAACATTTTCCCCTCATTCACCTCCACCACCACAGCCTGGGAAACTGTGAGCACATAGAAAAACACAAATTAGCTCCATATTTTGAGGTTGTTTGCAGGTAATTTATTTATAGGGGCAAGAAATACTGAAATCAAAGAGCATTCAATCTGCACATGTCGAAATTCGGAAATGGGAATAGTCCAGTCTGAGTGCACCAGTTCAACCAGGGAAACATACAGATTCCTTTCAGGTTCCAAGACTAAAGTTAATGACTTTAATGTCATTGTAACTGGTAAAATCAAACTCAAACAGATTGAATGTATTCAAATACTGGTTTTAGATTTGACAGGCTTGCAGCACTGGGAATATAACATGGACCATTAAATAAAACAAATGACAGCAAAACCAGCAAGTGTTGGTCCTCCATCAGTCTCCTCTGCATGCATTCGTCACATTCTTGTTATCCTCCCGGAGGATGTAAAAATCATTCCTACCCAAGACATCCTCTTATTTAATGTTTTGATGATGATGGTTTGAGCTGGGTTAAGGTCCGGTGACTGTGAAGGTCATATGTATATGATTAACACCATCTCAACATTCATTAAATCATTTGCTTGCAACCTACTTGTAATTGGTCAGTAACTTGGTCAAGACAAAGCTGAAGTTTAAAACAGTTAATAAAATAATAATAATCATAAAAATAAAAATAAAAATAAAAATAAAAATAAAAATAAAAATAAAAATAAAAATATTAATAATAATTAAAATAAAATAAAATAAAATAAAATAAAATAAAATAAAATAATGAGAAAATCCAGGAAATCTCCAGGCCCAAATTGATTTTTTACAGACTTTTATTAAAAAAAACAAAAAACAAAAAACATGGTCTGCTTCAGTATTAACTAATTGTCCCTATTCTTACCATTTTAGGCTCTACGCCATCATGTTTGTCTTCAATGGGCAGGATTAACAGTTGTGGAAATATTTGAAGTGCCTCAATTCTATGCTTTGTATTGACTAAAATGCCATATAACCATATAGTGTAGTATTAAGTGGACACAGCCCTGAAAATAAAGGCATTAGACTACGTGTCCTTGGGGGGTAGAATGCTGTAGACTCTCGCTCACGCTTACCTGGGAGAAAGTAGATAAAAGGGGGTCATCTTCTAGTGGAAAGTTACTGAAACACTGTTGTTTAGACTAGAGAGGGACCAGCAGATTGATTGTTTGATTGTAATTGATTGTTTATTCTGGGGGAAAAAGGAATGGGATATTACACTGTTTTATGATGCATTATACTGCTGATTTATAAGAAATACTGTTTGCAGAGAATCATGGCCTTGCTTTTCTGATTACAAAGAGAACAGAACATACTGCATCTCATACAGGAGGAGAAAAACAGGAAGCCAAGGTCATGACTTAGGCTCACTGAGAGAGAGAAAGAATGCGAATGCTTAGTTTGGAGGGGGGCCAAAGCTATAAGAATGTGAGAAATGGACACTTGGACACTTTGAGATTTTGCCGGACACCCTCCTGTGCATATCTCCTGTCCAGACGTTTGTAATGCTTAAAGGGTTTGTATGGAATAATGAGAATTGTATGGATTAAAGAGATTGTTGATTCAGCATTAAACACCGAGTGTTGTTCTTCCTTCAGCCTGAAGGTCAAAGAGTTGGGGATTTGACACAGTGTAAAAATGATGCTAGTACCAACATTTCTATATGTATTTGAATGCCTTCCAGTCCTAATTCTCAAATCCTTTTTTAAATCTCTGGATTTCTTAATCGATTATTTATTTGGAATGGTAAACATCTAAAACTGAGGAAAGCTCTTCTTCAAAAACCCAAGCCTCTGGGAGGCTTAGCCCTTTCCAATTTCCAGTACTACCATTGGGCCACAAATATCAGGAATGGGATATTACTCTGTTTTATGATGCGTTATATTGGTGACACTACAATCTTGAACTGTCATCACCAGTTTGGGTCACCATGGTTTCTTTACCTGTGACTTTAGGCTTATCACTTTCTCTTGCCTAGTAATAATAGAGTAGTCCATCAATCTCTTAGAATTTGGTCCCAGTTTAGGAAGAGTTTTGGCCGCCAGGCTTTTTCACTTCAAAGCCCAATTGGAGCAAATTAATTGTTTTTTCCTTCAGTGACGGTGTTTCACATCTGGCACAGAAAGGGTCTAAAATCCTTTGCAGACTTATATGTAGATGGACAATTTGCAAGTTTTGGCACTGCTGCTCTTCAGTGTTTTTGCTTTTTACAGGTCACACACTATGTGCAGACTGTGACAGTACGATTCCCTCAAAACAGATGATCCTGTAGATTATTTTTTAATTCTCAAACGAACATCAGTTCTTTACTATTTCATTTACAATTTACAATGTTCTCCAGTAGCTTTCATTAAGACTAAATTAGAAAAAGACCTTAACATTCATATCAGAGATCAACTGTGGCATTCTATCTTTGGCCAAGTTTACAATATAGCAGTGTGTGTTCGAAACATGCTTATTCAATTTAAGATCATGGGGAGCACTGGTCCAGGGCTAAGTTGGCGTGCATATATGCAGAGGTGGACCCAACCTGTAGAAGGTGCAGAGGTGCTCCTGGTACATTGCTTCACATGTACTGGTCCAGTCCTTCACTGGACACACTCTGATTTCTCTACTGTGTCTTAAGTCCTGCGGCATCAAATTAAACCAGATCCACTCTGTGCTAGTTTTGGTGCTACATAACGTTGCTACATTCCAGATTTAGAGCATTAAACACATTTTTTAACCCTCATAACTTCTTAATGAAAACACATAATAAGCCGTTAAGCAACAAGCCATGAACTATATTAATGAAATTAATCATCCCCATTGTTTCCATTTTGCTTGAAATAATTTGTGTAACAATAGTTTATAGTTTTAAATATATAACAGATTATAAGTTCTACATATCACAATCAATATTTTATAAAAATGACAGTAATATCATTTGCCTCATGTAAAATACAGTAAAATTATCATGAATGTTAAAACGAATAATTGGAGGTAACAGTACCGTTCACAAGTAGCAGAGACAGTAGAAACATCTTCATCCTGCTGTAAATGAATCCTGCTAATTTACTGCTGACTCAAATGAACTGCGTCACATGACTCCATCACATGACTCTATCAGCTGACGCAGAAAGACGCAATAACTTCCAATTCCAAAAAGACGTCTCCATGTGTGAACCGCAGAGAAGGCCATTACTGCAAATGCTGAACAAAACCAGAAGAAACATCTTACTGCTCTCACTTAAGAAAATTATTTTTTGCAACTCTGGTGCTTTAATAGGTGCATCAGTTTATTCTGTTCATGTCTAAAGATATTTTTAAAAAAGGAAGTCAGAGCAGGAGTTTTATTGTTTTTTATTTATTGTAATATAGGATATATATATTAATATATAATATAGCTGGGAGGAGATGGAGGTATGTATGTTAATTTGGCCACATGTGCCTTAAGTGAAACAGCTGCTGATTTCAGACGTTCACGCAGCATCAGAAACAGGCTTTACATTAAGGAGCTCACAGGAGTCAAATAAAGCTGACACAGAGGAACAAACTCTTCTTCTGTACAAACAGATTTACTGGTTTCACTGAAGTTAGTGAGGAAGACAATGATACTGGTGCATCTCTTGTTCTTACTCGTGCTTCAACATTTGCTTCAGTAAAGTTAAAGGTTTCAGAAGTTTCACATAATGCCCGAGGCAAAGATTTTCATTTTATTTCTCAGATGATCGAACACATAAAAAGTGTGAACAGTCACATCTTGACTCTTTCTTACTTCCTGTTTTCTGCGTTTAATCTTCTTCTTCTTTTTTGTTCCTCAGTTTTAAAATGCATTAAGCTGACTTTAGGATTATTGTGGTTAACCACAGAAGATTAAAGCAAAGCTCAAAAAATTCCAGGTCACATGTTTTTGTGTCTTTATCTTCATGGCACGGGTGCGTTTACCCTTAAAAAACTGTCATTTGTGTCAGCATAAAAGCCTTAAACAGACATCACAGAAATGCTGGCTCTTTGCTTGTGGTACCAAACTTCTGGCTGGGATGAGACTGGAAGCCTCCAGCAGTGGTGTGATGGGAAAGTTAAAGACTGTGCTATGACTTTGGTGAAGGAAGAGTTCAATGTGTCCTGTCTCCATATGGTCAGCCACCAAGTTCTCTTCTTTTTTTCTTTTGTTCTGTGACTACAGCAGAGAGTTTGTCTCCCTGTTGGAGTTAAATTGTTAAATGTTGCCATTGTGTTTCTTAAATTTGTAAAGTCTTAGTTCAAACTATAGAATCAAAGACATTCCTTTGTACCTGACCACCTCTCCAGCCACTCTGGTGCTGGGGGGGGGCTGACGTGTTTTTATTATAGGCACATCTTATCTGAAAGATCTTTTTCTTGTGTTGTAAGCTTCCTGCTTTTATGATCCTTTTAGGTCACACAAACGCACCCCCATGACACAAACATACACATACACACACGTGCACACACATATACACATAGTGCCTTATCTTTTAGAACCATAGGAGGGGTTTACAATGGGAGGTGCTTGTGTGTACTTTTGTGTCATGAAAATAAAAAGCTGCGAGGAAGGCTGCTCTTTGAAGGAGTTGGTTAGGCGTCAGGTGCGAAGCATTGAGCTCCAAGAGCCTGGATCTGACCAGCCTTCCCCTGCTAGCAAGTAAAACCCGGTTCCGTCTTGTTTTTGTCGTTAACAAGAATTCGTTTCTAAAATAGCGAGCCCTGTGGAAGCGCAGACCCAACATTTATTTGGTCCTTCCGAGCCAGATCCCAACACATTGCGTCCACCGTGGAGGGGGGAGACACCGCCGCCGAAGTCTGCTAGCAGCCAGCATCTGGGACGGCTGATGAAAGCCCTGGTGCTTAATTTTGTCGCCAGGCCAGTGAGTTAGCTTCTGAACTCCCCTCGGGTTGGATGGCAATTGGTGGGATCCAGAGACTCTTCCCGTGAATGAAAAGCAACACAAACAGTAAGTACAGAAGGCCTTAGAGGCTACATGACTGTGCGTTAAACGCGAGTCCGGGAGCGTGCTAGCCACGTGAGAAAGATGCAGGCTTCTATGCCACTGGGGGCGTTGACAGTTTTAAAGACAACTTAGGTTTGGTGACTCCGCCGTGAAGAGAGTTTGGAATCTCCCCCATTTGGGGCGTTGGAGAGCTTTCAACAGAGAGCACTGTGCGTGTAGATGCAAGCGTTAGGTCTATTTTGTGTGTGAGTGCGGGCCAGACGTGGTCTGTGTGAGTCTGATTGTTGTTTTGTATGCAGTCACTTCCAAGCTAATGAGCAAGCTACACATTATCAGAGCAGGAGCTGGCTTAGAGCGCATCAGAGGGGAGGGAAACAGAGCTATGATAACTCAAGCATGAGGCTATCTGAGAGTTGAGTTTTGTCCTCACACCTCAGATGGGCAACAGCTTTTCTGCATCCTGATTCCTGTGTGTGAGACCTTTGTAACATCAGCATCATGTTTTTTGTTTTGGCCAAAAGCAGGTGAATGTGTCTGACGTCACTGCGTGTGAGCCACAGACAGGTGTGAAAGTATGTGTGTGAACTGGTCCCGAACTGGGGAAGAGATGATTCTGCAGGTCACTTTCTAACCCAGTGGCCACAAAAGAAATAAAAAAGATTTGTGTTGAGGAAATATGAATGATAGATGAAGGGTGTTTCTCAGCCTGAAACAACTACAATCCCACTTTCTGTTTTTAAGAAAGGAGAGTTCAAAAACAGAGAGAGAGATGTGTGTTGTTTAAGCAGTGATGAGAATAGTGAAAATGTCTTAGTTTGTCACTTCAGGTGTAGAGCATACCTGAATCAATTTTCCACATGCAGCAGTCGGGAGGAAAATTATAGGTTTAACATCATTAGGAAACACTGAGGCCGAGCTTTTGGCTGAGTGGTGTTTACAGCTTAACTCCCATGTGTTCCTCGCCCTGAGACAATAAGCTCCATGGAAGTTAACCTCTGCCTGAAGACAAGGAGTGCAGTTCCAGAAGCACAGCACATAAACAGTTGAAAGCAGCCCAAGAGACAACAGCAGAGTCCTGAGCAGAGAGGTCCAGCAGCAGAGTGTGCAAACGGCATCAGAGAGAAAGAAAACCCATCAACATGGATGGATGGAGATGCGTTTTCAGCAAGTTGCAACTGACGGGATGACCTTTGAGGAGACTGTCTGAGGGACATTTGCCACTTTTGAAGTGAAATGGCACATGAGACAGTGAGGATGACCCAGGACAAAGCTGAAGAGAACTGACTGCCATTGGACTGCAAAGTGGGAGAGAAGAACGGAGTGAGAGGAGCAGGTGAAGACACAGAGGAAGGCTGTTTGTTTAGTGTGGGAAATCAAAATTTGGGTTAGCAATCCTGGGAAAAAGGAAACTGCTTTAAGTGGGAAAATTGAGAATTGAGTCTGGACTACAAAATGCGAACGGTACACAAAAAACACACACAAACAGAAAATGCATTACCCATACTAACCCTACATACATATGCAATGAAACTCATGAAGACAGCGTCTAAGAATGAGATTAAGTCACTAGTAAGCAGTGATGGAAACGTAGCAGCGTTACTTTTTTCAGTAACAAGTAATATAACTAATTACTATCGTTACAACACCGTTACAGTTACTAACAAGAAAACGCGGTCCGTTACTATTTTTCAACAAACAGACGGTTGAAGCTCTGTTACTGCATCTTATATCAGCTGTATGGAAGTAGCTGACTACGTAAGTAATCTGGACGCTACAGCTTTAAGCAGCTGCGCTCCCGCGGACGGTGATCACAATCACTGTCTAACACAACACCTGGAGCTAAGGGGGCAAAACAATCGCATGAGTGCTGCTGTTTGACTGAGGAAGAATAAAGTAGTCGTGGTAAGCCAATCACATGATCACTTAAAGACGAAGCAACAAGGTACCAGTTTATAAACTGTGTTGATCGGCCAGTAAAACCAGAGTCATGATAAACAAGATATACACAGCGTTTTTTCCTCAATAGTTTCGTCACGTTTACTAAGGACAGTGCAGCGAGACCTCTCTGCTTATGAGAGAAAAAACAAAAACAAAAACAAAAAAACAGGGGAAGTTTTAGGAGAGAGAGAGAGAGAGAGAGACAGCAGAAAAAGAGGGAGAGCGAGTTTTGAGATGTGAGAGATTTGTGACGTTTAGCTTGTTTGGTGTAGTTAATGTGTTGTCTTGTGTAGTTAGTGTGTAGTGTTGTGGATAGTTTTGTGTTGTGTGTCAGAACAATGAGGTGACTGCTGTCTCCAGGTAGAAACAGCAGTGATACACCTGCTGCTGTTCTGTAAATAGTTTGAAATGGTTATTTAAAAAGGGTCAAAGGTAAATGGATGCAAATAACTGTTGTTTGCAAAACTTGTGCATATGATTTTAAAACTGACCATTTATATTTGCATTTAAAGTTATGAAATATGATTCATTAAACATGTTTGTGGTTGTTACAGTAAAAGATAACTTTTTTCTACTCTGATTTTATGTTTTTTGTCTGATTTTAGATCAATTGTGTTAATACAGTTTGTCAAAATGAAAACATGACTGTAAATTCAGACACGTGAGGTTGTGCTGAAAAGGATGAGACCAAACAAGGCAAAGTAAATAGTTTTTAAAGGTGAAATGTGGAGGGAAAATCAAAAGTAGTTAAAAATGATCAATTATACCCTGGACCCCAGAGGGTTAAACATTTTTTTTAAAGTAACGCAATAGTTACTTTTCAAGTAATTAATTACTTTTAGAATATTGTAACTCAGTTACTAACTCTGTTAATTTTTTGAAGAAGTAACTAGTAACTATAACTAATTACTTTTTCAAAGTAACCTGCCCAACACTGCTCGTAAGATGAAAGTGATACATAGACTAGTGGACTGAATATTATAGGACAGATGGTTGCATCATAGAGGAGGAAACACATGATGAGGGGTCTTAAATGAGTGAGCTGATTGTGAGTTTCTGGTGTGTGTGAAGTTTTAACATTACATGAGAAGATACTCATTATGTGATAAGACAACAGGGTTATGCTGTATGTTGTGTGTGGCTGATTTGATGAATGTTTGAGATTAATCTGGCTGATGATTTGTCTTTTGTTACAAAGTTGAGCCAATAGGTTTGGTATGATTTACTGTCCTGGGAGACGAGGAACACATATCATGATTTAACAAGGCCTTTATTTCTTTTCTTTTTTCCTTTTTATTTTGTTACTTTCACGGTGCACTGAAAGTTTTGTTTGATCGTTTTTCTGTCATCTAAGCAGATCTGAACGTTTGAATAGGAAGAACTGCACAACATGTTGTTGCAAAGTGAGTTTCTCCAAAATTAAAATGTGCTCAGGAGAAAGTCACTTATTGGGACAATTAGAAAGCGAGTCCCTGTCTAAAAGGATTCAACGAGGCAATCCAGTCTAAATTCTTTTTCTTTTTGAAATGTCGTCGTTTTGCTGAGGGTGGAAACGAAATGCGGCGATAATTTCCACAATCACCAAAGAAAGAATCAATGAATGAATAATGAGTGAAAAAAATGGGGGACTGACTGACTGGTAAAAGCTGATAAAAGCTCACAAGACTTGACTGACTTAACACCACTATGCAAAGTTAACCACCAGCCAGACATGACAAAAGGGTGGATGTATCTCTGTGTTTGTCTATTGTTGTAGGAGCAGGAGGAGACCAGAGGAGGAAACTTGGGTCACATGACTATGTGAACTCTGCAAATTTAACCTTTTTAGTTGTAATTTTTCTGGGTGTTTTTTAATTGACCATGGGTGTGTTATTCACTACCTTGTGTTGCTCACAGAGGTCACTGTGAAAAAGTGTGTACACACCTGCGCAGCGCTAACATTTACGTTACTTTTCTACAGCAGAGGGCTAATCATGTGATTTGATCATGTGATTTACAGCAGGACACAACTTCACGTTTTTCTACCACAGAATTATTGTGTGTGTGTGTGAAGAAAACTGTGGTTACAGGCTGTGTGTTGGTGATGAAGGTACACTGTGTTGTTGAAAAATGTTGAAATTACAGGGAGAAGTGAATACAGTCTTTCAGGAACCTGTCTGCAGGTCAGGGTCCCACACAGTCCACTGAGAGTTTCCCACAGGAATGAAACAATCTTTCTCCTGAAGGGTAAACACAAGCTTTAAGCATCACTTGACTAGCATGCAAGCAGAACATGTTTCTGTGACCCACCTCTCCCACAGTGGGTATCAAACCCACTTTTAAAAGCATTAAAAAGGCCAAATGTCTGAAACATCTGAAGCTTCATTCAGTCACTGCTTCAGTACCTGATTCGGTGGTTCATAAGGAAGTGAATCATTGAATCATTGGTGGGGATTTTATGTGAGAGAGAGTGAACCAGTGTGAGAGATAATGAGACATGGAGTAAGTGTTCTGCCTGTTCATAAATAAACATAATATATAATAACATTATATCTATTATGTTTATATTTTACAGGTTGATAAGTTATTATTCCCCCAGGTCAAAACCATCTATGAAAAATACATATAAGTTATGAAATATATTTAAATCTTCCTGCTCAAAGGTAAACCACACAGCACAAACACACTAATAATAATAATAATGGATTGCATTTATATAGCGCTTTTCAGGACCCTCAAAGCGCTTTACAATTCCACTATTCATTCACTCTCACACACTGGTGGAGGCAGCTACAGTTGTAGCCACAGCTGCCCTGGGACAGACTGACAGAAGTGAGGCTGCCATATCACGCCATCGGCCCCTCTGACCACCACCAGTAGGCGGTCAGTGAAGTGTCTTGCCCAAGGACACAACGACCGACACTGTCCGAGCCGGGGCTCGAACCGGCAACCTTCTGATTACAAGACAAACACCCAACTCTAGAGCCACGATCGCCCCAGGGAGAACACACCAGGGTAAATGAGACAGTGTACAGACTAAAATTATTAATCAAATAGACAATGTGATGTTTTTGTATTGTATATATGGTCAGAAAAGGTCAATTTCACCTGTAGGCAACCGCAAGTGACAAATAAAGACTTCATTCATTCACATGCCAATTGTTTTTTGTTTTTTTTTAGAACTGACACGTGTCACTGTCTCAGCTCTACAGAGTGGGCAGTCATGATAGATTCAAGCTGCTGTTCATATTCTGTCCACCAGATGTCACTAAAGATGACTGTGTTAGAAAACCTCGAGTAATGAAGCCTTTTTTTAAATATAAGCTTCAGAAAGTTACATGTGGACAAAAATATATCAAAATGAGGGATGCTGTCAAACTTGAGTGTTACACAGCTGTTTATGTCTAACTTAATCTGGTTGAATCAGTTCAAGAGAAAAATATATCGTAAAAATTATTTATTATTGTATTTGTATAGCACTTTTCTAGTCCCTAAGGACCCCAAAGCGCTTTACACATCCAGTCATCCACACATTCACACACTGGTGATGGCAGCTACATTGTAACCACAGCCACCCTGGGGCGCACTGACAGAGGCAAGGCTGCCGGACACTGGCGCCAACGGGCCCTCTGACCACCACCAGTAGGTGGCAACAGGTGATGTGTCTTGCCCAAGGACACAACAACCGAGACCGGGGCTCAAACCGGCAACCTTCTGATTACAAGGCAACCTCCCAACTCTTGAGCCACGATCGAGAGTTGGGAGGTTTCACAAGCTCAATCACAAAAGTAACACAGGTCCACCTCAACTTTGAGGTTTTTTTTGAGAAATACTAAAATGGGGTAAATATAATAAATCAACTTTACATGCATTTCCTTAATTTTTGGAGAAATGGCTGAAACACATTTAGAAAAAGCCTTTTCATATATATCTTTTTTTTAAATTTGGCAACAGTTTCACATCTGAATATAAGGTGCTGTTACAGATTAACTGCCTTAGTGCCAGTGGCATAAGACACCTGCCTGTATTCTTGTTCTGTACAACTTATTTTATATTTTATTAAAAGCAGATTCAGCTAAGATTAGCTTCAGAGTTCAGTGAGTCCGTCACAAACAATGCATCACCCCTCAAACCAGTTTCTATTCAGCGTTACTGCTCTATTGTTCCACAGGGAGGATGTGTGGGGAGAGAAACATTGAGAACCGTTCAACCTGACGTGGCAGCAGCAAAGGAAGATACTGATTCTGAAATATCTCCAAGTTTAAGAACAAATCTACTGACAACAATTTCTGTAAATGTTTTAGTTAAGAGGGTTTCAGTGTAAATGATCACAGAGGCCTCCATTTATAAAATCAATAAATCAGTCTGGTCTCGTGTTTTGCTCTTAGACAAGCTTCAGTGAATTTAAGTGAGAATAGATAAATTCGTCTGGAGAACTGAACTAACACAAAAAACAGTTCTCTGTCAGAAGTTGAAGACTATTAATAGGACTATCAACCAGCGGAACCAATAACTAATCAATGAAACAGTGGAACAATTCTATTTGTTTTTAAACATTCATAAACAGTCAGCCAGGCTTTTCTTCCAAATACTTCCAGCATGCAGATCAGCTGTAAACTCGATACTCTTCTTCATCTTCTGATTGATCAACAAGCTCCACAGTAACGTCACTCTCAACCAAACACAGATCAAACTCAACACAGGCTTCATTTGGACACGCCCCCTGTGCTCAACACAGAAGATACATTTCATCATTACATTAATGCCACATGGAAAGCATTAGCTGCAGTTAATATAATATACTGTGATGTATGTAGTTTGTACCTGTAAATCTAGGTAGTTGTGGTATTGCATGTGTTGGATGCACATTTGCTGGCTTGAAACCAGCTGTAAAAATGCATCATGTTGACTTTGCTCTTAACTGGTCTTATCATTAAGAGGCGCTGTTTGTATTTGTTCCTGTGAAAGCTGTAACACTGACAGACTTGGTTAAATAAAGGTTTATTTGGCTACATTAACAAACATGATCAGATTATAGAGCTCATATGGAATCATGACACAAACATGGTTTTACCTGCTTTTAGTGACAGGCTTTGTAATTCAAGCTGAGGATACAATGGTGTGATACAAAGATTTACATGAAGCAGAAACATTCAAACCATCACCATATCTGAACTAAATAAAACAAATATCCTGCTACAGTTTAATAATGAACCAATCCAGCAACAATGAAGGAAGAAACCAAGATGCTCCTGACTCTGGTAAAGGAGAGGAAATGAAACACAGACTGCTCTCTGCAAATATCTAACCTGCAGGTAATAATCTGTTGGTCGTTTTTCTCCCATTTGAAACCCAGAGACTGTAAACACTGAGCAGAAACACAGAGTTCACCCCAGAAAATCTACATGTGCAGCTAAGAAGTGACTTTAGGTTTAAACTTTAGTGTTTTATACAAATAAAATTAAATTTCTCATTCTCCCTCTGACTGACCCACTCGTGCTGCCCTCCTGTGGTCATGGCTGCAGACATGCCACAGTCTTCAGTCTTTCCCCCTGAAGCCCACCTATCATAGCACACTAGGTTGTCATTGACCCAGAACCATAAATCCAGAGTGCAGGAGTATCGCAGTCCCAGCCACACGAAAGGAGTTGAGGCCTTTTTGGCTCTTTCCTGGACCCATCGCTGCTGATGAGGGTTGCTGATTGAAACCAGGTCATGGTGTTTCTGTCTGCAGTAATTCAAGGCTTCCTCCCAGGTTTTGTTTTCCCTGATCAGGATCAGTTTATCTGCCACAAAATCAGAGACAACATCAGTCAGTTAAATCTGGAGTTAAAATATCAGAGACAGATGTTTGGTCCAGTTTCACTGGAAGAACAAAATAAAACATTTCAGTGATTCTTGAGATGAATCAGCAGCTCTACAGAGAAATCTCTGTTCCAACCATCAGCTAAACATCTTCACCTCTGACAGAAGTTCAACATACATGCAGAAATAAGTGGCTGAAGAAACATACTGACCTAAATCCTCTCAGTGACTCCAGCTGTTCATCTATTGGACAAACAGCTGAGATAAATCTGTGTAAACTCACCATCATAGCAGAAGAAAGGCTTTCTTTGGTCACATCCAGCAGAGCTCCATCTTCCTGATCTCTCTAACAGAGTCGTAGCACATTTCCTGTTGTTTAGTCCATCATTAAATGAGTCCATGTCCCAGTGTCTGAAAGAGAAGTTACTCCCATCTGACCACCTCCAGCTGTCTCTGAACAGGCCGATCCACAAGTTCACCTTAGAGCCTGTAGAGTTCTGCAGCGTCTTAAACTCTTCACTGTATATCTGATCGAGTCCACTGGCCAGGTCAGTGTGATGCTGTCTGCAGTAGCTCTGAGCCTGAGTCCAGGTCACAGACATCTTAATCAAATGAAAGGTTTTGTTGTTTTTCATTGTTTCTGTCAAATCAACAGAAAAACACAAAAACATTTTTATCAGCTAATTTGTCTCATTCTTCAAAATGTCTCTTTCAGGAACATGTGATATAACTCAGATTATAAACTAGATTATAACATTATTAAATATTGTTTCATCATATTACTGTCCACATATTCTCACCGTCATAGCAGATGAACTGAAATTTGTCACTACATGGGTAATCAGCCCACTTCTCTCCTGTCATCACACAGTTCTCAGGGTATTTCCCATCATTTGGATCTCCATCTCCCCAACAGGTCTTATTTTCAGTGTATTCCTCCCCCGGCAGAGACCAGTGCCACGTCCTGTTGTCTCTTCCTGGCTCGCTGTACAGTCCAATCCAGGCTTGTGTTTGATTCTGTGCAGAGTCTTGAAGTCTTCTCATGTCTGTCAGGTCAAACACTTTGGCCAGGTCTGTGTAGCTCTCTCTGCAGTATGCCCGTGCTTCATCCCAGCTCATCTCTTCTTTAATAAAGTGGTACTCAAACAGCTGACATGTGATGAAGACACACTGACCTAAAACAGAAGAAATACTGTTGAATATCTGCTGATACAAGCAGGAAACTCATGTTCCCATCAAACTGTCCAGTTTACAGGTGAATCCTGGATTTTCTCAGTAAGAGTTCATTTGTTTAATGAGTCCTGATCAAACTAAAGGATTTTAGGTGGAAACAATCAGGAGCCCTGGTAAAATGATCACTCACCCATCAGAAGAAGCAGAAACAGACTCCACTGCATCGTCGCTCTGTCACATGAAAATGACTTTTCTGTCATTTGGAGGAAACAATGAATCCAGCAGCTCTTCAGTGTTTGATGGACACGCAGCACTTTATATTAAACACAGATATCTAGTTTATCACACACTGCTGTAAGAAATATATGATTATTCTTAATAAATGATCATCTGTTTAAAATTATCCAAGAAGAAAGAAGCAACAGTTCAAATGTGGTCCACACAGCACCTCTGTACACAGACATGAAATGAGCCTGCAGGTTTGAAACTTACATCTGGTTCTTCTCTGGTGTTCATGCAGACAGCTGTGCAGGAAATAACCATCTGTACTAACACACACTCTCTTTGTACTCAGTATTTGAATATTAAGATTCAGACTTTCCCCCTGACACAAAGACACAGTGTAGATATGAGTTATGAAAGAACTTGTTTGCATTAAGCTCTGGAAAAATAACAGGAAATACCTCACTGTGGACTGTCCCTCAAGATAAATGAGGAAGTGTGATAATAATATGTAAATATAACTTCCTACTGTTTGTGGTGCAGGTGAGAGAGAGTCTATGACTCTCTTTTATATCTCAGGTTTTAAACACCAGTTTCTCCAGTAAATTCTGAAGGAATATGTAAATTATCAACCTTTTCTCTTTATGTTACTGGGTGTACTGGTTAGTTGGGAAATCTATATTGCAGACAGATGTGAATGTGAACATGAATGGTTGTCTCTCTCTGTGTGTTAGCCCTGCTAACAGAGTCTGGTGATGTCCAGGGTGTGTCCAATGATCACCTTGAGTCGTGAACAATGGACATCACTGGGGTGCTGGGCTTCCTCCTTTTTAGCGCACAGCCAGGTTATTAATGCAGCGGCTTTTAGTTGTTGTTTGTTTGTTTGTTTGTGGGCCTTTCTGTCTGAAGATAAATGGGAGAAAGGTTTCGTAACTCATCCAAGTGACTTCAGTCTCGGCTGACTGCTGGTTTCCCCAAACTTATAAACAGTGCACTTGTACAATGACTGAAACCAGCACCACTGAAGGAACAATTGGCTGTGACGTCAGTTTTAGAGATGTCAGGATTTCACTTTTTTATGTCTGATACTGATATCATAAATTTGGATATCTGCTGATATAGTTGTAACGTTGGACCCGATAAACATACGCTGGAGTGAATATGATGACAGCAGAACTTTTTATTTGACACTGTGGTTTTTGTTCACTGGGACACAGACACTCTCCCTCCGACTGTCACTGCCAACATATTAACATATTTTAAACAGTACTTAGCAGAAATATTAAACAACCTAACTAACAGGGTTGCAAACTCCCAGCAAAAATATTATGGAACACCCCCCACCCTCCGCCTCATGATGCTTAATCGACATAATTGACTTTGATTTAATGCACATGTAAAACAACTCTACAGAAATCAATTATTTTTCTACAATAATTAAATAGATTCAACATGTACAGATGGTACCTTCCCAAAGGAAAACGTTCTACAGGTACTACTATTACTGGGTTATCTATTAGACTTAGTTACTATATACTATAATGGATTTCTATACATTTTACATTTAATAAAAAACTTTGGTTGTAAGATTCAGATAATCTAAACCAGGATCCTGGTGTTATTTGTCTCTCAGAAACAGTTCATAACTTCAACTCATCCATGTCACCTAAAAGGTAAACCTGTTTCTCCATCACCTGTTCAGCTCTGATGATTCAGTAAGGACATCTCCTGGTTTCATCTTCATGTTTCCCTCTCACCACATATCCAAACCATCATGACCAGCAGCTTTACAGCTGTGGCTCCAGCAAACATCAGCTGATACTAGAAATTAATATTAAATAAATTCTAACAACAGCTGATCAAGCTTAAACGTGCTGCTGTTGTTTATCTGCTGGTTTCTTCTTTCTGGCGCAAAGAGGTCGATAAAAAAACAAGAGAGAAAAGCCGATCAGCTGATCATTGATCAGTTTCATAGCAACAGGAGAGGGACAGAAGATGAGGCAGTCACTCCATATATATCGGTTGTTGAGCTTAACGTGGGAATGCTTTACAAAATTCAGAGATGAAGTTACACTTGCTTTACTCCTCTGGGATAGTTTATGCCATATCGCAAGTTTTGTGAGGTGCTTTTAGAATAGAATAGAATAGAATAGAATAGAATAGAATTCAACTTTGTCATTGGACATGTCACAGGTACAAGGCAACGAAATGCAGTTTGCATCCATCCAGAAGTGCTTTAGTGATATAGATATATTACAATATATATTAGCAACTAGGGATGCAACGATACCAATTTTTTCAAACCGATACGATACCGATACTTGGATCTGAGTGCTTGCCGATACAGAGTACAAAAAACGATACTTCTACCACACACACACACACACACACACACACACACACACACACACACACACAAATACAATTAATTGGAAGACAGGTTTTATTATATTCCCTGTTGATAAAAAATAAAATCTTAATAAAAATGACCACAAAAAAATTTCAAGTGAAAAATCAGCACTTCTGATAAATTATTGCAGAGTCTCCACATTGTAATTTTACAAAATATCACTGAACTATTGGCACTGTCTCGAGCTTTCAGAATAATAAATAAACACTTCTGTTTGGAAAAAATAAATACAAATAAGTTTTGCGAATAAAATAAACTTTTAAATTATTGCAGAGTGTCCATATTGTAAACAAACAAACAAAATAATTATTATTAAATAAATAATAAATAAAATAATAATTGGCTCCCTAGTGGCCAATCTAAAAAACTACAACAGAAATGACAAGCCACCCTCTGATTAATGAAATAAGTTGGTATCGGTTCATGGTATCGGTTAACTTTTACGAGTATGAGTACACACACATTTTACAGTATCGGCCCCGATACCCGATACCAGTATCGGTATCGGTGCATCCCTAATTAGCAATAATATAGATATGTAAGTATATTACAGAAATGGGTCTATTATGGTATGTTATAATGTACACGGTATGAATGTATGTTATGAATATGACTATATATACATATATATCACTATAAGTATGTTAGGCTATGAAAAGGATATAAATAAGAAAACCATACAGAAATATGAACTATGCAAGTTATAAACAGTTGTTAATTGTTTTAGAATTGTAATTATTGTATTATACAGAATGATTGTCTATACAGCATTTACAGTAGTGCAGTTAAGATCAGTGAAATATGTGGATAATTTCTACAGAGGTATATAAAGTGCTAGTGGTTGTGAGTGGTGGTTCAGTCCCTGTTATTATTGTGTGTTTGAGGGTACGGTTGTTCATTGTTTTTTTCCATTGTGTGTGTAGGTGGTTGTGGGTGTGTGTATGTTCAATCCACGAGTTTAATGTGAGTCAGATGTCAGGAGGCAGAGTTCAGGAGTCTGACAGCTGTGGGGAAGAAGCTGTTCTGGTACCTGGTGGTCTTAGTCCGGAGGCTCCTGTAGCGCCTCCCAGAGGGCAGGAGGGTGAAGAGTCCATGTGATGGGTGACTGGGGTCTTTGGTGATTTTTCTTTGGAAGGTTGGTAACCTAGCATTAGCATCACGGGGATATGCACTGCAGTGAGTATGATAGAAGTGAGTTCTCTGGGGAGATAATAATTTGTGATTGTGTGAAGTTAATTGATCAGATTGCATTTTTTATTTCCAGTAATCCAATAATTTAGGTCAGGATCGGACAGTACTGATACGGTACATCTCTAGTCAGTTTATGACCATTAATATGCAAATTGACAAACTATGATCACTAAGAACTGAAGGATACTGGAAGCACTCTAAGCATGATCAAAGAAGAACGGAGAACCTCAGAGCTACAAAGTATACAGAAACTAAACGATCTCATAAGAACTCATAAGTACAAGAAAACCAGACATAAGTCAAGTTTATTTATGTAGCACAATTCAACAACAAGGTGATTCAAAGTGCTTTACAGAGACATTAAAAAACAAAAACAAATAAAAAGCATGATTTAAAATTGAAAGAAAGAAAAAAAGAAAAAAGGAATGAACAGTAGATATAATTAGGGTTAAAATTTAAGTTTTGAAATTTAAGCTTAAGTGTGGATTTTGGTATTTTATTCAAATGCAGCTGAGAACAGGAGAGTCTTCAACCTGGATTTAAATAAACTGAGTGTTTCAGCTGATCGGAGGCTTTCTGGGAGTTTGTTCCAGATATAAGGAGCATAAAAGCTGAATGCAGCTTCTCCGTGTCTGGTTCTGACTCTGGGAACTGATAAAAGACCGGATCCAGATGACCTGAGGGATCTGGAAGGTTCATACTGGGTCAGGAGGTCACTGATATATTTTAGTCCTAAACCATTCAGAGCTTTATAGACCAGCATCAGGACTTTAAAGTCTATCCTCTGACGAACAGGCAGCCAGTGTAAAGACCTCAGAGCTGGACTGATGTGGTCCACTTTTTTGGTCTTAGTGAGTACTCGAGCAGCAGAGTTCTGAATGAGCTGTAGTTGTCTGACTGATATTTTAGGTAGACCTGTAAAGATGCTGTTACAGTAATCAAGCCTACTAAAGATGAATGCATGGACTAGTTTTTCCAGGTCCTGTTGAGACATCAGATCTTTTATTCTTGAAATATTCTTGAGGTGATAGTAAGCTGATTTTGTTATTGTCTTAATGTGTTTTTCTAAGTTTAGGTCTGCGTCCATCACTACACCCAAATTTCTCGCCTGGTTTGTGGTTTTTAGGTGTATAGATTGAAGTTCTCTGGTGACCTGTAATCGTTTTTCTTTGCCGCCAAAGAATATTACCTCAGTTTTGTTTTTGTTTAGCTGGAGAAAATTGTGGCACAACCAGTCATTAATTTCCTCAATGCATTTACCAAGAGCCTGTACAGGGCCTCGGTCTCCTGGTGACATTGTGATATAGATTTGTGTGTCATCTGCATAGCTGTGATAGTTTATTTTGTTGTTGTTTATAATCTGTGCCAGTGCAAGCATGTAAATGTTAAACAGAAGGGGTCCCAAGATGGAACCTTGGGGAACTCCACATGTGATACTTGTCTGCTCAGATGTGAAGTTACCTGTTGATACAAAGTATTTCCTGTTTTCTAAGTATGTTTTGAACCAGTTTAGTACAGTTCCTGAAAGACCTGCCCAGTTCTCCAGTCGTTTGAGTAATATGTTGTGGTCAACTGTATCAAATGCTGCACTGAGATCCAGTAAAACTAAGACTGACATTTTTCCACCGTCTGTATTCAGACATGTGTCATTGAACACTTTGGTCAGAGCGGTTTCAGTGCTGTGGTTCTGTCTAAAACCTGACTGGAAGGCATCATAGCAGTTATTCTGTTTAAGAAGTAATTGAGCTGTTGAGAAACTACTTTTTCAATGATCTTACTTAAAAATGGGAGATTTGAGATCGGCCTGTAGTTGTTCATTTGTGTCTTTTCAAGATTGTCCTTTTTCAGTATAGGTTTTATTACAGCAGTTTTTAGTGATTCTGGAAACACATCTGATAATAAAGAAAAGTTGACGATCTGTAACAGGTCTGACTCTAAAGTCTTTGAGACCTTTTTGAAAAAACCTGTTGGCAGGACATCTAAACAGCAGGAGGAGTTCAGTTGACCTAAGATGTCCTCCAGGTCTTTGCTGTTAATCGGGTGAAATTGTTTCATGGTGTTTAAACAGTTTTTCGGTCGACACAGTACATATTCTGGATCTGCTGTTGATGTACCAATTGCTTGTCTAATCTTTTGGATTTTTTCTGTGAAGAATTTGGCGAAGTCATTGCAGGCCATGGTCGAATGAAGTTCAGCTGCCACTGACACAGGAGGGTTTGTTAGCCTGTCAACTGTAGAAAATAAGACCCGAGCATTATGACTGTTTTTAGTGATGATGTCAGAGAAGTAGGACCTCCTTGCACTCCTCAGTTGTAAATTATAATTGTGAAGTTTCTCTTTATAGATGTCATAATGAACCTGGAGGTTTGTTTTTCTCCATCTGCGCTCAGCTTTCCTACACTCTCTTTTTTCATTTTTCACCTGTGTGGAGTTTCTCCATGGAGACTTTTTCCTTCCAGAGATAACCTTCACCTCAATGGGAGCAATAGTGTACATTACATTTAACATTTTAGCATTGAAGCTATCGACGAGCTCATTGACCGAACCTATGGACAGGTCAGGTGTTAATGGGAAGACCTGGTTAAAGATCTCACACAAAGCCCATGTGAAGCAGGTTTGATTCATAGACATAAACACCTGGTTAAATCTTCTTCTCATGCACTTCTGGATCATTTTCATCCCAGCTGATATGCTCAGATCTGTCTAGAACCTCAGTCTGACCTCTGACCTCTCTGTGCTGACCTCTGACCTCAGATTGACAGCAAACATCAACGTCTGCTTCAAACTGACTTGAATTTGTTGTGTCAGCTGATGGAGCTGATCTGTCCTCGTGCCAGCACACACTGATGGATCTGCAACATGAGCTCTACTCCCAGCATCAGACGGACAGGAAACAGTCTCCACCCTCCAGATTCAGCAGATTTACCTCCATCTTTATCGACGCCACATGAATGAAAACCAAGTTCCAGCTGCTTCACAGCACACTGAGGAACATGAAGGGACTTCCACTCAAACATCAGCCACACTGAAGCCGGTGCACAGGTGGTGTTTCTGATTTTTCCAGCCTGATTCACACAGCTTCACATCCACCCATCAGGAGACCTAAGTCCAAACACCTGTCAGGTACCTGGTTAAAGTTCACCTGTTGGTGTTGTGTTCATGTTGTAACCTCCACTGAGTCACATTAATCTTACTGTGTTCGCTTTAATTGGGATGGAAAGTATACTCGTTTCTTTCAAGATGTTCCAGATGTGAGGAGGTCCTGACTCCTGAGAGGTCCTGTCTCCTCAGGTTGAGCACCACTGAGTTAAATGTCTTCTCTATCTAAACACACACAGGAGGGAGCAGCAGCTACATTCATAAAATACACATTTCCAATTTCACAGTAAATATACTCATAAATATATTTTCAGTACAGAGTACTCAGGAGCAGGCTTTTATTTTGAAATACAAATAGCGCTTATTGAGATACGGAAGCCTGTGTATGCCAAAAAACAAAGCCTAAAAGAAGAACTCTGGATTAAATAAAAATACTTTTATTATATATATTTATACTGGAGTGAGAAGTTTGAAGCATGATTGTGTTTTTTACACTAATTTTAAATTTAGTTTACTTGTGCCTTTATTTCATAAATGTCCTAATATCATAAAACACAAGGCTGTAATTCACAGCGGGGCTTAATATGTGATGATAAAAATTATAGTAATATATAAAAATAAAACTCTACGTTCATGTGATGTTTGTGATTGTTTACAAAATAAAACCAAGTTATTATTTCCTAACTAGAAAAAAGTTTGTGCTTCTGTTTGTACGGATACACGTTTTATTGTTATACATATTTTATGTGTTTCACAGTTTCATAAAATCTAGATTTTTATTTCTGCAGCTCCTCACAAACATTGTTTAATTAAGGAACTTCCATAAATCCCTACATTATTAACTAGGAAACAAGCATATTTATATTTTAATGGTTTTACCTTCAAAATAAAAGTTTCCTTTGATACCAGCTTCAAACGTTCTCGTCGTTTTTCTCTGTTTTTAATTGTTTTCACAGTTTATCCATCTGAATATTTTACTGTATTAATGAAGATGTGAAGATTAATACAAGAATAAATATTTCTGATTATCTACAGTCTGAACTCTTCCTCATCTTCATCTTCTCGCCTCCTTCTTCACATTTCTTGGCTTGTTGCCCAGCAATGCGTCCATCTCGGCGATGAGGGGCGGAGTCAGCTGAGACAGCACCTGAGGGACAGAACAGGAAGTGGTTAGTGGCTACCAATCACAGGCCTCAGACTGGTTGTTTGGTTGTCTTTAACATATATACACTTGTATATATATCTTGAAGAGCTCAGAAACATTCCAGGAGCTGTAACGTTGACGGACTGATGTGACTTGGGGTTAAAGGTCAAAGGTGAAGGTTCAGTGCCATGTTGTTACCCTGACAGAGCCGAGGTTCTCCAGCAGCTGTTCTGTGTTGGAGACGCCGAGCAGCACAGAGCTGACGCCTTCACTGCGGAGACACCAGGCTGGCAAACACACAGAGACATCAGGGGTTAATATCACACACACACACACACACACACACACACACACACACACACACGTGATGCTGCAAGATTACCAATGGCCAGCTGAGCAGCCGTGCAGTTCAGCCTGTCGGCCAGCAGGTGGAGCTCTTTGATTTTGCTGAGCTGCTTCTTCCCCTCATCACTGCAGAGGCGCTCCTTCAGCCAAGCGTAGCCCTGCACACACACACACACACACAAGTATTGATCAGCAGGGTAACAGATGGCCTCATTGTGCTGCTCCGAGCTCAGATTGATGGTGTTTGTGCTGCTTGTACCTTCATGGCGGCTCTGGAGCTCTCAGGGACACCCTCGTTGTATTTGCCCGTCAGCAGGCCGCAAGCTAACGGGGACCAGGTCATGGCTCCGACACCTGACAGACACACGGACCTCATGTTGGAGCACGTTTGTTAAACGGGTCTAAATTTAGAGGCGGACCTGAACAGCTGCTGTCCCCACAGACCTCGACTCAGCGTCCAGTTAAAGACACAGAGCAACATTTCATCATCGCACCAGCCTGAGAGCTCATCAGTGACAGCTACTGACAGAACCACAGACACACAACCACTGATTACACAGCTGTACTCTGTCAAAGTGAGCAACAGTAAACATTCCCACAGCTCCCACAGCTCCCAATACAGTGTTTAATGCAGTTCAGCCTTCTACCTGGCCAATGACATCAAAGAGATGAGATGGTCAGTGTGTGACCAGGATCACAGCTAAAGAGGTGGCCAGGGGTGGTTCCCCTCTGAGTTTTGACTGTCACATAAATGTAACCACAGCTGGAAGTTAGTGGAAGCTGGACGAGGTAAAAGCAGCCAGACAGACGAGCCTCGAGCTGACAGCAGGGTGATGTTTTGAATCCACTGTCATCATTCACTTGTCAGCTCATGAGCTCTGTAATCCTCCTTCCTGATTCTAATGAGACCATATTTCCAAACTGAACATGATTTTTTTATTTAGTAACACTTGGAAATTGCGACCGAGACCAGAAACACATCAGGGACAAGTTTACAGAGCCCCCTGCTGGTGATAAAGAGGAATGCATATTGAATGCACTCCAGCACTGACTCGTGTTTCAGACCTGCTGTGCTCATCAGTCTGTTAGCTACACTCCAAACTGTGTGTTTAACCTCCGAAATCAGCTGACGCAGAGAAACCTTCACGTTGTACTCACAGAGAATAAATATGGGAAATCACGTTCATGTGCTCATAAATAAAGAGTGAACGTGAACTTTGACACTGAATGTGATGTATCTGTTATCTCCCGTAGCCCTGGTACTCCTCAGGGAAGCCGTTAAAGGTGTCTCAGGATTTAGAGGCAGCTGTCTGCTGCTCAAAGGGTTGATGGTTTGAGTCCAGCTCCTCCAGTCTGCTGAAGCTCTGCTCCTGGTTTACTCTGATGATGCAGGACGTGGTTTATAAGGCCGAGCAGACACGTCCTGTAACTGTGCTGTGTGCTTTCTATAAGAACCCTCAGACACTGATGAGTGTGTGTGTGTGTGTGTGTGTGTGTGTGTGTGTGTGTGTGTGTGTGTACCGATCTTGTGGTAGAGTTCGGGCAGGTGCAGCTCCACTTTGTCTCTCTGGAAGTAGTGATACTCGGCCTGCTCGCACACCGGAGGGATCAGGTTAAACTGCCGCGCAATGGAGTACGCCTCCTGGTGGACACACAGGTGAGACACACTCGAGTGTTTCATTAATGAATCTGTGGTGAGATAGAAGCTCATCTCTGTCTATATTTATTTATTTTATTTTACAGTATCAGGAACATAAATGTCAAAGCTCAGAGTAAAGCTGTGCAGGTCTCACAGCTGTGAGTTACCATGATCTCCACCACGTTCCAGCGGGACGTCCCCCAGTACATGGCCATGCCCTGCTCGATGACGAAGGTCATGGCTCGAACGATCTCTGCAGCAAACAGAAAGCAGTGAGTCGCAGCTGCACACAGACTGAGGCTCTGCTGCTAATATGTAACAGTTTGTTTCTCTTTTTTCAAAGTTTCATTAACTAAACGTGATGAACTGTAGCTTTCAGTTACTGAAAACTTTAAATACTGTTTTATTTTGTCTCCATGTGGAGCTACTTTGTTCACGTGTTTGTGCACGTGTGTTTGTGCACGTGTGTTTGTGCACGTGTGTTTGTGCACGTGTGCTTGTGCACGCTGACCCTCCATCGGTGCGTTCACGTCTGTCCTGTTGGCGAAAACGATGTCCACGTAGTCCAGCTGCAACCTGGAGAGCGAGCCACGCAGACCTGCAACACACACGCGCAGATGGCCATTCTCAGCATGCCGCCATGATTCAATCAAATAATAAAATCCGTTTCATTCCCAGCCTGAAGGACACAAAGTGCAGCTGTCACTCAGCCCTGCAGCATCTGTGAGTTTGGCCCTCGCGGGCCTCCGTGTGGCTCACGCTGAATCGTTTTCTGAATTTTGTGTTTCTGATCAGCGCTGCACATGTAAGTGATCAGATGGTGTAAAAGCTGGAGGTGCGTGGGAAACGCGGTGGGCGCCTCCTCCACCTGCACCGTCAGCAGAGACGCTGTGAGCGTGCGCGTCTCTGACAGCTCCACGGAAACCTGCGTCTACTCTTTCTGTCGTTTCTGTTGTTTTGTGGCGCGATGACTGTTTTTGGTGTGAGCTGACGGCGGGAATTATCTCAGACGACCTCGTGAAGGACGCTCGGAGGACTCGGAGGGTTTGAGTGACGCTCAGCGGCAGCGCGGCGAAGGCTCGGCGTCCTGGATTACTGCTACTTTATCCAGACTTAAAAGATCAGCACAGGCTGGCACATCTGTGAGAAGCGATTCAAACACAGCCAGTGTAGTCCAACATGAAGAACCGGACCTGACCCTGGTCTGACCCTGTGACGGTTGAGCTTTGTGTTGCAGAAAGCAGACGCATCAATCAGCTGTGGTGTTACATCATCACCAACGTGCCAGCTAAGCAGCGCTCTGCAACACTCAGAATGTTTGTGCGCTCACAAATCCTCAAAGTGCTGCAGAAAACAGTTTTCACTTCTGTCGTGTGTACCAGCTGTTTTACAGGTGTAACATTTTAACAGAAAGCTCCACCTCCTTTCTGCAGCCACCGTAGCCCCGCCCACAAATGTACCAACTGCTGTGTGAAGGTTGAGGATGTTTGTGTCCTTTAGAAAACCTCCAGAGAACGTTAGGACTTCCTGTTTTTGCAGGACGGATCATAAACGCAGAGCTGCTTCTAGATTAGTCTGACGCCTGGACCGGGCTTTACATCAGCGACGCGAGCGGTGCGTTCACTGTCCCGCTGCTTCAGCAGGTGAATAAATAACTGGAGGCTTCCACGAGGAGGCCGCGAGTGTCTGTGAGCAGCTGCTGCAGAGACGTTCATCAAAGATGAGAGTTTGTCAGCATCGCGGCTACTTCCTGCCACGCTCTCGGGGGTAAATTTAGCACTTAGCATTTCAGAGAGTGATTTAAGTGAACCAAGCTGTTAGCAGCTTGCAGTGGGACGGGTGATTGATGCTGCTCAGTGTGTGTGTGTGTGTTACAGTGTGTGTGTGTTACAGTGTGTGTGTGTGTGTGTGTAACTCCTAATCCCGTCTCAGTGTGACTAAGCCTCTTAAAGCCTCGACGACCTCCAGCAGCTGACGGAGGACACTGACTGACCGCTGACAGTGATTAGTCTCTGACTTTTTCACCGCTCGTCCTCGCTCGGCCTCCTCACACGCGACTCCGAGCTGCAGAGTATCCGAGTAAATGTACTCGAGTGTTTGTGTGACAGATGCTCCTCTGCACCGTTCAGAGCTGTGCATGAACTGTGTGCAGGGGATTCTGGGTAATGTAGGAGAAGTGTGCAAACGGTGTGGAGGATGTGTTTGAAGGGGGTTTACCTTCAATGATGTGTTTCCGTGACAACCCTCGCTCCGTCTCTGCCCTGTGAACAAACAAACAGTGATGTCACTGTGACGTCACGGCGATGACCTCACAGAAGAACTGAAACATTAAACACGCCACAGTCACGTGACTTTAACGTGATTTCGTTAATTCTTTCACTCTTGCTGCTTCCTTCTGTCACACTCCAGTGGATGGAGATGAGCTCCGACACTCATCTCAACCTACTCCACCCTGTCGCATCTCTAATCTTCACCTTCTTCTTGCCCTGACCCCTGGTAGACTCCCCCACCTTCACTCCCCCTGTTCCTGCACCTTCCTCCACCTGTCTCCCTCTCATTCACACACACATATTCCTTGTGTGAATACCTCCACCTCTCCAGGCTCTCCTCCACCTGCTCCCTACTCTCACCACAGGTCATCCATCAGTCTGTCCTCCACCCCTAGAGAAAAGAGTTCAGAGCTGATTCCTGATATAATCCCGCCCCCGCCTTGAACTAAACCAATCATATAGCATGAAGTCCATCTTTCATATACAGTCTGTTGTCAGTGGCTAACTCTTTGCTTCCTGTGTCGTCGTAGTTTCAGCTGTTCCAGTTTTCATATTTGACTGAGCTATGGTGCAGAAACACACACACAGCTTCAGTCTGATGTATCTGCAGTCAGAGCTGATCTGAGAACAGTGCAGCACTCGTGATCATAGTAATATGAAAGCATCACTCACTGTCCGCCCCAGTAGAGCTTCGTGGTCACCACATAGCTGGACCTCCTGGTGGAGACACACACACACACACAAGTTATTTCAGTGGTGTTGCTGTTGCACCGCCATCAGTCAGTGTGAGAGATGGAGCGCGGTTGGAGGGAGGGGAGGAAATGATGGAGATTAAAATGAGGTGGAGGAGACGGATGGAGGGAAAATCTGCTGAGTCACACATCAACACGTCTTCAAGACAAAACACGTTATTATGCTGGGAGTTTGGTCCAGCGGAGCGACCTCGCAAACACAGCAGTGTGTGTGTGTGTGTGTGTTAATGTGAGTCATGCTGAACGTTTGTGTTTACATTAGCTGGACGCTGGTTTTTATGCTAACATGTAATAAGGTTACTGTAGCAGCTGCTCTGTGCTTCACTGTGTCAGACACAACGTTATAAAATATCATATTTATGTTCCAGCACTAAACTGCTCTCAGTGTACTTTAAAAACATGTTTATATACATGTTGACATCATAATATAGTCACTTCTCTCATTTCTGCTGTTAAAGATTTAGTGTTAGAAAAATCACTCACTAAAAATTCAATATAAATTCAAAATTTTAAATAAAGATTAAAATTAAGCATAAGCTAAAAAAAAATGGATCAAAAGATCCCTGAAATTAGTCTAGACTTAATATCTCGTTTTAAATCAATACAGTTATTTTTTAAAAATGTAATAAATCACAGAAACGAAAAATATCCCAAAAATATGTTGATACAATTACAATTCAAAGTAAATATTATTAAATTAACTTTTTAATAATTCTTATTGTAAAAAATTATGTTAATCGTATTTTTGTAAATAATGAAGAAAGAAAGAAATGTTTAAATAATGAGATAAAATAACATCATTTCCATTCATTACACATTATTTCCAAACCTAAAAACGTCTAAAAAGTCTAACAAATTGTAATAAATTTAAATACAAAATTTGAGAAAAATGATGAAGTGAATAATAATAATAAATCAAATCAAAATATTTAAGAGACACTAAAAATGTAAAAACAGGACTAAACAGAAAATAACGCCAGCATATAAACACAGATTTAGTTCTTTAGGTAAAATATTAATTCACCAGTTTCTCTCAATCCAAACATTGTTGATATGAATGAAATGATTCCAGAAACTGGTCATATTTCCAGTTTACATCCTGTTTTTCTTGGTTTCTCTCAGGCTAACAGCGACCAGCTGCTTTACCTCCATCCTTTCTTCTTCAGGATGTTTCCCAGAGTCGTCTCCGCCCTGAAACAATCAAAGATTTACATCCAGATTTCAGACAATCTTATAAATGTAAGATATTTAACTTTAAGATAATTCATCTTCTGTGTATGAGCTGAATCAAAGAAACTCTTATGAGAGAAGAACTTGGAGGGTTTATTATAAATAGACTCTGAGGCCGGGATGCTGTTTACATGTATGTTTCATGTCTCTGAGAGCAGAGGGGTTCTTTGTTTTTTAACGTGCACTCTGCGACGCCCCCGGCGACCTCCACTGTGTCCATGCAGCCGCCCTGCGGCGGTCTATACATCCTTTCTTATGGACTAATTGAGGCTGCGGTGCAGCGAGGTGGACGGGAACCAGCTGAGATCGGACGAGCAGACAGACAGTCGGTACTGTACCTCCCCGAGGCGTAAACCTCCGCTGTGTCGAACAAATTCACTCCGCTGTCGTACGCCACCGTCATCACGCTCTCTGCCATCTACACACACACACACACACACATTAATGCAAGCACAGATCTCCAGAAGTGGTTATGTAATATGTGATCATGCATTTAGCACACACACATTCCTACATTACTAACAGTGGACCGTCTGTCTGCACTGACCAAGTGAGGACCTCGTTTCTTTGGAAATATAACTGAAACATATTTTTTAATGTAATTTCAAACTAAAACGAAACCTGACAAACAGCTTTTTGATTTTTCCTTCAAAACTTTCCAAGCAGGAACTTTGATTTCCTGTCTCCGGAGCCTCGGTCGCCTTCAGTGGAGCCAAAAATGGACATGAAAGGATGTGAAGCAGCTGCTTTAACTATATTATTTTTAACATTTAAACATGCTGACGCGACTCAAATATTCCCAAAATAATCACAGACGCTTCATCATTGAATAAATTCATTGTTGCATATAATACACCTCTGACAAGGTTTCATAATAGATATATGAAGAGTACAGCTGAACTTTAAATGGCAGCAAAAGGGTCAAACCTAGAAAGTATATACTGACTTCAAATAAATTCACTAGACATCCCTGCAGCTTGATTTGAACTGAACCCTTTTGGTTTGCAGGTCCTCCGTTGGTGAGTGGCAGTAGCCAGGTCCACATTTGTGTAGGTAAACAAACACACCAACACTTCGTACCTCGTCAGAGATCTGAGAACCAAATGTCACCCATGTTCCTGTGAAGACAGAAAAAAGTAACACTGACTGTGTGTGCTGGATATATGGAAATGCGCTTACAGTGTGTGTCTGCTGCAGCTCTCACCCAGTCCTAAGCAGGACACTCTCAGCCCAGATTTCCCAAGATTCCTGCAAAACAACCAAATCAGCAGGTCCAGTGATGGATCATTACGCCAGCAGGAAGCCAGACTAACCCTCCTGTTACATTAACAAATAAATCCATTTATTTATGCATCATTTAAAGGCACAATTAGAACATCGTAAATGCTGTTTTATAGATTTGTTTTTGAACTACATGGATCTGTTTTCCACCCGCATCATTGTAGTTTGTGTCTCCAGATTCATATTACACAGTCATGATTCAGTTTTTGCTAAATAAATGATGACACGGTGTAATATGTCATGTGTTCATCTGAGGCTGTGTTTAGGTCAGAGTGTTTTTATTGTGTCCTGATACGTAAACCTGTAGAAGGTTTAATTTATTTTATACTTCACTGCACTGATCAGTGTTCATGGCTCCAGTTTGATTGATGGTTCAATCAAGTTTAGTGCTTATTTTTAATGGTTTAACAATCGATTTGTTCTTGTTGCTGCTGCTGTTGTTCTTCATTGAGTTTCACATCCCGTGGACTCAAATTCTACTTTCTTGGTCTTCAGTTTGTTGCAGCGGTTCTTGTTCTGCTCTGCAGCCTCAAAGAGCTCAGCACACAGACACTTGAACCAGAAATCCACCTTAGCAGGAACAAAGACTTCTATCATCACCGGTAAGATAGCAGAGCTGGGATGGCCACAGGGTGAGTCTCTGAGGATCGACACAGCAGTGACCTCATGGGCCTGCTGGCTGGGAAACGTGAGATGGCTGGTGATTGCTTATTAATGTTCAAAATAAGTTCATGGAGACTCCTCAGTATTTTACAAGCACTCTTTAAATGAGAGATTTAAATGGTTTCAGAAAGAAGAGAAGACAAACTTTACGGGCATATTTGATGTAGAGCATGAAGCCTTCTGAAGGTCGTCTGAGTCCAGGCAGAAGAATCAGCTCTGCCTACACTGTACCGTAACTCCTCATAACCACTTTGGGCTAGAATAAGTTGAGCTCCCAGTCAGAAATGGAGTCTGGAAAGTCCCATCAACTCACATTTCCAACTAAGAAAGGCAGAACTGCTTCAAGTTAACAATTCAAGGTGGCGGCACTAAAGGTCAACAGTACCAAAACTTTAAGGTGTACTTCTACCGTTACATACCTGTGACTCAGTAAGTAAGCACTGATCGGACTCTATGAATGTTCTGCACTGATGTTTTTTTAAGTGCAAAACAAATAAGTGTTATCATGTATTGCTGGTGATACCTAAAAAGTCCCGTGTTTCCTCGCTTTATCTGGAACACACTAACTCGTGTTTGACATCATTCCCAAGTTCAAACAGCCGTGCTCCGAAGTATTTAAGTCCACCCAGTCTGTATGATCGTTAAAGGGGTAAATGGACTGCATCATTGTCCTGGACAGAGAAAGATGCTAGTTTCAGCTGGGAACAGTCAGGAACAATCAGGAACAGTCAGGAACAGTCGGGAACAGTCGGGAACAGTCGGGAACAGTCAGGAACAGTCGGGAACAGTCAGGAACAGTCGGGAACAGTCAGGAACAGTCGGGAACAGTCGGGAACAGTCAGGAACAGTCGGGAACAGTCAGGAACAGTCGGGAACAGTCGGGAACAGTCGGGAACAATCAGGAACAGTCAGGAACAGTCGGGAACAGTCGGGAACAGTCGGGAACAGTCAGGAACAGTCAGGAACAGTTGGGAACAGTCAGGAACAGTCGGGAACAGTCAGGAACAGTCGGGAACAGTCGGGAACAGTCAGGAACAGTCGGGAACAGTCAGGAACAGTCAGGAACAGTCGGGAACAGTCAGGAACAGTCGGGAACAGTCGGGAACAGTTGGGAACAGTCGGGAACAGTCAGGAACAGTCGGGAACAGTCAGGAACAGTCAGGAACAGCAGGTACGGCAGCAGGTAGCTCCGCATGTTTGATTAGGCAGCTTTATGCTGAATCCAACCCCAAAAGGGATTTTGAGATCTTTCACTTGCTGAGTACATCATTAAATACCAACATCAGCTTTGTGTGCAGACGGTCAGCGTCGTAGCTTTATCGATGATTTGATCGCGTAAGCGTCTAATTGATTTGTTGCTCTTGTCAGGCTGATACAGTGAAGGTTTGAGTCATTTTACTGCAAATATAAACCACACGCAGCATCAACAGCCTCCACGAGATTTCATTGGTCATCACCTTGTTAATGTGCTCAGTGGCAATAAAGCACACTGAGGTCATTCAGGGCCAGACTGAGGTCTGCAGCCAGGCTAATGAGGACTGCTGCCGCTGCAGTTAGGGAGCAACAGCAGGAAGATTTAAAGTCACTGTTGGAGTCAGCAGCAGTGTATGATGGGAGCTGTGGTCATCAGTCAGGATGGTTTAAAGCTTTATGTCGAAACCAATCAACTTATCGCACAGTGTGATTACAGCAGTGCCTTTAATTTAAGCAAACTCGCTGTACATTCATCAACATGAATGTGAGGTCAGAGGTCACAGAGCTGAGGCTGATTAACGGTGTGCAGATGGTACAGAACATACATGAGGGAGGGAGCGCATGTTTCATGTCAGGATAAAAAATACCACAAACAGCAGCTTCAGACGGCGCTGCTAAAAATACCCCCAACAGCAGCAGCAGCTGACCAATCAGCTGTGTTTTTACTGACGTTTGCAGTTTTCACACATCAAACACAGCCAGACACAAACATCCAAAAATCATCCGGCCGCTTTAGAAACACCTCCACCTCCCCTCTGTTCAAGTCTGGCTCTGATGAAATGACCTTCAGTCTGGAAACCAGCGACACGCTTCAGTGATCGAACAGAAAGAGACTCAATTAAAGTCTGACACGTAAACTGACTCGAGTAATTCAAGTCTGCAATATCATTCACATCCAAGACCGAGGCGCTTGTGTTCGAGATCAAACAAAGGCTCACGTCCAAGTGGAATAAGTACAAATCCATGACATTTACCTCTAAGTCTGAGGCAAGAAAACAAGGTTCACATGCAAGTTACCAAGTCTTACACCAGCTCATTGAACAGGACCTGCTCGTGTTGGCACAGAGGTTTCAACAATCGACATTCAAAGTCTGAAATCATCAATGATGACTCAAATATGAGTCCAAGCTGAAAACATATTCACGTCAGCGTCCAAGTTAAAGTTAAATCTACAAATACGTCTGAGCTGAAAACATCCAAATTCACATTAAAGTCCAAGTTAAATCAGCTGTTTTTATAAATTGCACTTCAAGTATTTCATTGAGTTATTTTACAGGAGTAAAGCCTGAAGTTAAGGACACATCTAAGCAACAGTAATTACAACCCAAGTCCTGATTAAAGTCAGCAGTTTAAAAAACGCAGTCTGAGACTAAATAACTGGACAGAAGCTGTTTACAATGTGCACATCAGATAGATTACATTAAAGTACAAGTCAGGTTGGATAGATAATAAATGATATATATATATATTAGAGTCCAAGTTCGTTCTACTGTCTTCAAACAAGTCAGCAGACAGTAAGAGTTTATCATGCAGTTCAAAGGCATTATTTCCAAGTCTAAAATCAATTACAGTCAAGTGAATCGTGCATGTAGTCCAAGTCCACAACCAAAGCGTGATTTAGACTTCTGCAGGAAATCTATACTGTAACTTGTGATGTAACTGGAAACCTCTTTTAACCCAGTGCTCTAACCTCACAAATCATCCAGTCATTGCATCGAGTCTGCGTTTAGCCGCATTCTCGGGAGGAAGAATATGGGGCTAAAAGGAGTTTCCAGTTATGCCCTGAGTTTTGTCGTTGATTTCCCGCAGACGCAAAATTCAAGCTTGTTTCTAAAACAAAGTCGTTTTTCATCTTGAGACAACAGGATCCATACCAGATCCAAGCTGGTTTTAAAATGTAGTCTTAGCCCAAGACATGAAACCAAGCAACGCTGTCATCAATACTCCTTCATAGCCGGATGTCAATAACGTGCTTCATTGTAATAAAGTCTTGTAAACCATTTCTGTGCCTACGTGTGAGCTCCGGTCCGAGTTCGTTGGTCTTGCTCTGGCTGCGACAGTCCAGGTCCTCGATAATAAGTCAAATGTGATTGATATTATATGTTTGATTGAGTCCAAATCATAGACGTTCATGCACACGTCTGAGACATTAAGGCCCAGGTTAGTGTCAGTAGAGTCCGAGTCACTTGTGCTTGAGTCAAAATCAAGTCATTGATGAATGTGACGTCAGGATCAACAGGTAGAAAGACACGGAGAGTCCAAGTCATCGGTTTTAGTACCTGAGACCAAGCTTCCAATGCTAACATGAGAATCATAGTCAGCGATATTCATGTCAAACAAACATCCAAAGTTTCATGTCCAAATGCAAATCCTGACAAAACCATTAGATGGGACACTTTTATGTCAGTGATAAAGTCCTGGTGTTAGATTTATGTCCACGTCCACTTTATTCTTGGTCTAGTACAAGCTCAGATCTTCATATGTGAGTCATAATCTGAGAGTCAGTCAAACAGACGTCTGAGGTACTCGTGAGTCTGCTCAGCTCACTGCATGTGCTTCATGTTTATGGTGACTGATGTTAACGCCTGAGTCCAGGCCACAGTCCACGATGAATTCATCAATATTCAATCAGGATCAATTCTGAGCCTCGCTTTGAGTCATCAATATCTGAGAGACGAGTCGCCCTCGTATCAATATCTGGCTTCAGACCATTAATATTTAACCCGACTAATCAGTATTCAGACTACATCCATGTCACCTGATCGGCTCTACCAAACGCATCAATCAGCAATATAGAATCAATACCAGGGAGGGGGCGGATCAATATCTCTGATCGGTTTGCTGTGCTCGTTGTTGTTGGTCCTGACAGAACGACCCCGGGCACAAACACACACACAGAAACATGAACCCGAGTCACGCTCTGCACCTGTCGGGTCACATGACCACCTCTTTGTGTCACTCTCACTGGCTCACCTGTACTTCATGTTGCTATAACGCCCGAGGGCCTCCTTCATGTGGGCGTGGCCTAGCAGGGTGTTCCGCTCCGAAGGCTCGGCCCTGACCTTTACCTGGCAGATGGGGGCGCTGCTGGTGTTCGCCGCCGCCCTCCGCTCCTTCAGCTGGTGCTCGCTGGCCCCTCCACCGCCCCCACCTCCTCCCATGTTACATGCTATGGACACCTGCATCCTGATTGCCGCGGTAACGAACCTTATGATTATACAAAGAGTTCTAAAGTCTCAAAGCATGATGAGGAGACCGCCGCTGCCGCCAAGGATGCCAGTCGCTATAGTTACGATGGAAAGAATTCATGAGTGGGATGTCAAGTTTGAGTCCACCCGCTGCGTTTGAGCCAATCAGCCAATCAAAGAGATGCAAACAACTTTCCTTCAGTGTGTCCGTCTGTCGGACACCACCGTCCCACAGCAGGAGCCCCGAGGAGGAGCACAAGGAGGAGGAGGAGATGATGAAGAGCGTCCCAACAAAGAAGAAGGAACAGAGACGAGGGAAGGCGATGCAGAGATGAACGCAGGAAGAAGAACTGGGCGTCCGTCCGTCCTCTGGACTGTGCCGCTGAGCAGGAGAGGGGGAGAGAGGGAGCCCCTCCCCCGCCTGTCATTATTCAGAGCTGGTTGGCTGCACACTGGGCGAGCGAGCATTCAACAAAGAAAGAGAGAGAGGGAGCGCGAGGGCTGTCACTGTGCAGAGAGCACTGTGATAATTGCTACTGTCAGACAGCATCATGGGAAACATGCTGTTAATGTTAGCGAGCTGGAAGCAGCTGAAGGATCTCACCTACAGCCCCAGCACACCTGAGCCTCCTTCATCTGCATCGCATTTAATGAGAAACATGCAGATTAATGCCTGCAAGAGGCAATCATGACCTGCAAAGAAAAAGAATTAAAAATGCCCCCTCATACATCAGCTAAACCCCGGAGAGCGATTGCTGAACAGCAGATAGACGCAAGCAGGAAAAAGCAAAAAGACAACTGTGAAAAAATTAAAAATGACAGAATAAACAAACAATAATGGAACAAATTTGACAAAAAAAACCAACAAAAACAGAAACAAGAAGGAGAAAAACATGAAAAAGGAATCAAATTGATGCAAGAAATGAAGAAAAACACCAACAACAACATGACCCCCCAACAAAAACAACCTTTACAAGGAAAAACAACAGCAAAAAAATGTAAAAACTCATAAAGGGTCCTAAAAAGCCAATTCTAAAAATAACAAAAAACAAAAATGATTTAAATGCCTCAAAGGGACAAACATTTACATGGAGGGGACTTTTCCAACTACACATGCCCTCAAAGGGTCACAAAGCTAAAGCTAGCACAAGACAACCCGAGAGAAGCAAAAACGGGGAAAAGCTACTACAAAAGAGAAAACATGGACAAATAAGAAATGTTTCAGTGAAATTACAAGTCCATAAAAAAAACTACAAACGTCATGGCTGCTTGTTTTTGCTGTCACTGATAACAAAACAACGCCACCTGTGGCCACAGGAGGAACTGCAAGACAAAGATCCTGAAGCTTGGAGGACTAAAATAAACTGAGAGAAGAAGAAGAAGACACATGAACCCTTCTCGTATCGCTGATGAAAGTTGATTTTTTGGCATTGTTTTAGTTTCTCAGGATGTTTCCTGCACATGACGAGATGATGAAGACCCTCCCCCACTCCTCTTCCTCCATTGGACACACTCGTGTGCACTCATAAATGCGCTGCAGTAGTGCATTAGATGTGAGCGCAGACTCGGCAGGATGCCCGAGGCCAAAGGTTTGGTGTCACTAATGTGGATTACAAGAGTAGCTGCACACTTAGGCGCTGCCTCCATCTCTTCCTGCTCCATCACAAACACTTCACCACAGAAACGTGGCGCCACGAACCTCCGAGCGATCAGGAAGTATCATCATCAAACCTTCATCTTTGTCTGCAGGCTCCTCTCAGCAGAGACAGGCCGTCACATACACGCTAACGTTTACTAACGAAGGTTTCTGCCTGCATTCTGTCTGTTCGTCTGTTTGTGTTTTAATAGTAAGCAAAGTAGCTTTTGTTCTGCCATCATCACTCTAGGCAGAATTAGAATTATTAGTATAATTATTAGTAGTAGTAGTAAATACATTTCAGTGTTTATTTTGAAAAGCCGTGTTTTTTCTCAGTGTTTATTTTGAAAAGGCTTTTTTTTCAGTGTTTATTTTGAAAAGGCGTGTTTTTTCTCAGTGTTTATTTTGAAAAGGCGTGTTTTTTCTCAGTGTTTATTTTGAAAAGGCAAGTTTTTTCTCAGTGTTTATTTTGAAAAGGCGTTTTTTTTCAGTGTTTATTTTGAAAAGGCGTGTTTTTTCTCAGTGTTTATTTTGAAAAGGCGTGTTTTTTCTCAGTGTTTATTTTGAAAAGGCGTGTTTTTTCTCAGTGTTTATTTTGAAAAGGCGTGTTTTTTCTCAGTGTTTATTTTGAAAAGGCAAGTTTTTTCTCAGTGTTTATTTTGAAAAGGCGTTTTTTCTCAGTGTTTATTTTGAAAATAGCACATTAATATTTTTTTTAAAGCTGATAAATATTTTAACTAATTCTTCATTCAGAAGTCCTATTTGAAATCTGTCCAATTTAAGTGCTTAAGTCAGGTTTAATGATTATTATTATTTTTTATTATTATCAATATTATTATTTACACTATTTTTGTAAAACATTATTTTAATTTTATTGAATCTTTTTTAAAATAACACATCTCTGTTCCCATATTATATATTTTTTAAATTATTACAGGTTTAAGACACGTTCAGACATATTTTTTCTTTTTTATTACAGTGAGCATCCATAGAAAATACAATTCAAAACTGGAAAAACTGACTTTTTTTTCTTCTGTTAGAAGCTTCATTGGAAATCTATCAGCTTAATGCTAAGTGGGTCTGATGACTTTCAGCTATTAATAAAAATACATTGATGGGAAAATAAAACCCATTCAGAGCTGCCATTAAAGAAGAGTGTAGTTCTGAGTGATTTGATTTCTGGCCTCTACTGTTTTATTATTATGTAAACATCTGTGTTGGGTGTAGAATTTAGCCAGTGGCACTAACTCTCCAGTGGAGACGTCCCAGTGGAAATCTGATGAAACACTGAGCTTATTTTGTTTTTTTAATGAGGTTTACACGGACGTCTGTCACCTGCTCTCTCACTGAGGATCACTCTGTACTGAAACCCAATGATTTTACAGGAGGTTGTCAGACACAGGCAGAACTGTGGTAATGTAGCGTGACCTCGGTCTGCAGAACAAACTGGTCTGTTCATCGACATATTGATCAGGTATCGGCTCGCGTGCTGCTGCCAGTTACACTGTTTCAGTTTTATATATGAGAACATTAGCTGAAGTCAGGGATGATGCAGCGCTCACTCTGAACACACACACACACACACACACCGAGCTGATAAACGACCGGAGCAGAAAGTCTTTAATAACAGAAATGTGACTCAGCAGCTCCAGGAGCCAATCAGAGTGAGCCGAGGAGGACACCACACACCAGTCTGACCAGTAACAGCTGCTCTACAGGTTAACCAGTTCAGCTATCTTCACATTAAAACCAGCTCATCACTGTAGCCCAGTAAAACCAGTTCAAACTGCCATGTGGTTCAAATTATGTGTTTCAGTGTGCCCTCTGGTGGTTACTCCGTGTTACTGCACCTGTCTTTTTATGTCACCTGTATTGCATGTCCCTCTCCTCCATGGTGATGTCACACTCCTTCAGGTAGATCTCAAGGCGTCGCCTCTCCATCAGCCTCCGGGCGGCCTCCAGGATCTGAGCTGCCAACACCGACTCATCTTTCTCCTTCACATCCTTCTTCACTTCCGTTTTCTCTGGTTTCCCAGAAATCCCCCTGTTTACTTTGGGCTTCTTGCTGAAACCATAGAGCTCCTCCACTGACAACTTTCCAGCTTTTCCTGCTACAGCTGCTGAGGGTCCAGCGGCTCCTGCGGCTGACGCCCGACCCGCAAACATGGCTGACACTGAAATGATAAAACAGGCCTTAAGTTTAACCCAGGAACCCATTAGCTGTGTGGTATTGTTGCGTTTATTGTTCCAGGCTTTAGATATATAATTTACAAGTTTGCAAAATGCTGCCTGTGTGTAGCTACAGTGACTGATCCCACAGTCTTACCAGCCTTCCTGCAAATGCGTACAGAAACTTCCAGAACAGAAAGCTAAACGTTCCAGTCTCTGATTTCGGTCATACAGAAGCTTTTTCAGCAAACTTAAAATGATCATGCATGTACCTTCTTGACACATAACGATGCAGATGGGTCACACATTTGTATCAAAGGATAAGTACAGCAGCTTTCTAGTTTGAAAAATAATAAAATCACACCTGTATGGATGATGTCCTGCTTCGCTGTAACACAGTTTACACATCTGAGCTCAAACGTGGCAGTTTAGACTTTCACGGTTTTCCTGGCTGTTGTTTCAATACCAGCAGAATGTTTTTGTCTTCTGCTCTGTGGCTACTCCATAAACGACAGGTCACTGTCATGAGCAGTGTTGGTCAAGTTACTTGAAAAAAGTAATCAGCAACTAATTACTGATTACTTCCCAAAAAAGTAATCCCGTTACTTTACTGATTACTTATTTTCAAAAGTAATTAATTACTTAGTTACTTAGTTACTTTTTAAAAACACGATTTACAACCTGAATAGGTGATAAAGTGATAGATCTTTCAGCCCAATTCTACTTTTTCTGCATAATCATCATACAAAATGTAATCAAATGGAAAAGTCTCTTTGTAAAACTTGTTTTATTCGTTTTAATCTTTTAACTTTATGCATCAAGCAAAAATTTAATTATATGCAACATTCTCTGACTGGAAGAAATTAGTTTAACATTTAAACCTATTTTCTGCACATTCCAGCACATAAAATAAAATATTTTTTGTGTTTACACTCAGTCTTTCAAATAGATGCAAGTAAAACACAGCAGAAAATAAATAAAGTCAAAGACTAGCGGTCCTGTTGCTCTATTTTCACCTGTAAAGCAGGAGTGGGGTAGGCGGAGGGTTACCCTGGTGCAGGTGTGCAGCGGTCAGTGGAAGAATCCGCGAGTTTCTCTGTGAGTTTCCCATTACGTCGTAGCTACTCGGTGCTTGTTTGGAAGTTTAGGGGTTTTTTCGCTGTAAAAAGAAGTTTTCTTCCCACGCACAACGGACACTAATGTTTTTGTCACTTTTTATGGAATCAAACTCAAAGTAAGGTCAGTACTTCCACGCTTTAAACGCTGCACGCTCATACTCTCTCTGCACTCGATATATGATCCATTGTTGATCTGCACACAGCTGTTGTCACGAACGTCGCACTCGCTTACGTCACTGTCATGAGACGTTCTCGCAAAAAAATCACAGTTTTAGTAACGCAGTAACGCAGCGTTCCTACGGGAAAGTAACGGTAATCTAATTACCGTTTTTCCAATAGTAATCCCTTACTTTACTCGTTACTAGAAAAAAGTAATCGGATTACAGTAACACGTTACAAGTAACGCGTTACTGCCCATCTCTGGTCACGAGGTTACCACAAGCCAACAGATGGTGCTGCTATGGTTCTTGTATTCAGGTTAGGGTCTGGAGTCCCACAGGGCTCCATTCTTGGTCCTCTACAGTTTCTTTTCTACATGTTTCTCCTTCATCAGCAAACACACAATCAGTTATCAGAGCTGTGTAGATGATGCCAGCAGCAGCTGCCTCAGGATTACAGCATCACTTCAGATGCTGGAATTATATCAATCTGTAATAGACTCCACATTAGCTGTAGTGCATATACCCGCAAAACACGCTTACAGATTATTTTTATACTCATGTCTGCCTCAAACTGGAGCTGACCCTTACAGATACACTTTCTGCTTTGTCAAACAGTTTTGTTGACCCTCGTCTACTTTTAACAGCCAGTTTAATCCTAATTTGTGCTCTACACACAAACGTCACCTTTAATGATAAAAAGCTAGCATGTGCATGTCGTACCTGTTTGTCTGGTTCCTGTCGCCCGCAGCGTCCGTCCACCTTCCTCTGTCTGTCTGTGTCCCTGCTGCTGCTCTCATATTAATCCCGTTGGCCTGATCCCACCAATCAGAGAGCAGATCTCATGTCGGTCTGATTCAAAAAACCAAAAGTCTGAGTACAGATGTTAAACATGGCGTCCTGCCCATCAACCTCATGTATCTAGCTCTAATCTCACTCACACACACGTAAGTCTTTTTAAAGAGAGAGAGGGCAGTGGTAGAGTGAGATAGACAACCTGCCCTGGTTCAGGGAGGCCCTGAATGCACCATGCAGCAGTGGATTAAACCTGTTCCTGCGTCCTCTAAACGTTCATAAAGCCGAGCTTTCCTTCACAGCAGCAGCTAGAGTGAAGTGTGTCTGATACAAGAGCACACACGCGATGGAGCAAACATCTGTAAACATCTGTTGTGCTTTTATTTTCGTCTGTGTGTAATCCATCACATCATCTGTCCGAGCGGCAGCAGCCTCCACCTGCTGTCCACAGATTTCATTCAAACCCTGAGATGCAAACATCTGGCAGATGTTATAATAGCCCTGTGTTCACTGACACCTGAGGGAAACCCCCGTGACCACAGGGTGGGGTTTTACGCCTGCCTTAATCTTTCACCTCTCCTCCTCCACATCGAGAGGAGCTGGTATGTCGTATGAGGACATGATGGAAATTATTATCTCTTTATTATTTTTATATACAGATTTTTATATCTCAGACGAGTGAAGGGAAATTGATGGCAGGACTGTTTCACCTGCTCACACTGATTTTCTTGCTTGTTGTGATTCCTGTGACGGTAACGTTGATACTTTTTGTTTCGTGAGGTCAAGTTTTGCATGTTTAACAGTGTTTTTTTCCACATTACAATCCTGGCAACGGACCGTACCATTTTCAGGAGCAGGGATGTTAACCTCTTAAGCTCCAAGGGGGTTTCTGAGCTTCCTGCTCGAAAATGTAATGCCCAAATTTAATTGATTATTTCTCTGCAATTACAAACTCTGTCCTTACAATCTTGGTATCAAAATAAAGCTAACACTTGGGAAATTTCATCAGAGGTGTAAATATTGAAGCAGATATTACTGTGTCAAAGTTACTGAGACTGGAACACAGAAAAAGTAAGTCGATTTTATCCTCGCCTAATTATTTTTTTTAATTTTTAGCATATAACCCTTTGAAAAATATGCCTCAGATCACATTTGGTTCCAGAAATCCAGCAACCAACATATAAACATCATCTGTGCAAAGATTTATGTTTCTAAAGTGAAACAGTGAAAAATTACAGCGCTGTCAATACATGAATATCCAGACGTTGTACAAAAATGTCCAATTTTGGCGCACAATTGGACACCATGCCAGTTGATTTTTTTAGGTATTAAAGAGCAGAAATTAATAAATTTTATTAACAGGCCTAAACATGCTTTTTTTAAAATATATTTTTGAAGAATTAACCACACATTTACACGGTAACGGCCCTTTTCTGCAGCACATAGAGCGTTTGATTGGCCTCTGGCTCTTTAAACTCCGAGGGGCTGTAACTTTGGTTTCTTTGGTTTTTCTGGGGCTTAAGTGGTTAACCTGAGTCACAGTAACTGCACACGTTGTTTAAAGTGTTGTAAACTCAGACGTTTTAGGGTAAATAAATGTTTCTGTGGCTTTAATACTGAACTGCATGTGTCCATATTACTCAGTCACACCTGAATCCTGTTTAATCAGCACAGTTTAAGTCCTGTATTTATATTTCATTTACACAGGTGATCCCACTGACACTGTGTCTCAGTTACAACACAGACCTGTTTGACCTCTACCTGCTGACACAGAGGTCAAAGGTCTGCAGCTGTGCTGAATGGATGTGGATAAATCCTGACCAGCCTCTGCTGTTTGCAGCTGCTCTAACACACACAGGAAATCTTTACCAGCTCACAACACAACACTTAACATCCAGATTGTATCAGATTGTATTCCTGCCTCACACAGGAATCCACCGAGTTTGAGAATAAGTAAAGTGTTTTAAATCTTAGTTTATTTTTACAAAGTGAGGACATCTTTATAAGTTGAGGACATTTTTAGATTCTTGGACACTTTCCTGTAAAGAAACAGAAGCACAAAGATCAGTGTTTAAGAGCCGTACAGATGCTGGAGAAACACGGACCTTTGTATCTGAACACACCAGGGACTTTTGTTTATGAGGACATTTTTAATTTTTAAGGACTTGAAAGATTTCTTCTTGAGGACAGGCTTTAGTCACTGTAGTGAGGACATTTCTACATGTAAGGACATCATGATGGATACAAAACTGCTACATAAACATGTTTCCTAGTCCCCACATCTGTCTGCAACTGTCTGTCTGTCTGTACTGGTGATTGTTGGCTACATGGTCCTCATATGTATGCAAAGACCAACGTGTGTGTTCCCAGCTGTTTGTTGGCAGTATGTTTTTCAGTGGGATTAGAGATTACACTGTGGACACACACTCCAATCATGATGATGTCATCGCTTCATCTGTGGCTCCGCCTAATGATGCAGCGTCATTTTTGCCTCTGCTTGTATTACCCACAATGCACTTGAAAAATGACGCCAAAAGCATCAGGCGGTTCAGCAGGTTGTTTCTGATTGATTGACTGATTGATTGATTGACTGATTGATCAGGTCTTCTTTGTCCACAGTCGTGTGTTCAGCAGGTCAGGCGAAGCGTTCAGGTGTTGATGGAGACTCCGGTATCGGAGCTGAAGGACAGCATGTGGAGGGGGCGGGGTCAGGGTCAGCTCAGACTGAAGCTGTTAATCAGTCAGCAGACTCGGGTCAGTTACATCACTCACGTGTTAACTGTGTTAAACCAGAGCTGGTTTCTGAGGGTCGATCACACAAACGCTTCGTTCACACTGATGTCTTCAGCTGTTACAGGATCAAACTCTGGGTTTATCAGCAGGATGCTCACATCCATCACAGGCCGTGAGTCATGTGACAGACTGCTGGTAGAGTGATGTGCTGTTACTCAGGTTTATAACGCTACACGCGATAACGGGGGTCAGAGGGCAAGTCTGTGCTGTGCATCCTGGGTAATTCCCTCAGGCAGCGTACTTCTGCAGAGTTCACAAATTTATCTGCTGTGCTGCACTGCGTGAGCTCGCAGCCAGCAGCAGCGCCCCCCAGTGGTGCCACCCAGTCAGCACAGTTTAAACCATCAACACAGAGTCATCATCATAAACTCCGGACACGTGCGATTGTTCTGACGGGCGTGAGCATCAGCAGAGTAACGACAGTTTCCAGGAAGTTCCACAGAGCTGCTTTTATTAAAGGTCAAAGGTCAGCGTGGCTTCATATACGTTCGATTCAACAGACAAGGACATGAAAGAACAAAATAAATACATTAAACTCTCACTGTGAGCGTGTGTGTGTGTGTGTGTGTGTGTGTGTGTGTGTGTGTGTGTGTGTGAGACGCTCAGGCGGCTCGTGGGCTGTAGTACGGCAGCGCTCTGATGAAGGCGTCCAGTCGGCTGCTGAACAGCTCGCTCTCCAACGTCTGCGTGGATGTACAAACCGGGTTCTTCACGATTAGCTCCACGTACAGCTGACAAACACACACACACAGTGTAAGTCTCTTTCACAATAAAGCACTTCCTGTTTAGCACAGACAGAAAACAGCAGCTCAGATGATTATTATTAATATTATTTCTATAACCCGTCCCTTTGAAGAGCACGTCAACATTTGAAGAGTAAAGTTTGTAACACACAAAGATCTGAACTAAAGATTTAAACGTTAATATGTGACTAATGAAACCTGTCAGCTCAACCCTTCAGCTGAATGAATTCTGGGTAAAAAACATTTTAGTTCAGCCTCAGTGTGATAATCTCTCGTCTCTCATGGACCGAATCCTGTTATAGAACGAGCAGATTTCTGTTTATATTATATATACATATTATATCCAAGATTCAACATGTTGTTCTCTCTCATCACTCTTAAAAGATTCTTTGAGAAAACAGATTAAATTTCACATAATTCAACGAAAAATCGACTTTTTTTATCCTAGAACGTCTTCAGGAGGTCAGCTGGAGCCGTTTCATGTGTTGCTCATCTGTTCACCTGAGCCTCAGGTACCTTGGTGTGATCTTTGATTCTGCCATGTCCCTAGAACAACACTCTCGCCAGTTAATTAGGAACTGCCTTTTTCAGTTAAGACACATCTCCAAACTGCGAACTTTGCTGTCTAAGTCTGAGTTAGAAATGGTTATTCATGCTTTTATTTCTTCTCGCTTAGATTATTGTAACAGTCTTTTTCTTTGTTTGAGCAAAAGGAATCTTGACCGTCTCCAGTTAGTCCAGAATGCTGCTGCAAGGCTTTTAACTAAGACACGGAAAAAAGAGCACATTACACCAGTGTTACGTTCATTACACTGGCTTCCAGTACACTTCAGAATTCATTTTAAAATCTTGGTACTGACTTTTAAAGCTTTGGATTGTGATGCCCCTGCTTACATGTCTGATCTTTTAGAACCCCACGCTCCCTCTCGCAGCCTGAGATCATCTAATCAAAGGCTGTTGGTAGTCCCTCGAACTCGTTTTAAGACCAGAGGAGAGAGATCTTTTAGAGCGGTGGCCCTCAGGCTGTGGAAGTCTCTCTCTACATCATTACGTTACCTTGATTGTATTTATTCTTTTAAAAAGCAACTTATTTATTTAGATTGGCTTTTAATTAGATTTGTGCTGTGTGTTTTATTATTAATGTATTTTATGTATTTCTGTTTTATATTAGTGTGACTTTGTGGTTTTTATCCTGTGAAAAGTGCTATATAAATAAATTGATTTGATTTGATTGATTTGTTCAATACACTTGGATTTTAAAAAGCTGCAGTTCAGCTGGTTCTATAGATGAACCCACTCATAGGTGTGTGTGTGTCTCACATTGCTGTAGATGTGCTGCAGTGTGTCCCTGGCGTTGGTCACTGACAGGTCGGTGTTCAAGACGAACTTCAGGCCGCTCGGTGTCTCGTAGTAATGGAGACGATACTTACTGGTCTGGAAGGACAGGAAGCCCTCCTTCCTGAGCACGGATAAGGACCACAGACGGGAGGACAGACAGACTATCAGGAGGACATACTGACAGGTGATGTGAAGGATACATGTCCAGAGGAGACATCTTGCTGACGAAGGAGCGGATGGAGAAGAGCATCCCGTACATCAGCTTGAACTCCTGCACACACACATAAACACACCTTTCCTTCACACACACTCTGTGTCTGGTTTATTGATTGCTGATTGGTTTCGAGGCTCACCTCCTCCTTGGAGATGCCCGCCTGCTTCTTGCGGTTCCACTCGTTGTAATACAAACAGTTTCCATTGCGGTCAAATATGTACAAGTTATGAACCGTCATCTGCAACACAGCCGATCACAAATCAATTAACAGACATCCACGATGGGGTATGCCGAATCAAAGAGGAACTCCTCCACGACATAAAAAGTGTTAACATTACTTTCTGTCCCGTGGGGATTCTTTTTACTGTAACGTTTTAAATACCAGGGATAAAATTGCACATTTTTTATTGTAGTCTGGTCCTCCGCGATGTTCAGACGTAACACAACAGCCACTAAATTATCTGTTAACCTCGTTTAAACACACCAGCTTTCGATAATATGTTTGATTACTCCGTTTAAAGGAGAAAAACACATTAAATGTTTTAAAATAATCGTTATAATCAGGTTTAGCCGAAGTTTTTCTAACCCAGCTCGGTGTTTACCTTATCTTCCTGTTTCTCGCAGGACCCCAACTGCAGAGCTGTTCACTTATGTGCCCGAATAAAACTGTTTCGAGAAACTTTATACAGCTAAGTTAGACTCTCTGAATTGAAAGAAGGTTGAGTTATTAAATCTAACTTGTAATTTAATCATATGCGAGTTGGTTTGTAACATGGATGTTCCGCTAATAGCGTAAATAAAATAATGTTAGGCTTTATGCGCGGACAGCCTCTGCTGAGTCCAGTTATTCATAGAGAAGATGGCGGCAGCACCGGTGATGATGCCGTACTTCGGCCAGCAAATTTCGTCCAAAAGTGACCTGGTCCCGGACTGGACCCGCCAGGAAGTCAGCACCGGGGTAAGTACGTGGTCTGTGGTGTTGTGCCGGACCGAACCAGGCCCGGTTCGGTCCCGGTGGAGCGTCTTTAAACGGCAGATAGCGGCTGAATGAGACAGCAGTTCTGCAGCGGCTAACAGCGGCTAACGGTAGCTGTGTTTGTGAGGAGCTCCGGAGCACAGCGGGACCGGAGCGGGCTAAACTGGGGGGAGAGTCCGCGGGGACACGCGTGTACTGGGTGGTTGATGAAAGATATTTAAATAACTACAGGGACGCGTGGAGAGCTGGCTAACGCTATGGTTGCATATTGGGACAGGCGTTTAACATTTCTTTGTGTTTCTCTCACTTGAGCGTTTTCAATGTGGCGTAAATGGCTTGTCCGATAATGAGCTCACCCGACAAAGGAGTCATTTAACAGTCTCAGAGGAGGAGGAGGGACACGGAGGGTGATGAAGCTGAGAGTTTAAACGGGAGAGATGCTGTCCGATAATGAGTGCAGGGTGTTTATCAGCCCGTTTACCTGTTTGTTGTCGTGTGTCAGACCACCATCATGGCCGTGGAGTATGACGGAGGAGTGGTGATCGGGGCCGACTCTCGCACCACTACAGGGTGAGAAAACAAACACTGAACACGTGATGATGGAGCCGAGTGCAGGAAACACTCCTTTAACCTGTGTGTGTGTTTGTGTTTCAGAGCGTACATCGCCAACAGAGTCACAGACAAACTGACTCGCATCCACGACAAGATCTACTGCTGCAGGTCAGTCAACCTCACTGGGCTGCATCACAGGAACTCTAATCAGAACACAGAAAACCTTTCAGAATAAAACAGCTATGTTTTTAATCTCAGGAAGTCTTTCAAAATAAACTTAGTTTAGAAGCAGCAGTCCTCACAGAAACCCACAGTCTGCACTTTTTAGGGACTCTGTAGCCTTGCAGGAACACAAAGTAACCGCTTTAGCAACCCTGAAAACCACAGAGACATGAATGGATCTAAAGCCTGGGACCAAGTTTAGGATCTCTGGGCTTCTTAAAGAGTCATTAAGGAACCTGAGACATTTGTACTGCCTTCTTATGTAAAACTGAAGCCCCAGGAAACATTAAAAGGCAGTTTGAAATAATGTTTTACTGAATTCATTTGTTCATTAAGAGCCCAGAGAGACCTCTCATAAAACTTTAACCTTTGGTAAAGATGCTGAGAACTGTTTAAGCAACCTTAAAAGGTTTAAGGATGCAGGATTACATCGCCCAAGTAAAAAAAAATGATGTCAAATATTTGTGCTGTTTGTGCTGCAAGAATTTTTTTGTGCCACTATCGTCTTAAATAATATTAACAAGAACTTTTCTGAAGAAATTTAAAGGGGCCTGCCAGTTGGTGCGTATCAGTCAAGCCCGAATTGCAGTTTCTGTTGACCAGTCAGGTCCAGCAGGCCTCAGGTTGGAGCATCAAACAGCTGACAAAAACAGATAATTTGTGTCTGTCTTTGTTCAATGTGATGGAAATTTCCAAAATATTGTAGGTTTCCCTGTAGGCCCTTAGTGAAGGTCTCTCTATCTGTTGCATTGTGTTGTGTGGGTTAAAGGTAAGTGTTTATGGATATGCTAGAGGTTGTGGATCACTAACTACATCCCATAACATTACATTTATCATCTAATGTGGTACCAGCAGGGTAAAAGCTAAAAGCTAATTATTGCTAATATGCTAACTAACATTAAGCTAATAGTAAGTGAACTGTAGCTTTTACATCAAAGTTAGCTGGAATGCTAATATTAACAAAATTGCTGACAAAGCTAATTATTGCTAATATGCTAATGGTAGCATGTGGGTTAACAGGTTAACTAACATTAAGCTAATAGTAAGTGAACTGTAGCTTTTACATCAAAGTTAGCTGGAATGCTAATATTAACAAAATTGCTGACAAAGCTAATTATTGCTAATATGCTAATGGTAGCATGTGGGTTAACAGGTTAACTAACATTAAGCTAATAGTAAGTGAACTGTAGCTTTTACATCAAAGTTAGCTGGAATGCTAATATTAACAAAATTGCTGACAAAGCTAATTATTGCTAATATGCTAATGGTAGCATGTGGGTTAACAGGTTAACTAACATTAAGCTAATAGTAAGTGAACTGTAGCTTTTACATCAAAGTTAGCTGGAATGCTAATATTAACTGACATTAGCACGTGGGCCAGCAACTTGTATAAAATGAACAGGAGTGCACTTTCAGCAGAACCTACATGGCCTTTAATTGGGCTCCGACTGATACGCACCAACTTTAAAATTTCTTTAGAAATGTTCTTTTAAAATATTTTTAAAATGATAGCGGCACAAATATTTGACACCACTTTTGTTGGATTTGAAGAAGGGGGGTATGTTGAGCCTTTGAGGAATGCCGGATGTTTCTTTAGCACCTTGAGAACTTGTCTGAGAAACTCTCCTGATGAGCGGCTCCTCAGCAGACGCCTCATGTTTGTGTTCTGGCTGCAGGTCTGGATCAGCTGCTGACACTCAGGCCATCGCTGAGATCGTCGCCTACCAGCTGGGCTTCCACAGGTAACACACACACAGGTAACACACACACACACAGCCTTCCTGTCAGCTCAGGTGAGGCCAATACTCACCGGTGTCTTTGGCCCCGCCCACAGCATCGAGCTGGACGAGCCCCCATTGGTGGAGACGGCAGCCAATCTGTTCAGAGCGAGCTGCTACCGTTACAGGGAGGAGCTGACAGCTGGGATCCTGGTGGCGGGCTGGGACAAGAGGAAGGGCGGACAGGTGAGACTTCAGCGCTGATGCAGTCCTTCGTGTGGCCAGCAGATGGTGCTGTTTCCACCATGATGTAAAGCATCGTCTGTGTGTGTTACCTGTCTCAGGTGTACAGCGTCCCGATTGGTGGGATGTTGGTGAGGCAGCCGGTGTCGGTGGGCGGCAGCGGCAGCACCTACATCTACGGCTTCATGGACGCCAACTACAAACCCGGGATGAACAAAGAGCAGTGCATGGAGATCACCGCCGCAGGTAACGCACCGCTGCTGCTGCAAGGCATGCTGGGAGCTGCGCTCCACAACCGTCTCACTGACTCTCTGTCTCTCCTCAGCTCTGTCTCTGGCCATGGAGCGGGACGGCTCCAGCGGGGGCGTGGTCAGGCTGGCCAGCATCTCGGAGGAGGGGGTGGAGCGACGCGTCATCCTGGGGAACCAGCTGCCCAAGTTCTCCACGCACTGAGCGTGCTCGGCTCCACTCACGTGTCTGTTATGTTAATAAAGTTTTCATTTTGTCTCTTCACTGTCGTCGTCTCATTGATGCTCAAATCAGTAACCACAGATCAATCATACCAATACTGTGGCTCACTCTGTGGGTGCAGTTCCCCGAGTGTCCAGCAGAGGGAGACACAGACTCAGCAGTGAGTGCTTACAGTCAGGGCCATTCTGCGTTTAAGTTTGAGGTCAAAGGTCAGATCCTCGGGGGGTGTGGCACAGCCTGAGTGTCCTCTGTCTGAGCGCTGTGTCCCCGCAGACCGCCGTCTGTCCGTCTATCTACAGAAATAAAGGAGTTTAAAAAAGTCGCCTTTCATGGAGGCGCTTAGAAACAGGAAGTGCAGCTACCCACTTTCTTAAAGTGCTCGACAGCTGAGTTGGACTTTTCTGACTTAAATGTTTTAAATGAAGCGACAGGCCTCGTCTTGCTGATGTCAGTGTCGTCTGTGGCTGATCTGCTGCGAGAGGAGACCAAAGGCTGGGGGGACGTTTCCACTGCCAGGTCATGTGGGACGACCAACACTCAGCTGTTACTGAGTGAGAGAGGCGTGAAGTCCACTTTTTCATCTGGACTCTTTATTAAGGAACAAGAAAGTGGATGTTCTCCTCCGTCACAGTGACCCTCCTTCACCCATGAGCTCTTCCTGTGTTTCCCCTGCTTGCAGCTCCACCTTCATCCTCCACCCCCCTCCTCTGCACACGCTCAGACCATCTCAGGCTCTGACGGACTCGTGCTGCTCACGTTGAGGTCGTTACAGTTTCTGCTTAGTAAAAGTTTTATTAGATTTTTTCTTTTTACTTTATTTGTTTTTATTTCCAGGTTTAAATCTTATAATATTTTAAATGTTTCCTATTTTTTATGATTTTTTAAAATCATTTTCTTATTTTTGTTTTTGTTCTCTTTTAATTTAAAAAACCTCTTTTCTAAGTTAGTATTTATTTATTCTTTATTTTTACTTTATTTCTGCATTTTGTGTTTCCCATTGTGGTTTTTTATAACTACATATTTTATATTACCTCTATTTAACTTTTTTTTTTTATTTGTGTGCAGTTTAATTGTTTCATTTCTTTTTTAAATAAAAAACTTTTTATGATTTTTATATTTTTTAACCTTTTAATATTTTTTTCACTAATTAAAAATAAAATAAAAATAATATTTGGTCTTTTTCATAATAGTTTTTCTGTCTTTTTAGTTGTTATTTACTAATCTCTTATTTTTACTTATCTCACTTCTTTATTTGTTTCAATCATTTTTAGTTATTTTAAAATTTTCTTTGTTTCATTTTTTCTGCAGTTCTGATTTTATTTCTTTTCACTCCTGATAATATTAAGTTTTAGGTTTTAAACTTTTAAATTCTTGATTTTTCCGATTTATCTGACTTTTTATTTTTTTTTATTTTAGGAAATCATTTTTATTTCGACTCTCTTGTTATAATTTTTTGTCATTTTAAATTCATTTTATTTTGTTTTTCACCTTTTCAATTTAATTTAATGATTATTTTTATTTCTGCATTTTGAAGCGTCTTCCTCCGCTGTTGTGACATCACTGGGGGGCGGGACTCTCACCTGTCTGTCAAACGCTCGTCAGTCAGGTGACAGTTTCCCACAGGCCTCCTCTCTGTTCTCTCCATCCTTCCTCCTCCTCCTCTTCCTCTCCTTGTTTTGTTCTCCGGGCCGTTCACACCTCTGCCGACAAAGAGCAGAAACAAAGAGGAGCAGCAGGAGGACACCTGACTCCGTCTTTTGTCCTCAGACTGGGAGAAACAGGAGCTCGCCTCCTTTCATCTCTCTCTCTCTGTCGGGACTGAATGTCTCTCGCCCGCTCTCACCTGTCTTCACGGAGCTGCAGGTGAGAAACTTCAGCCTGACTGTAACCCCGCCCCCTTTAACGTGCCAGTTAAAACAGAATCCTGGATCCTCACCAGTCTGACCAGTTCAACTCCAAACATCCAGAAAACACTTCAAAATAAGAGCTGGCTCTCCTTCCCTGACTCATTTCAAAGTAAAAGTGTGGGTCTACACAACAAACTGCTGGAAACTCTTCAACAGTCGTGCTGATCTTTGTTTTCACGAACAATCCGAGGCCGTGCCGCTGAGGATTATGGGATAGATTGATCTCCTTCCCTAAAGGAGGCTCCAGCGTCTCCTCAGCTGAAGAATAAAGGAGGCCGTGCAGCTCCTTCCCTCCATGTTTGGGGAGCAGGTGTGACTGTTTCTGCAGTAGGTCAGAAACTACCTGAGAGTGAAAGCACGGCTGCTGAGGAGCGTCCTCCTCCTCAGGTGTGGATTCAGTTTGTCAGACAGGACGAGAGACATTTACATAACAAACACCCAGAGAGAGAGAGAGGAAGCCTGCTTTGGTTTCTGCTGTTTTATCTTTAATGAACAAAACGAACCAGAAACAACATCAGCACGCTCTCTCACACACATGAAATGTGACTTTTTCCCACTGTCAAGAGTGCTGACCACTGATTAGAACCAACAGGAATAAATAAATAAGATAATGTGTAATAAATGTGTAATAAATGTGTAATAAAGTAATAAAGCGGAGCACGGTGATGCAGATATGTGTCAGTATCATGTGTGTTCATCAGCTGATGATTCAGCTCTGATTAGAAAGACAACAGACAGATTAAAACACAGAAATATGATTTGTTTAGACTTTTATTAAAGCTGGTTTGATCATTTTGTTCATATTTTATTTAATTTCTATAATTTTTTTCAGGAGCTGAACTAGAGAAATTTTCTCAGGGTGGCAAAATGAAAGCTTTTAAAAAACACACATGTGCAGGTACATGTGTTTAAAGTGATTCAAGTGCAGCAGGTTTACACGTTTGATATAAATACAGTCTATACATGAATAAACATCTCAGTTAAATAAAACGTGAGTTTTCATGTTATTTACTGTGTCGCCTGTATAATAAGTAAACATGCAGCCATGTGGCGGTTCATACACAAACACACGTCTCACTTAAGTTTCACATTTTTCTGTTTGAAAACAAAAGTCACACAAAATGTCATGAACAAAATTTGAAGCGAAATTTGTCAGGATTTGTTGGATTAACCCTCTGAGGTCCAACATATAATTGGACTCCCTTTGATTTTACATTTGTATTTGATCCTTTCTCCCTGCCCTGCTCGGGATCAAACTCACGTGTCTGAATTTTCAGTTGTTCTTTTATTGACATTCTGCAGTAACACAACTGGTCTGAAATCACACAAAAACATATAATCCTACTATCAGTTATATGTTTTGTAAAAGCCACATGTTTAGTAAATTATTTTCTGCACAAATCTTGGTAAAAAAATAAGCTTATATACAGCTGTTTATCTAAACATGCAGCCAATGCATCTTCTTTTTTTGTACAACCATTTAAAATACAACTAAAGCTAAACTAAAACAATCAGGTGTCGCGATAAGATGCCCACAAACATCCGCCACAGGAGAACAGCACAGGGATGAACCTTCACAACAGTCTGGATTTTAACCTGGACACAGAGTTTACACTGTTTTGTGACATTCATTATTACTCTGATTACTCTCATTGTCACACGAATACAGCGACTACACAACAAACTACACACTTCGCGCTAAGCGCCACAAATCTGGCGCACTGCCGCCCGTATAGATCGTGTAGATCCGTCCCTGCTTTTTTAAGGAATTTGAAGTTTTTGGTGGATTCGGTCTCCAGGTTTCAAAAACAGACATGCGCAGACACGTTCTCTCCACATTCCTTCACAGTCTGCCTTCCCGGAGCCCCGCCCCCTTTGGAATGGCAGGCTCCTTCAGCCACTCACACTGCGGCTGCGGGTGTGTGGGCGTGGTCTCATCCAGAGGTGGAGGCAGAAAGTTGGAGCAGCTTTTGTTCTCAACTTTTTGTGCGCGTGTGAGCTGGAGCCGCAGACTGGGAGCACTGGGAGCCCTGGTGTGAGCTCCGCGAGTGTGTGTCCGCGCTGTGTGACTGTAACTGCGGCTTCGCGTGTGTGTGTGAGCGTGTCTGTGGTGCGGGACCTCCAGCTGTCCCACCGACCCCTGCGCGCTCTCCAAGCCGCCTCTCGCTGCTCCTCAGACGGCCTCGCAGGCAGCCGCGCCCCGCTGCTCTACGCTGGAGGAGAGAGGAGGAGGGGATGGAGGAATGAGGGGCAGCCGGGTGGGAGCTCGGAGCCGCTGAAGGAGCCGTGACTCCCTCCGGCCTCCATCTTGGACACTTTGAGGACTTTTTTTCTTTTTCTCGAACTTTTCGGCTCCAATGAGGCGCGCGCGGCCGGCGGAGACCGAGCCCAGCTGACGTCAGTGATCGGTGATCGATAGGTGCGACCGGGACGGAGTAATGGGGGCTCAGCGGGGCCCCGTGGCCCACGGCCGGGCCTCCTCCTGCCGCGGGCTGCTGCTGCTGGTCCTCCCGCTGCTGCTGGGCTCCTGCAGGGCGGAGGAAGGTGAGTACTGATCAATACACACAGCTGCTGATCGATCAGTCTGCATCGGCCCAGAAACGATGACGTAATGTTACAGACCCATCGATCCTCAGAGAGGTTCAGTCACACACCTTTCTTCTTCTGTGGTTAATGAGTTTTTACATCCAGCTCAGAGAAGTTCGACAAACATTCAAACAAAAGCACACAAATGCAGACTGATGTGCTTTTACTGCAGTAGAGTCCTCTGAGCTGCAGTAGAATCAGACTTTACTGCAGTAAACTCGCTTTCTTCGCTCCTCTGTCCCATCAGCAGCTTCGTGTTCAGGCTTTGACCCTGTGGTTTCAGGATTCCTCTGCACAGTGAGAAGACTGTAAGCAGGTGCAGTAGTGAGCTGTGCACACCTTTACCTGCATGTTCATGAGTAGCTGACTAACTGTTTGGGTCCGTTGCTCATACCGAGGCTGCGGGTCAGCCTCTGGCCTCTGTGAGCCTCTGTGAGCCTCTGCAGGGCGACGTGTGGAGGCGTGTGGGGCTCTGATGAGGGCTGTTGTTGTGCGGTTTTCTTCTTCACTCATGCTAAGGAGCCTCCACAGTAATGACATGTTAGCAGGTCAAAGGTCAAGGTCGAGGACACTTGTTTCTGTCATGTTTGAGTTCAGCTCACACAAAAACAGAACAGCAGACAGTTTGAGGTGGAAACAGCTGCTGTGTTTGTGTTCACTGTTTTAGTTTTAACACAAACGTAAAACATGAGAAAATCTCAACTGTGACTTAAAGTTGCTGTTCAGAAGATAAAACACGTAGAAATGTTTGTGCTGATCAGAGTCACTCAAAAATTGTTTTATATTTTGTGCGTTACAGTAAAACTTAAACTGAAAAGTTTTGCACTTTTATAAAAGTGTCAAACGTTTTGTTAACGTGTTTTATTTACATCATGATGAAATCTGAGAGAGCCAATCAGCAAACACGGAGGGAGATAAATAAACATGAGAATAAAACGATAAGAAACGAGGAAGCATCCTGTTCACTCTCAGTTTACTCTGTGATCATCAGCTGTGACCAGGACGCGTCTGAGCGCGCTCAGTCGGCGTTTCTCTGGTTTGTGTCGTCGAGCTCTAAAGTGAGAGGAGCCCAGGCTGATGTGGTCACAGAGCGCGCTCAGACAGCGCTCTGGAGCTTTTTACTGCAGCTGATTTGATGATTTATTAGTTATTGATCAGGAATCGTCAGTGCTGTGTCTGAGCAGCAGTAAAACAATCATCCTTCTGTCATCACGCGTGACTCCACCCTGTTTAAATCCAGGTTTTAGCTTCAGCGCGATCTGGAGATAACAAGCCAGCGTTAGCACTTTCAGGCTGTGAAGCTCAGAGCAGAAGCTGGTTTATTAGCACATCTAAATGTGACACGGGTTTAGTTGTCCTGATAAAGCGGTCATGTGATCGTCTCAGAGAAGCTGTTGACGCCCCAAAAAAGCTAAACCAGCTTTAAAAGAGTTAAACGTGCTGATCCCGCTGAGGGAAGCCAGTTTAAAACCAGCAGGCAGGAAACCAACGGCGCTGCAGCTGCTTCAGATCAGCATGTGACTGGTTACCAATACCTAATCTATCACGCTGTTTGTCAACACAAAGGAGCAGCTGACTGTCACGTGACCCCCCCTCCCCAACAGGAAGAGGACAGGAAGTAGAGACGCAGGGGCCAAGGGTCTGAGAGCTGAAACAACAAACTGTTTGATAGCTGATAGATGGTTTAACTGCAGGTTATTGATCTACAGATACCTGCTGTTAGTGCTCGGTAACATTTCACTCATTAAAACCGGAGCCAAGACTTCTGGCATGTCATTGGTCAGGTAGTGCCATTAAACATGCTCCAACAGCAAAACCTCAGTACAGAGGTCCAGTTCGGTTTAGCTGAGGTTAGCCTAGCGACAGCTACGACTTAGCTGCAGCCCTAATAATGCAAACTTTAAGCCTCGTTACAGTTTAAACAGCTGAGTTATTAACCCTTTAAGACTTATATTATATGTTTACATGCTGTGGAGCCATTTTTGGGAGCATTTCAAGTTGCTATACATCAATACAACCATTACAGCCTTGATTTTAATAATATGTCTGCATTAAGTGCATAGTAATTACATAAATTGCAAAAAAGTGCAATAAACTACAAAAAAATTGAAAATCGTTTTTGTTTTTTAACATATATTTCTAGTTAGAGAAATTTAAGAGGCTTATCCCTCAAAACTGTAAATACAAAAAAGTTGCACAAAATAGTTTCCCACCACAGGAAATTTATTTTGAGTGTCTTCATAGTTTTATTTTTGAAATACACCAATTTTTATATACTGCAGGAAAAACGAAAATAAATATTATAATGCAAATTTGCAAAAAATCAGCATATGCATCAAAATAAACTATTTCCAGCAGTGCAATAAGAGTCCTAAGCATCCCAGAAACCACACAGAAAGTCATAAAGTCAAACATAACAAACACCAGTATAGGCTCATGAGGCCCTGATGGTAAAAAACTACATTTCCGCAAAAATGACGTCACTTCCGGTTTCGGGCAGGTCATGGTGGACATGCGATAGTTTGCGCTGATGGACGTAGGAAGTGTTACAAACAGCTGATCGGATCGGCAAAGCGTGTTTCTGGAATATTATGTTTTTGTTGCTGCAAGTGCTTTTTATGCAGTTTTTGCAAAGCTATATGTGGAAGGAAACTGTGACCGAGGACAAGCTGATGGCATAAGATGTAAGTACAACTCCTCCGGTTTCATATGCAAAAAAAAATATTGCGCTAGCTTATGTGGTTGCAGAGCTACCGGGATTTAAAAACAGTTATGCAAAACAGAGCGTGCTGATCTGACCGGCTTTAAAGGGTTAAGGCATTCATCCTCCTACACAGTTGTGCTGTTAGAAACGAGTTTCATAATGACATGTGAATAAAAAGCAGAGGACCGACAATAGAGCCCTGTGGAACTCCACCACCTGTAAAACAACACCTGGTGTCTGTTACTGATCTGTGCTGGTTACTCTCCACAGAAACTCTGAATTAGGCCTAAAATGCTTCTTCTTACACACACGTCCTCATGTTTCTCTAAAACCTCCTGGCTCTGTCATTAATCTGCATCTCTGCCTCAATAAACCTTACACTTGTGCTGTAAACATGGACGTTTCAGTCTGAGGGTGGAGTCTTTAGTGGACATTAGAGGAACGACCGTATTAAAGCTCAGCAGCCTCATGAGCGTGTGTGCAGTCGGCTGAAGTTTATACAAACAGACACTCAGGAAGACTCGAGCATAAATAAATAACAGATTCACACACTCGCTCTGTAACGGCAGGTTAATCAGCAGCTGAGTGTGTTTGTGTGTGTGCTGGAAGCAGGATCATTGTTTCCTGCCAAACCAGAAAATTACCAGTTAGAAAACAATAGTGTGTGTGTGTGTGTGTGTGTGTGTGTGTGTGTGTGTGTGTGTGTGTGTGTGTTCAGACTCTGAAGGCTGTTTGAAGCCTCTCTGGGACTTTAACCCTTTGAAGGATCATCCAGCTTTGCTTCACCCGGCTGAGCTTCGCTCTGTGCCGGCTTCTCGCTCCACCTCTCAGCACAGAGGTTCACATGAAATCAGGAGTTTCTCACATAAAAACAGTGAAATTAGCTAAAGTGGTTAAAGTAGACGTATTTCCTCTGGACTCTGGTGGCGCAGAAGCTTTTTTACTGTGGGTGTGTCCACATATTGTGCTCCATCTGCTCCCTGTCTTTTCTCTCCTCTTGTCTTTGTTCTGTTGTTCTTATTTTAACCCCGCACACACCAAACCTCCCCCTCTCCACCTCTTTCTCCTGCCTCCACCTCTCCCTCTCGGCGCCTTTCTTCCGTCCATAAATCCCTTTAAAGGCGCTGGATTTAATTTCTGACTGAGGATTTACATGTTAAGTGCCGGTTTGTTAATCTGTTGATTGGCCCTTTGGAGGTTTAGCCCTCACGCTCACAATAAAGACCGGCATATGAGACCTGTGAGTGTCGCCAGGATTTTCAAAATAAAACCCCAGCCACATGTTAACTTTGACCTTTCTAACAATATCAGCTGTAACATTTAAATGAGTGCACAAATTAGGTCTGTCCAGAAAGAGAAGCACGTGAAGTTTTTAAAGAAAGTAATAATAATAATAATAATAATAATGGATTGCATTTATATAGTGCTTTTTGGGGCCCTCAAAGCGCTTTTTAATGCCATTATTCATTCACTCTCACATTCACACACTGGTGAAGGCAGCTACAGTTGTAGCCACAGCTGCCCTGGGGCAGACTGACAGAAGCGAGGCTGCCATATCGCGCCATCGGCCCCTCTGGCCATCACCAGTAGGCAGTAGGGGAAGTGTCTTTCCCAAGGACACAATGACCGAGACTGTCCAAGCCGGGCAGACAGAAAACCTGCAGGTGATACAGAAACAGAGCAGTTTGCCTTTAAAATCCCAAAAATAGGAATTTTGTTCTCTCAAAGTTAAAAGTGTAAAAAATAACCTGACCAGGTAGAGGAGGGTTTAGGATTGTAAACACACCAATAAAGCATTCACATTAGTATTTGCTGTTACCATAACCAATATAATGTATACATAATAGTATTGTAAAACTATTACATTTGAATTAATATAATTGTTAAAGCATAATTTGAAAAGCTGAAGGAAAATATTTCATGTTGTGATGCAGAAGAACCTCTGAGGAGCCTGGAGTAAACCAAAACATCTGCACATTTATTCACAGATGGTAAATAAACAGGCAGAACAACAGCTGAGAGCAAAGCTAAAAATATGTTTTAAAGAGATATGATCTCAGTGTCTTCAGTTTGCCCACAAATTTTAGAGAATATATAAGATCATTTGCTTAAAATGTTACTGATACAAATATGATGCAAGTTCCCCTTTAACCTTTGTGACATGTTCCCCAACACCCATCATTACATTAAAAAACATTAAAAAAAAAGTGTAGAATATATGGAATACTTTGTGGAAAACCGCCAGGATTTAAGAAATCGTCATCAGATGACGTTTTGTTTGTAACCTCACCCTGTCCGACGTGCTGTGACAGGCAGATATTTAACGCTTTCAGCTCTATCATTTAGCAAGACTATAACTTTACATGATTTTTGGATGGTTGATATTACAGTGAAAGAGGTTAAACCAGAATGGCAGAGGACCAACAACAGCGCCCTGGGGAACTCCGCTGGTTAAAAGAACACATTCATTAACAGTAGTAATAATAGTAAAACAATGGTGTCACCTGTTCTCAAAGCTGCGTCTCTGTTTCATAGTCAAAACAAGCTTTTCATAACTGTAGAAGCAGATTAAAATCTGTCATGTTGGAGCTGAGGGAAGATTTGCTTAGAGGACAATTTTAGGATTCTGGGAAAGCGTCTAGAGCAGCAGGAAGTCAAACTACCACCTGAGAGTGACGCACGCTGATGCTGTGATCTCAAGCTTTTTCTGACATACCGGTTTCTGAAGCTGAAAAAGTTCCTTCACCTCACATTTACTCACCGAATGATCAGGTTCAGCGAAAAATGTCCATAACCAATCCTTTGATTTCATGTTACACCGCTACACCAACCCCCACAATGGCTTTATGTCCTCCCAGGGGGCTCCACCCCCCAGGGTGGAAAGCCTAAAGCTATAATGTAATGTCAAAACAGTCGATAGCTGAACAGCTCTGTAATCATCTCATCGAACCTGTTTCCATTTTTCAGCTCTCCGTCATTAAAACTGATTCTGAACACTAAAGTTTGAATCATTATATTTTCAAACCTCGTCCAGAAAAGAGGATTTTAATGACGTTTCTAAATTTTCCTGTTCTTTCATCTTTTTGGAGGCTATACGGCGAACAGTGGAAAGTTTCGGGAACCTTCACCCGACTGCTTTCACTAAGTTTAACGAGCGTCAAAGTTACGTAACCACGGTTCTATGAGTGTAGGCGCAGCTGACCAAGAGCTGGCGGCTGCTTTCGTGTTTGTTGCTTTTATGGTGGATTCTCACAGTGTTTGCTGTTCTCCATCTTCCTTCATCGGGTTAAGAAACTGTGTTTGTTCGGAGTTAAGTGGGTAACGGAGCCCACCCAGTAGTTTTTCAGCGATGTTTGGAAGTGCCTACATTCAGATATGTCAGATGAGGTTTTTAATTGCACAAAAGCTTTCCACCCATTTCAATCAAGTCGTTTTCGATAAACAATATAATAAACTTAATGTGAAGGCTCTAGGATGGTTATTTTTTTAATTATAATAACTAGTCTGATAAACCCAAATTGTTTAAATGCATAACATCCAATCACTGATTGGTTATGTTTTGTCTGGCAAACATGTCACATTGAACAAATAACTTTGTTGCAGGTAAAACTGTATTATTGTAATGCAGAGAAAACACATGTGCAGTCAACAAAAACTAAACCACTTTCTAGGACTGAAAATATCTCCCACATTTTACCAAAAAAGAAATTCACCAGTGATTGGTAGAAGGAGCCCACAGATGCTGCGGCCTCCATGGATTTCATTTTTCCTCGCGTAAATTACCCCCGGTTTCCCTTTGTAAAGTTCAGCCTTCAAACCTGTTGAAATGTGGGCTGGTTGTCAAAAGGCACAGAGGCAGAACTGGCTCCGCACTGGCACCACGTCGATGGAAAAGAGATAATGGAGTCGGCCCTATTTTTCTTTCTCCGCAAAAACATCCCTGGAAGAGGTCCTACGGGGGCAGTTCCTGTGGTTGGAACAGTCACAAAGGTGCACTCTGACTTGAAATAACCTGCTTCCTGCAGTGGAAATCGGCCTCATTAGTGCAGTCAGGTATTGGCATACATTCAGTCATAGTTCCACTGTCGGCATTGGAGTAAATGAGGAAAAGAAAATTAATGTAAAACTCCATTTTTGTGGGGTTGGGGGGGAAGCTGCTTGGAGCTTGCACTTTGTTTCCTTGACTCTCTACAGCAGAGGTTAGCATGACCCACAGAGACACGGCGGACGCACTAATGAGAAATACAGCAGGCGGAAATAAAGCGGACTGATCCTTTAAGGACGCTTTGAACCATCTGGATGCAAACGCAGTCAGCCTGCTTCAACTTGTGTCCAGAGTTCCTCCCCTACAGCTAATGAGTAACTTTCCATTCTCCAGACAAACGTCCTCAGGTGGTTTGATTTGTCCGCGGGCCAAAACTCCGATATTTTATAAACTGTCACATGTAAGAAGCAGAAATGTTCTCAGTGCGATTTCTTCCAGTTGACTGTGGGATAATCTCTGCAGCTGTGGAACATTTTTCCAACCGGATGGTTCAAAGAGTCTTTGAGGATTGAGTAAATATCACCAGCAGGGCAAGTTTTAACCGTCCTCCCATGTTTTCAGATGTTTTATGTGCTGATTGCTGAGGAGAACAAACAGAGCTGCAGCTCGTTGTGGAAGATTCCTGACATGTGAGATGAGTCAGAGGCAGTTCAAACAGCCCGAATCATCGATCGGAGTGTTGACAGAGAGAAGATAAGGTGCTCAAACAGAGAGTGATGAAGACGAGCAGGAACAAACACAACCGCCATGCAACTCTCTTAAATTATACAAACACTGCCTGTCTACTGGCAGTGAAATGTGTGTTTAAGACGTACAGTAAATATACACATCAGAAACAAGTAGAACCAACATAGTGCCCAGTAAAGGCTTAGCTTGTCTTACCTGTCCGAACAGACAGCTGTAACTCAGCAGGTCATCTTCTAATCAGAAGGTTGGTGGTTCAGACCCTGGCTGCTCCAGTCTTCAAATATCCCCGGGCACGATGCTTACTCCACTAACTCCTTCATCCTCCATCCTCCCTGTGCTTATATTAGCCTAACCATAGTTCAGCAGCTAGACACCAGTTAGTGCATTGCTTTATGTCAGCTAACCCTCCAGATGTTTACTTCTAGCTGGGTTGCACATTTAAAACCCTTCTGTCAGTGGTGCATCAGCTTTAGATGGCAACTAGCTTGATAACGTCCAGCTAACTTAGCTAAGGCCTGATTTAGATTTCTGAGGTGTCTTTTTAAGGTCTATGATGTAACCTACATAAGTGGCCAATGGTGTCGCCATTTATGCATGTTTTGGTACCTTACGTGGTAATCACGGTGTGGTCGTTTCCCAGTGATTTATATGTGGTGTCAGCACATAGGAACAAATCAAATGATGGCACCCTTTTCCTCAGGTCCATTCTGATAGTTTCAGCAATCTCCTTCCAGGAGTTTACTGACATGTGTGAGTCCTTATATTGATGTTGTGATTATTCTTCCATCATACTGAGGATAGGATCATTATTCTCTCACTGACGAATTTGAACATTGTGGTGAAAAAGCAGACGGAAGAAATCTATTAAGTCTGACGTCACTAGCCGTGTCTGGGCCTAAACTCCGCTGCAGGTCCATATATCAAACGATCACTATGGCATTACTGAGAGTTGAAAAACTGTCTAAAGTCTTTCATCTTTAATAAAATGATCAGCTTTCTGCTCTACCAGGTGTAACAATTGAGTTTAACATCCAGGCATCCATGAAAATTGAATTTATGACATTTAACGGAGTTAGAAGTTAGCAGGAAGTTAGCTCGCTAGCTTCTATCTAAATACAATATAGCATGTCCTGACTGCGGGGTTTTGGAAACAAATTCAAACATACAGCTCTGTTATCACTTCCAACATAAATGAAGACAGAAAACTAAACAGCAGTGACGTTTGTAGGGTTACTGAAGTTTGGCTAGCTGGTATATAATGATGTGCTACGTGACCGCTAGCGACACAGCTATGTTAGCATAATATAAACAAGCTAACTTTTTTTCCTCTCGATAAAAGTTAACGTGAGTGTTCTCGGTGGTCAGGAACAAATGTAATCGCATGGCAGGATGCTGTAAAAGGACCAAACTTCAGCAGGAGAACAACTGAGATAATCCATCCACAATACGAGGTTAGTCATTCATATACTGCTGCATGGGCTGGGCTGTAGCTACATCCTAAGGTTTTAAAAACTGAGCTTAAATAAATGATTAGCGGTAATAAAAGCCGAGGGAGGTCAACAGTGATCACTGACTGTTTTAGGAGCTTTTTGAGATTAAATAGAAGAAAATACAAAACATTAAACATGTTAACAACACAAAAGCCATATTAAACGCAGACTACTTTAGGAAGTAGGATTCGTCACGTCATCACTTAACGACCGGATGGAGCTGAACAGACCAATCGCAGCGCTTGCAGCTGTGGTGACGTGTATTTCCATTTCCAGGGAGATGCACGTCAGGTTACAGCGTGGGGTTTCAAAGAGGCTTGCAGTTGCAGCATAGTTTTTCCCGCTGAAGCATAAATCTTCATACCTTTGTCAGGAACAGGACTTTATTGGAACACGTGGGCGAACAGCCACACTGACCGTTTTATTGGAACTGAGCTAATTTGGACCTTTTTATCTCTCAGCGGTGCCTGAAGGAGCGTTTGGACCAGGAACTAATGCTCCTGCTGATGACATACATGTGAAACTGTCCTCTAACAAACTGGGCTGAGCCACATGATGATCCTGGCTGCAGTGTGATGACAGAGGGAGGCATCCACGGACCCACACTTTGTGCCCTCACCTGTGTATCCAAGCTCTGGCTTGTTTGCTCTGCAGCTGTCTCTGCTAAAGTTAGAACATCCTTTACGGCCCCAAAATCAGCCATAAATCTGCAGTTTTCTCCACATCCTGCACCAACGTTTCCACAAAAAGAGAACACGTCGTTGACGTTTGCAGAAAGAAAAAGCTCCATTGTTCTTGTTTGTTGTCTTTTAACAAGACGGAGCAAATGAAATGACCCTCTGGAAGTACTTAAAGCACTGAGTGCGCGGGTGTTTCATTAGTGCAGGCTGGCATGATGTGTGGTTTTTAGCCCTGACGTGGAGACACATCACATGACCTTCAGCACAAATCTTAATCTGCACTCGAGTCAAACGTTCGTTAGGTTTCTCTGCTCTTCCTGCACAGCCGGTCCGATGGTTGTTTTTAGATCTTTGAGATTAAAAATCGCACAAAGTTCAGCGAGCAGAAAAGCAGCAACTAAAGCAGAAGAAGGAGAGAGTGAAAGGAGAGGGAACAAGGAGTCGAGGAATGAGAGGGAAGAAAGGAGGAGTGAGATAATCAGGTTTATTAGAGAGCAAGTCGCAGCACGAGACCACACGCACCAACGCACACGCAGCCCGACCGGCTTGTGTAAACATCCCGCCAGCGTTGTCATGGTAATTTCCGTGTCCTCGTCATGCACTCTTATCGCAGATGCACTGTTTACAGCGTGTGTGTTCCTTTGTGTGTTTGTGAGGACCAGAGTGCAGCGGGGACGTTTCTGCTGGTCCGAGGATGCAGACCCCAGTCCTCGCAAATACAGGACTCTGTGTGTGTGTGTGTGTGTGTGCAGTTTACAGAGTCTATATAAACCAAACACACACATGCTGAGGCTTTGATTGGCTCAGGCTGCGATGCTGATTAGAAACGCGTGTGCATAAACTTTATTCGTCCCTTGCGGTCGAGACTTGGAGCTCATAACTTCAGCAGCTTCAGAGAAACGAGTTAATGTGGCGGCTTTTAGAAAATCAACAAAAAGAGACGAACCTGCAGGCGCGGCGATCTTGTGTCACATCATCGCAGGTTTCTGTGGTGTTTGCTGTCACCCGACTGCGCATCCAGTACTTAAGATCCGAGGCCGTATCCCTGATCACATAGCATGACATCACAGCCCCGCGGCGTCAGAGGCAGCAGAGAGCAGCGAGGCATTCAGGTGCCGCAGTAGATCAGATACATGAACCCGTGAACATCCTGAAGGGGGGAAAGACGAGAGCGCACACGCATACCAGAGGGGAGTGGCACTAAAACTGCTACACAACCCGAACCCTAAAAACAACTTGCTGTTCCTCTAACATCCCTGCACCAGGCTAAAAATGTCCAGCTGCAGTAAAAGTACTTGGACTTTGTGAACATCTGACATGCCGCCAAATAAAAACACTGCAGATGCTCTTTAGCTTCACACAGAGAAACAGAGTCAGGACCAGACTTGTATATTTATAACAGACTAAACATAATAATACAACACGAGCACATGTGTGTATGAAGCGTATATGAGCTGAAGTGTTTTACACACTAATTGCTTAGAGGTGGTGGAGTTCCACAGGGCTCGATCATCGATCCCTTTTGTTTTTTAAGCGACTATATGTTTATATGTTTATCACTAAGTCAGTTTGGTTTCATAACTCATAGAGGTGGGAATCACCAAACATCCCACGATACGATATTATTGCAATTTTTTTAAAATATTTTGTGATATTCAGATTCTGTACATAAAGGTAAACTTTATCAATATTCATTTTATCTAATATCAAAGTCTCACACTCAGTCTTTCTCTCATTTCAGTTTTATTGTTGACAAACTGAACGGTTTGTATTACAGTCTAGTCCAACTTAACTGAATCAACCATCTGGTACAATTATAGCTATTCTGAACTATGCAGTTTATGAAAACTATGCAGCCCCTTCAGCAACTGAAGAATTTGAAAGTAAATTAAAACAAAATATAATTTTACATTAAATAAAAAAGTTTTAAACTTAATTAAAATAAAACATGTCTTTAATTAAAATAAGTAAACTGTCATGTTTATTGTTGCCAAAAACAAGTTGAACACATTTGGACAGTGAAGGAATGTCAGGATTCTTGCTCAGAAAAAGGATCAACATGCTCTGAAGTCAGAGCACAAAAACCTTTTTTGTAACAAAATATCGATTTCTGCTGTCCCTGTATCCATACATTATTAGCAAACAAAATATCACCATGCTACACAGTATCCATTTTTTCCCCCACCCCTAACATTTTGCAGCATTTGAAGTGACTTACAGGCAGCTGCTAGCTTGTCTGCTAGGCTTCACGTTAGCTGGTACCTGAACTGGACCTGTGGACTGTTTGTGCTCTTGGAGTCTTTTAGAGCATTTCTAATGCAGTTCTTTGACCAATGATATGGCTGCTGTGTGGTTAATGGTGAAATTGTAGGATTTTAGTTGCTTGAGCACTAAGTCTGTGGATGCAGCTTGATAGCCAGTCAAGCTAGCTGATAGCATAGCATAGAACCTCTCGTGCTAACTGCGCTAACATGGCAGCCACACTACTAATGTTGACTCAACTCTGTGTCTGCTGGTTTTTCGTGGTTTCCTGGGATTTATTAGTACAATAGTAGACCCAAAAGTAGAAGCACCGTGAGGGTTTCTACTGCTTTGCTAAGTTTAGAAGTTTATCGGAGCTCCCCGTGAAGAAATGAGAGGCCCGTGTGTGCGTGAGGAGACGCCGACCTTCTTCTCCTGAGCGTATCACACTGGCAGAGGTCACATTTCCATCATGTTTTCCACTCTTGGCGTTGGAGCGTCTGCTGCAGCAGATTAATCATCACACAGCGAGCTCTTGACTCGGCGCTCCTGCTCATCTGTGTCCGCGAGCTTCGTACAGGCGCTCCGAGACGCCCGGGGAGAATTACAGACGGCTTCATTCCTCAGCTGCTGCCAAGCAGAACGATGGAAGGGCCGCTTTCCCTTTCTCCACGCTGTAATTACACACACACACACACACACACACACACACCACACACACACACACACACAGGGTCAGGCGCTCCAACTGTTTAAATCTGCCTGTCGGTTAATTAAAACGAGAAGTGACTGAAGCTATTAGAGCAAATGAATGACTGTGTGTGTGTGTGTGTGTGTGTGTCTGTGTGTGTGTGTGTGTGTGTGTGTGTGAGAGACGCAGGCAGGTCACTGTGTTTTTTCACACCACTACAGATTATTAATCTGGTTAAAGAGAGCTGATGAAGTGTAACTGACGTGGACTCACAAACACACACTCTCTCCAGAGCTGTATTTGTGTGTGTGTGTGTGTGTGTGTGCGTTTGTCTGCCTGTTGTGTGAGGACCATGGTTAGATCTAGACCGTATAAGGACATCAGACCTACAAGTGTCCGTTTGAGGGTTCAGATCACAGACTGTAAGATCAGTTTTTCACTTTGAAGCCTGAACTTTGTTTGGATGATTGATTCATCCTTCAGTCTGCAGGTCGACGATCATTTAGAAAAACAATATTTAATATAGTTTGGACGATTCTTTCTTCTTTCTTTGTCTTAAAGCTGTGCGATCAAAGGTTTAATAGTGTGGACCGTCCCCCACACCTCTAAGCTAACACTCATTTTACCACTTTAATCGAACCAGTGCAGCTTTAATCCTGAAATATAATATGTGTTATTATATATATATAATATGTGTTATTATATATATATAATATGTGTTTTTCCCCATGATAGAGAAATTCTGCTGTAGTAAATGACAGAAACCTAAAGTGTAAGAAATGAGTGTAGCTCATTAATGTCATTATAAAACTGAAAGGTTTTGTTAATTAATGGTTTAATTATTTATATAGCACATTTAATTACAACAGGACCAAAATGCTGTACAAAAATACAACATACATAATAAAATAACAAATAACACAAAATCTCTTTTTTTTGTCTTTTATTTAATCTACTGTGGACCCATTTAAAAAAATAATAATAATTTCTTTCTGATGTCTTTTAGGGCGTTTCGATATAACGATGATTCACGTTACGCTATCGTTTGTTTCGTGGTGTCGCAAATGTGCATTTTTTGTATTTTTTTTCCGTTTTGTATGAAAAAAATACAAAATAACATCATGTATTTATTTGTATTTATTTCTTAAGGTTCTCTCTTTCTCTCATATTTAATATAAACACACTGCGGACAGACAAGCGACTATTTTTATGCGTTGACGGTAAAACCATCGCGTGGCTCCTGCGTCCGCTTGTTTATTTCCCACATAAACCTTTCACAATAAAGCTCAAGATCCTGTTGAAATTTTAAAAAATAAACTGAAGTGAAAGAGTACACAGAGTGTTTACAGATGAAAAGCAAAGAAATAAACCTTAGAACAGGCTTTTCCCGCAGCTCGGGGATAATGAATAAACAATAAATACTCACAAAGAAAATGTCTAAAAATGTATCGTTTTATGCATCGGTCAAAACAACTAACTCCAGGTGACCTGCAAAAAAAAAAAAAAACAGAGATTCACAGAATTTACAGAAAATGTAAACAATGTGTGATATATATCGTTGCCGGGACGATGAATGTCTTATATCGAGCTTTTGGTCATATCGCACAGGCCTAATTTCTTTGTCGGTCTGTTACTTGATTACTTTGGTGTTATTAGCAGAGAACTTTATTAGTTACACAAAGTGTGAAACGTGAAAACACAGTTAAAGGTCTAAACTTTAAATTAGTGCAGTCCAGCAGGCCAGATTGGAGCTTTAGACGTGTTTTTCATGTGGAAAATGTCAGTGCACACTGAAAATAATACCAAAATGAAGTAACAGTTAATAGGAAATGACTTTAATTTGCATCTCTTTCAGTTTGATCCAATTTTTCGGCACAGCCTGAAGTGTCTTCAGTCTCCGTTCACGTCTACACGACTGACTGACAAATGTCCTCCATATTTTGATTAAAGTAACTGTGAGAACGAATCTTTTAAAAAAGCAAATCTGTAATAATAACAAAGGCCAGTTTCCATAATATTGGATTTTCTAAGCCTAAACACTCCAGCCTAACAAAAGTCATCGTGTGGGATTTATGTTATTTTGAAAGCATTCATCCGTCACAGCCAATAGCTACGAGCGCCACAGACACTAAACAGGAAGTGAGCCACGTAAAAATGTAAAAAATGTCCGTCGGGCCTCAAATGTTTCCACGCCCGCCTCACTGAGCCGTCACCATGATTTTATTGATGTACTTGTATTATTCTGAAGGCACCTGTCTGTCACAGTCAGCAGAAATGAACAAAGGTGCGTATTAAACGAGCGCCGCTAAAGAGGAAGTGAGATCACATCTCAGAAAACGCCCTATCAGTGCTTCCAGCTGTGCTCGTGACACGCTAAATTTAAGCTCGCAGCAGAGCGGCGCGCTGATTTATGCAGAGCTACAGCACCAAGACGTTTACATTGTGTGGATGTAGGCTGTAGCATCAAAGCCTGAGCTGAGCTGTCATATTAAAGGTGGGGGAACACCACCCTCCCCTGTAAACGAGTCCTGCAGCAGTGAAACCAGCTCAGATTTATCGCTCTCTCTCTGCGGCTCTGACTGAAAACAACAGCCTTAATGTTGCATTTGTGTGGGACTACTTTCTGCAGAGGACTGATATGAACGTGTGGTGGTTGTGGAGGTCTAAGAGGCTTAAGAAGAGGGAAAGTGTGAGAAACGTCTGCATTTTTCACCGTGTGTGTCAGGGTTAAGCCTCCTGAGCCCCGCTCCTCCAACGCTGATTACACACCATCACTCACAGCAGATATTACACATGTGCAGGCGTGCTTCGAATGTGTGTTTGTCGGGGTGTAGCCTGGTCTTCTTCACCTGTCCTCCTTCCTCCACAGAGACACGCAGAGGGAGAAAGAGGCTTTGTGTTGTATGACCGTCTGTGTTTTTACTTTCCCTGATTGAAGCCGCTGAAAGACCTCCAGTGGGTGTTCTGGCTGAACCTGCTGACTCCCAGTGAAAACTCTAAAACTATCAGAGCTGCCTTCAGCTGATCTGGTTCTGTTTCTCCGTCTGAGGCCTCTGAGTTTCTCTGTCTGCCGGGGTCACGGGGTCACCGAGTGGTCCTGATGGTTTCAGGGGTTTGTTGAGCTTCCAGTGGTTGTTGATGCGAGTGCACAAGTTCTTTTTGTAAAGGTTTCAGAGATACCTAGGTGTTTTCAAAAGAGGTCGTAAAAGACGTGATTTTTAAAAAAGACCCGTTAAATTTTACATGACTTTAAGGAGCTCTGGACACATGGGATGTTTTCAAAGGGGCATTTTAGTAAAAGTGAAGAGTTTTTGCATTAAATACAAGTGTGTTGGAGTAGGGGTGGGGGAAAATGGATACTGTGTAGTATGGTGATATTTTGTTTGCTAATAATGTATGGATACAGGAACAGCAGAAATCGATATTTTGTTACAAAAAGGTTTTTGTGGTCTGACTTCAGAGCATGTTGATCCTTTTTCTGAGCAAGAATCCTGACATTCCTTCACTGTCCAAATGTGTTTCACTTGTTTTTGGCAGCAATAAACATGACAGTTTACTTATTTTAATTTAAGACATGTTTTATTTTAATTAAGTTTAAAACTTTTTTATTTAATGTAAAATTATATTTTTGTTTTAATTTACTTTCAAATTCTTCAGTTGCTGAAGGGGCTGCATAGTTTTCATAAACTGCATAGTTCAGAATAGCTATAATTGTACCAGATGGTTGATTCAGTTAAGTTGGACTAGACTGTAATACAAACCGTTCAGTTTGTCAACAATCAAACTGAAATGAGAGAAAGACTGAGTGTGAGACTTTGATATTAGAGAAAATGAATATTGATAAAGTTTACCTTTATGTACAGAATCTGAATATCGCAAAATATTTTAAAAAATTGCAATAATATCGTATCGTGGGATGTGTGGTGATTCCCACCTCTATGTTGGAGGCATCTGAGTGGCTGAGAGGCTTTGATACACCTTGATTTAAGGCTTCAGACTTTTAGGAGGTTTTAAGCTTTATAAGGTTGGAAGAAGCTGTTTTACAGGTGGTTTGAAGAGCATTTAGGAGAACTTATGATATGATCAAAATCTCATATCCCGATATAAAACATCTATCGTCTGATAACGATATAAATCACAAAAATGTAACATTTTCTGTAAATTCTGTGAATCTCGGGCAGCTCGACTTGCGTGAAGTGTTTCCAGCTGTGCGTCATGTAGCTGGAGTCGAGTGTTTTAACCGATGCGTGAAACGATACATTTTTAGACATAAGTTGTAACGGCGCCGTTTTCTTTGTGAGTATTTATTACACGGCGTGCTGCGGGGAAAAGCCTGTTCTAACGTTTGAGTCTGAGGTTTATTTTTTAGCACCTGGCGTCTTTTTTACTTCTCATCCGTAAATAATCTGCTTTTACGTGATTCAGTTTATTTTGAAAAGTCTCAACAGGATCTTGAGCTTTATTGTGAAAGGTTTATGTGGAACATAAACAAGCGGACACGCGACGGTGTTACCGTTGTTGTTGCTAATGACAACGCATAAAAACAGGCGCTTGTCCGTCTGTAGTGTGGTTATATTAAATATAAGAGAAAGAGAGAACTTTAAGAAATGAATAATAACTACAGTGACATCAAAACATGAAAAAATTGCTGTAAACAGTTTATTTTGCGACACCACGAAACAAACGATAGCATAAAATGAAACGATAGACGTTTTTATATCATCATCAGATACATATCGTTATATCGAACAGCCCTAATTTTTAGGGAATTTAGGGCCTTTTAGAGGTTTTGAAAAACTTATAGGAGGCTGCTGGGACCATTGAGTCTGGAAAGATTCCCATGTGGCATCACTGCTGTTTGAGGAACTTGTTGATAACCTCGAGGAGTTTTACAGATAACTTTAATGCAGTTTCAAAACATTATATTTTATTTTTAAGAGGAGTCGAGGGACCTTTAACACATCTAGGCTTCAAAGAACCATCAGGAGGTTGTTGTGTTCTTACATCACCAGTTTGTTGTGGTCATTTGGGTGACAGTTAAGAGGCTTTTTGAGATCTTTAGAAGGTTGTGGGGGTCCATTGGGAGTCTTGTGACTTGAAGGTATGTTGAGGACCTTAAGAGGGTCTTTTGAAAGGTTTTAAGCAAACTTTAAGAGGTTTTAAATGACATTTGCAGCTGTTTTAAGAGGTTTGGAAACACTTCTAGGAGGCTGCTGAGATCTTTAAACGGTCCAAGAAGTCCTGAAAGGTCCCAGGTGACATCAGTGCTGCTTGAGGACGTTGCTGACAAACTCAAGGAGGGTGTTTGAGGAATGTTTCAAGGGGCACAAGCATGTCGTTGGAGCGTTTGAGGAGAGTGTGCCTGTCGAGGACTATGTCGAGGTTTTAGAGGAGTGCTCAGTAGGTGAAGACCTGCAGTGGGACGAACTTTGGGTGATTTTTAAAGGATGTTTTAATTGGACTTGCTGACTGTTGCTGTCTGTGTTTCAGACGTGCTGATGAACACCAAGCTGGCCACATCTGACCTAAGATGGACGAGCTACCCTGCTGATGACTCGCAGGTACGCATCAAAGCTAATCTGTTAGCTTATAGCTAACGCTCTGCAGTGCTTTGAATGAAAAGCTCACCTGTGACCTCTGTCCTCAGTGGGAGGAAGCGAGCTCGAGGGACGATCACCAAAACACTGTGCGGACCTACGAGATCTGCACCATCACCAGCACTTCTTCCTATTGGCTGAGGACGCGCTGGATCCCTCTGAAGGCGGCGACCACGGTCTACGTGGAGATCTGGTTGGTGGACAGTTGTTTGATGTTGATTAACGTGGAGAAACGAATATGACTCTGAACGTGTCGGCGCAGGTTTTCCATGATGGAGTGTTCCAGCCTGAGGCAGCCGTGTAAAGAGACCTTCAACCTGTACTACTACCCGTCAGACGCCGACGACGCCACGCCCACCAGCCCGGCCTGGATGGAGAACCCTTACATCAAAGTGGCGACAGTCGCCGCCGACCACCTGATGCTGCGTGGCGCCAGGGGCCGCCCTAATGTCAAGGTGCTGCGTCTGGAGGGGCTGCGTAAGGCAGGGCTTTACCTGGCCTTCCAAAGCCAGAGCGCCTGCATGGCGTTGCTCTCGGTGCGTGTGTTCTACAGGAAGTGCCCGCCCCTGCGCCGCGCCTTCGCCTCTTTCCCTGAAACCGTCCCCCACTCGCTGGTGGAGCAGGTAACCATAGCAACAGTGGAGTGTATAACAAGCTCACCTTTGAGTTTAAAAATAAAAGCACTGTAACTGCAGCTTTTATTTTGACATTCTGCTGCAGGCTCAGGGTGTGTGCGTGGAGAATGCTGTGACGCCGCCTGGCGAGCAGTCACAACCTCCCAGCATGCTTTGCGGTGAAGACGGGGAGTGGGTAGGACAGCCGACGTCCAGCTGCGCCTGTCGTCCTGGATACGAAGCGGGAGAGACCGACGTACGCTGCAGAGGTGAGAGTGCGGTAAAACAAAAGACCTCCTGTTAGTTTTCAAAGTAAAAGCGTCGTCATTGAGACGGAACGAATGAATCCGGCACATTCGAAGGCCCGAGCCAAGACCCCGGGGTCGCCGACTCGAGCTCACTAACAGCTCCGACCGTCATTTGTTTTACACAGTAAAAGCTTCTCCTGTGCGCCGCTTCATTATCAGCACTTAAAATTCTTCGTGGTCAGAACTGCGAGTCCGAGTAAACAGAGAGGAGAAGCTGGAGGCGATTAGAGGGAGCGAGAGCGATGTGTTGACAGTGTGAGAGCGAGCAGAGCAGGGGCCCCAAAGGAAAGCAGTAATCAGATTACTCTGTGTTACAGCTTTACTCAGTAAACACTTTAAATCTGAGGGAAATGGAAACATAAGAAAGTGTTTCTCTTTCACGAGCTCAGATCACAACGTTTGTTTACATGTAACCAGATTATAACCAGATTATAACAGATTATAACCAGATTACAGTCGTTGTCTCACGGCGTGTAAGAGGATTCCTGACACGTTTCAGCAAACAAGGATTACTGTAATCAACACAGGCATCAGAGGAAGCGTCTCAAGATTTCCACAATAAGACCGCAATTGTTTGACAGTGTGTTTTTAAGGAAAACATTTTGTAAATGTTTTTATTTATGATTGTTATTAAAGTTATAAGGAGAAGAAAACTGATCTTAAGATTAAAAAGAGTCAAAGATTTATAGACAAACAATCTGAAATAAAAAAAATGGAAAACTGTGTCTGACTGTGATACAATATTAGGAAAGTCCTACAAATCTTATTAAAGTCATGTTTTAAGTCAAAATAGTCACAATACAGAAGTTAAATGACTTAAATTACAAAAGGTTTTGAAGAAAAAAAAAGTAAAATGGTGTTGATGGAGTTTACAATAAAGTTTAATAACAAAAACAAAACAGTAACAAAAGTAAGTAAATAAAGTATATAAATAAAGTAAATAAATAAGTAAATAAGTAAATAAATATATAAGTAAATAAGTAATAAAATAAATAAATAATAAAATAAATAAGTAAGTAAAGTAAGTAACAAAACAGACAAATCTGTTGTGCATTAGTCTGTTAATTGTTTCAGCAAATCAGCAGTTTTATTAAAACTTGCAACATGTAGAAAAATAATTCTGTCAACAGTTACAAATAAACAGTTACAAATAAACAGTTACAAATAAATGAATGTCTCAGTTCATCAAAGTGTTAAAAAAAACAGCTGTTGTGTTTTTATACGAAATTCAACTGAATTTCTAAAACAAATGAAAAGAAAATTGTATTTATTAAAGAACAATCCAAAATTAGTAGAAAGTGAGTCCGGTTTTTAAAAGTGTAAATATTTTTATGAAAAACGTCAAATAAATGAAAATGTATTATTTAAAGAAACTGTTTTAAAGTTATAATGAGTCAAATGTTAAAGTCCTTTAATTAAGAAACATGTAGATTTAATTTAATGTTATAAAAACATTTGTTGTGTTGAATATAATGAAAATAAAATCTAAGATTTTAGAGAAAAAGACAACAAAAGGAAAATATGATCATGATAATTTCTCTGATTCTATGCTGAAAGTCAATGTTTAAAACAGTTTGTTAAAAACAGTCATTGGCACACTGGACTCTGATAACAGTAACTATAGTAACTATTGTTAAGTAAATAACAGGAAGTGGTGTGGGTCACAGTAGAGGAGTGGCTGTGTCAACAAGTGTTCAGCTTCTTACAGTGAGTTTAATAATCACACAAACTGCTGCACAGTGACTAAAATCACAGTCTGTGCAAATGAAATATGGTTTAAATATGGCTGTTATTCATGAAGCTTCACATCAGCTGTTTTACAGAAAAGATGAAGAGAAGCTCGTGATTATTTACTTTATTTACTTTTCAAACGTAGCTGAAAATTCTGTTACTTTTAGTTTTAAAGTTGAAAGTTTTAGGAGATTTCTACAATAGTTGTGTTACGCTTTGATGAATTGTTGTTAAAGTCTTCGGGGAGTCTCACGCCGGCTCCTTCACGCCGCTCAGGCGTCCTTTCAGAATAAGACCTGCGGTGTGGGGGATGGTGGAGCGCTGAAGGAGAAAGTTATTATTGCGCCGTCGTTGAAGTCGTGTGCAGCTGTTTACTTTAATGAGTGAACGAGAGGGTTGTGGGTGAACTGCCGGAGCAGCTGCTGCGGCGTTTCTCTGGAGGAAACGCGCTGTAATCGGAGGCCGTCCTGCCTCCGCGCTCGCCGCACGTTTCCGTCCTGTTTCCACGCTTCCTCTCCTCTCCGCCATTGCCGCGGGATGAAAGCAGAGCGAGGTCGCCGCAGGCCACAGACGGCTTGGTTGTCCAAGTTTCCTGTTATTCTGTGCGAGGTCAAAGGTCAGCTGACTGCAAGCGGGAAGCGCTGCGGCGGCGACAGCAGAAGCAACGGCGTCCTCTGCTTGTCTCTGCTTCTGAGGGAGGGGGAGGGGCAAGAGCCAGGCTGAGTGAAGAGGTCAGAGGTTAACTAGTGCTGCTTAAGCAGAGTGTGTGTGTGCTTACTCTCGTGCTTGGCAGGGGAGGCCAGTGATGACATCATGGCAGCACTTTCCACATCCTGTTGAAGCCAAGGTCACTTCCTGTCTCTTATTGTCTTATTGCTGCACTCCTCCCTTCATCCCTTCATCCCTCTGCGGCGTTCCTGATCCCAGCTCGGAGCATTACTCACATTCCAGCCACTAAACCACAGAGACAAACCTCTCTGCCTTCACTCTCTGCTCTTTTTAAGATTCTTTAATATTTCCTGTAAATGACCAAATCTGCCTCTACGTCACAAACATGCTTCATTTCCAATAAAAGGCTCCAGATATTCATAAACATCTGTTTGCTGGGAGTGTACATGAGGGGAGGCGGGTGTGTTTCTTTGGGACTGTGTGATCACTTTCAGGGACGACCACTGACGGGTTTAGCTGTTTCTGGACACACTGAGCTGCTTCGAGGTCCACTGTCATGTTTGAGTGGAACATTTGCTTTGGTTGGGACTCGCTGGCACGCCTGACACCTTCATGTTGGTTTTAGTGCCATTGTTCTGAAGCCTGGTCTTTGGCTGCCGTGGTAGAGCCTGAGGCCAGGAGGCAACAGCCTGTGTGAGCTCTGATTAACAGTACAACAGGTCACATTCAATGTTTTTACAATTTGTAGAACTAATTATTACTAAAAGATCTTTATAAATGCAACTGCAAAGCTGCGTAACTACATGTTATTGCTTTAGAATAATGTTCGTATAATATTCGCGTTTTGGCTGCTGTCACATCCAAATAAAATTCTGGAATTTCACACAAAAATGGAGCCCGGCTGTCTTTTAGTCCAACTAACCTCACAGCAGTTTATTATTGGTCAGATAATTGCATTAGAAATGCTCCAAAAGGCTCCAACGGCACAAATACAGTCCAGAGGTCCAGTTCAGGCTGCCTGCCGTAGAGCCCACATCGCTAATAATTTAAACTTTAATCCTTTTTTTTAAGCCAGTTTAAACAGGTGCGGTACAAAAAGAGTAGACCCCCCTATAGATGAAGTAATAAACATCCAGTGCATTTACAAGCAGAGTTAAATGAAACTTAATTAAAAAGTAGAGGACCAATAATAGAGCCCTGTGGAACTCCACCGGTGAGAAAACTCTGTGATGTTTCTCTGGTTTCTGCACATTTATCTGAGCTTTTTACTGCATAACAGTTATTTGGATGTAAAACGCTTCAGGTCAAACCTTCAGAGGCTTGTTATACACGTGTAATCATTTTTACTGAAACACCCTGCTGTTTCTGCACTCTATGATTATACCTGGTCTATTGTTAACCCTTTAAGACCTACCATAGAACCAAGTCCGCCAGAGCTTATATTATATGTTTACATGCTGTGGAGCCATTTTTGGGAGCATTTCAAGTTGCTATACATCAATACAACCATTACAGCCTAAATTTTAATAATATGTCTGCATTAAGTGCATAGTAATTACATAAATTGCAAAAAAGTGCAATAAACTACAAAAAAAATTGAAAATCGTTTTTGTTTTTTTAACATATATTTCTAGTTAGAGAAATTTAAGAGGCTTATCCCTCAAAACTGTAAATACAAAAAAGTTGCACAAAATAGTTTCCCACCACAGGAAATTTATTTTGAGTGTCTTCATAGTTTTATTTTTGAAATACACCAATTTTTATATACTGCAGGAAAAACGAAAATAAATATTCTAATGCAAATTTGCAAAAAAGCAGCATATGCATCAAAATAAACTATTTCCAGCAGTGCAATATGAGTCCTAAGCATCCCAGAAACCACACAGAAAGTCATAAAGTCAAAGATAACTTTTAAAAACACCAGTATAGGCTCATGAGGCCCTGATGGTAAAAAAAACGACTACATTAACTACTAACCCCATAGCGTGCTCTGACCGGCTTTAAAGGGTTAATATAGGCCTGACTCATTAAACCACAACACGTCCCTCTGTGTGTAACTGAACGTTGTTATTTTTTATATCAGGTTGTAAACATGTTGTAGAGTTGAAATTTTTAACATGGAAGTCTATGAGCACGCTGCTGGAGCCCCTAGAGGACAATAGAGGAAGTGTGGTGTTTGCAGCACAGATCTGATGTGTGTTCACATGTGGGTTCAGGCTGATGGTGAAGATGGACAGTCCCACATGTGTGTGCGTTTTTAGAGGTGAATGCTAATTCTAAGCCTTTGTCTCCAGCCTGTCCGTCCGGTCATTTTAAAGCCGAGTCAGGACCTGTTGGCTGCAGCTCCTGTCCAGCCAATAGCAACACAAGAATCCCAGGCTCCGCCTACTGCCCGTGTCACTCTGGTTTCTATCGAGCCGACTCGGACCCGCCGCACAGTGCCTGCACGCGTGAGTCCCTCTGCTCTTCATTTATTATTTAAATTTCTGACAACACTGAAACCTCCTACATTTCCCATCATGCAGCTGGAGAGTGTCTTTCACTAGGACCTCTAGTCTCCACAGACCACTTTAAACTCTGTGTAAACTCTGGACCACGAACACACACACACACACACACACACAGACACACACCCACACACAGACACACACACACACACACACACACACACAGACACACACACACACAGACACACACTCTTTAAGTACCCCGACCCGCCCCTTTAACTACATCCCCTCAGGCAACAGCAATTAGGCAAATTAATAGGCTCATTACCTCTTTGTGTTTGTGTCGGTGTGTGTGTAACGTCGAGGTCTTACAGGTAACGACTGCACACACACACACACAGGTGTCAGGTTACTCTGATGCCTGTGTGGAGGCAGGAAGTTCTTATCTCTCAGCTCCTCCATCAGTCACTAAGAAGAAAACTCATTACGCAGGAATGAAAACAGGCCGCCTGACTCTCAGGTATCCCGTAGCAATCAGCCTGCTGAGAGTCGCTGCTCAGGGAAAAAAACGTAGAGATGTCGAGCGTCTGACAGGTGATACTCAGCAGGCGCTGACCTGTGACCTTTGACCTCCGCAGAGCCTCCCTCGGCTCCTCGCTCCCCGGTGAGTCAGCTCAATGACACCATGGTGACTTTGGAGTGGAGCGAGCCACTGGACCGCGGAGGACGACATGACCTGACCTACAGGGTCCTGTGCTCCACCTGCGGGCCCGCCACCGCCACCAAGGTACGCCGCCGCCATCTCTGTCACCATTAGCTGAGCTGTCAGATCTGACTCCGCCCCTTTTCTTCTTTCTCCTCTTCAGGTCACTTCCTGTTCTCCATGTGGCGACAGCGTTCTTTACCGGCCGGCACAGAACGGCCTGACCCAGCGGCGTGTCGTCGTCTGGGGGCTCCGCCCACAAACAAAGTACATCTTCACCATCCAGTCGCTAAATGGCGTGTCTGCACTCAGCCACTCAGAGCCCGCCTCCAGCAAGCTCAACATCACCACCAGCAGAGATGGTACAGACTACATTACCCAGAATTCTTTCTTTCACAGACGTAATGATCAGTGAATGAGTCTGTGTGTCTGCAGTTCCTCCTCCAGTATCTGGTCTGAGGAGGGTGGAGGCCTCAGAGAGCAGCCTGTCTTTAGAGTGGAGCGTCCCAGTTGTGCACAACCAGTACAAGATCCTGGACTACGAGCTGCGCTACAGCCCTGAGGTACACACACATGCTCGTTAACATGCATTACTAGGACCTCTATGCTACAGCCCTGAGGTACACACACATGCTCGTTAACGTGCATTACTAGGACCTTTATGCTACAGCCCTGAGGTACACACACATGCTCGTTAACTTGCATTACCAGGACCTCTATGCTAAGCTAACCCTGAAGTTAACCTGAGTCCATGTGAACTTCACACCAAAGTCTGCCTTTTTTACGTTCTGTCTTTGTCTTTTAGTGTATAAGTATAAGCGCAGATTAGATACGTTGTTTTTCTGTGTCCTGTGAGGACTGTTGTTAATGCGTGTTACTACTGGTTACTACTACTTATTATTCTTTCTGGGTCACAAAATAAACGTTTAACATATTTTCAGGCGAGAATGTAGCTGTGTAAACCTCAAATATCTGCTCAGTTTATCAAGACACCACATATTTTCAAAAGCGCTCCGACGTTTTCGGAGACGTCTGTTAGCCACTAGCTCGATAGCTAGCCGGGGGCTAGGCTCACTAGAGCCGTGAGAACACCGGACTCCCGGCTAATCGTTTTCAAACCCACCGCCGTCTTTCACTACTCAGGTTAAACATGATATATAAGTCACTTAGATAACTTAAAAATGTTATTGTTTGGCTTTTTTAGTATTTTATTTGTTCCTGAGTAAATCGGTTTGGCTGAGATTAAAGTTATAGTTTTTACACAGCTGAATAAACATCAAGCAGACAGCTGATTATCAGAAGTGTGAGATGCTCGAGAATTTACTCCGGTGTCCTGTTATATTTTAGATATCAAGGAGTTTATTAAACTTCACCAAAACAATCTGCAAATTTCATTAAAATTTAATAAACTATCATCTTGTCTTTATTTTTAGTTAGCACATACCTTAAACACTTAAAGCTGTAAGCTAATGATAGTTATATAAGAGCAGATGCTGCTGGTGCAATAAGCTGTATGTTTTACGTCCAATGGATGATGATCTGATTAGTGACTAATCGCAAAAATAATCGGTGACTAGTCGACTATCAAAATAATAGTTTGTAGCCCTAGTTACCAGGACTCCTGCGTTACTCTAATGCTAACGCTAACGTGTCCTTATCAGGATGGCGAGGAGTCGGTGGAGTGGCAGTACGTGTTCAGCAGGTTTTCTTCTCTGGTGCTAAACGGGCTGCAGCGGGCGACGAGGTACCGGGTGCAGGTCCGCGCTCGCTCTCAGGCCGGTTACGGCTCCTTCGGTGCCGAGGCCGGCTTCAGCACGCTGCCTGATGGTACGAGGTTGCATGCTATTACATTTTAGAGTCTGAGAGGTGAAAACACTGAGATTCACTCCTGTGTGTTTGTTTCCTGGGTAGGTGCGTCCCAGCTGATGGCGACTGGAGTCTCGGCCTCTTTGGGGATACTGGTGCTCGCTGTGGCGGCCATAGTTGGCGTGTTCTGCTACCGGTGAGTGCGTGTGTTCAGGATGCGCCCTCCCTGCTCGCCTCTGCAGAACAATAGCACACACTGACCTCAGGTTCACACACACACAGAGCAGGGTGGGACATGTCGACTATATTAAGATGGAGAAACCCGACACTGTGAGAGCGATGGCGAGATACGGCGAGATAATCACATTCCTGCGAGAGCGACAGAACAAAGGATGTGTGTGTGTCTCCTGAGGAAACCAGAATCCCGCAGCTGCTCTGAATCTAAACACCGTCTGTACCTGTCTGTCTGTCACCAGGAGGAAGAGGAGCGCGCACATCCACGACAAGAGCGGGCACTACCAGATGGGCCAGAGTGAGTCCGACAGCCAATCAGAGACAGAGTTACAACTCGGCCAATGAGCCAGTCTGATGCAAACGCTTTTAAATGAACGCGGCCGACTGACGATGATGATTGTGCTGTTTTTGTAGCGATGAAGGTTTACATCGACCCGTTTACCTACGAGGACCCGAATGAGGCCGTGAGGGAGTTCGCCAAGGAGATCGACGCCTCCTTCGTTAAGATCGAAGAGGTCATCGGAGCAGGTAACCCACACCTGTGTCTGCGTGGTGTAAACGTCTGCCACGGTCAAACTCCGCCCGCCAAGAAAGCCCATCATTAAAGTTTTTAGGAACCATTAAGACCATTTCGGGTGTTTTAAAAGAAACTGGGAATGCTCAGAGTGTTTTTCCGACTCCAGGAACCTTTTGAGGGAACGTCTGTGCAGTTAAAAGTTTTAGAGCCTTTTTGGGAATGCCAAAAACCTTTGAATGGTTTCGTGATTATTGTAATAAGTAAATCATTAAAGATTCAGGAACACATCATTAGTGGGTATGGTGGAGTATATTTTGGGAATCTTGAGGAATTTCTCTGCGATCTGGAAGCATTTGTGGATGCTGTTCACCTCTGGAGCTTTGTTAGGGAGTCTGCACGGAGGCAGCAGCACGACAACAAAAAGCCCAAATATGTTGTGTTGTTTCTGAAAAGCCAAAACAAACTTATGGGTCTTAATAGGACTTTTATTTTGTAAAGTCTTCCAGATGTGTTTGTGACCTTTGACCCCCTGGAGAGCGGAACATTAACTTTCCCATGATGAGGCGAAGCTGTGTTCACACTGAAAGAAAACATCAGATGTCATTTGTTCTCCGTCATGAACCCAGTTTTATTAAAAGTAAACACGACGCGTGCGCGTTTGTGCGTCTGTGCGTGCGAGGGCGTGAGAGAGCGTGATTGATTGAGTGTGCGTGCAGCTACTGTAACAGTAGTGCTCTCAGTGATGACATTGGTGAGATGTAACTGGATAGCGGTTGCTGCGGAAACAAGGGTGCAAACTTTTCACTGCCGGCTGGCGAGCGCGCTCAGACACACACGCGGGCCACATGTGCGTGAGTGCCGAGGGAGGTGTTGACGTGCTGGTATGCGCTAATGAGCCTTAAAGGAACACTACACCCCTCCAGTATCAATAACACGAGTCCTCTTTATTGAGTAGATATGGGGCTGCGCGGCGTCGGGGGTTCGGCCCTGCTGCGATTGGCTGTTTTCAGGTGACCGCGTGACCTCATTAGTTGCTCTGACACGTGGAGTCCCTCAGGGTTCTGCTGTGGGTCCTCTACTGTTTCCGTCTTCAAAGGACGCAAAGATCTGCCTCCACTTAGGGAACCTCGCTGCCTCCGGCCGACTCGGTCTGCTCTCACTTTAGACGACGCTCAGTGGCAGGTCTGTGTTTGCATTCTGGGGCTCTGCTGTCAGCCGATCTGCACCTCCAGATTTACATCAACCTGAACCTTTTTACACTCACTTTAAGCTCCACCCTCTCGTTTCCCGTAACCCCGCTCTGTCTGATTGGCCAGCATCCCCTCAAACCTCCTCCAGCTTTTCTTACCTTTACCTATTAGAGAAAACGAGGTATGAGGCTGTTGTCCTCTAGCCTACAGGTGGAGGTGAATTTGGCCAGGTGGCTTTTCTTTTCTCATATTAGATATTTCTATGACAATAAGCCTGAAGGAAAACAAACACCTGGGAAAATACACCTGTGGAACGTCAGGTCATTACAATGTTGTTGTGACTCGGCCGGATACACCTGGGCAGGAGTATGACCGTTTATTTTTACATTTGCTGTCATAGCCAATGTTACTACGTAATCTTTCATCACCTGCCCATGTGATTGTTTTTTAATAATAATAACCTCGGTGTTATTCCCATTTCCTGAATCAGGTGAGGACAGGTGCACAGACAGTGTTGTGTTCAGTATGTCTGAAATCTTTTCATGTTTTATCATTAATGTGGGGATTTAATTTGAATAAATTATCCCCATACAGGTGTGTTCTTCCATTTGAATTGTAACTATTGTAAAAGTAATGTAACCTGTGCCGTATACCTCTACAGGTGAGTTTGGCGAGGTGTGTCGTGGTCGGCTGAGGATCCCGGGCAGGAAGGAGAACTACGTGGCCATTAAGACCCTGAAGGGCGGCTACACGGAAAAGCAGAGGCGGGACTTCCTGTCGGAGGCATCCATCATGGGACAGTTCCAGCACCCTAACATCATCCACCTGGAGGGAGTCATCACCACTTCCTGCCCCGTCATGATCCTCACCGAGTTCATGGAGAACGGGGCACTCGACAGCTTCCTGAGGGTGAGAGGGGGACAGTCACAGACCAGTAAACCTGTCTGACCCTCTACCTGTCTGACCCTCTACCTGTCTGACCCTCTACCTGTATGACCTTCTACCTGTATGACCTTCTACCTGTATGACCTTTTCCCTGACCTTCTACCTCTCTGACCCTCTACCTGTCTGACCCTCTACCTGTTTGACCCTCTACCTGTATGACCTTCTACCTGTATGACCTTCTACCTGTATGACCCTCTACCTGTCTGACCCTCTACCTGTCTGACCTTTTCCCTATCTGACCCTCTACCTGTCTGACCCTCTACCTGTATGACATTTTACCTGTATGACCTTTTCCCCGTCTGACCCTCTACCTGTCTGACCCTCTACCTGTCTGACCCTCTACCTGTCTGACCTTTTACCTGTATGACCTTCTACCTGTCTGACCCTCTACCTGTCTGACCTTTTACCTGTATGACCTTTTCCCCGTCTGACCCTCTACCTGTCTGACCCTCTACCTGTCTGACCTTTTCCCCATCTGACCTTTTCCCTGTCTGACCCTCTACCTGTCTGACCCTCTACCTGTATGACCTTTTACCTGTATGACCTTTTCCCCGTCTGACCCTCTACCTGTCTGACCCTCTACCTGTCTGACCCTCTACCTGTCTGACCTTTTACCTGTATGACCTTCTACCTGTCTGACCCTCTACCTGTCTGACCTTTTACCTGTATGACCTTTTCCCCGTCTGACCCTCTACCTGTCTGACCCTCTACCTGTCTGACCCTCTACCTGTATGACCTTCTACCTGTCTGACCCTCTACCTGTCTGACCTTTTACCTGTATGACCTTCTACCTGTCTGACCCACTACCTGCCTGACCCTCTACCTGTCTGACCCTCTACCTGTATGACCTTTTACCTGTATGACCGTCTACCTGTCTGACCCACTACCTGTCTGACCCTCTACCTGTCTGACCCTCTACCTGTATGACCTTCTACCTGTCTGACCTTTTCCCCGTCTGACCTTTTCCCTGTCTGACCTTCTACCTGTCTGACCTTCTACCTGTCTGACCCACTACCTGTCTGACCCTCTACCTGTCTGACCCTCTACCTGTATGACCTTCTACCTGTCTGACCCTATACCTGTCTGACCTTTTCCCTGTCTGACCCTCTACCTTTATGACCTTCTACCTGTCTGACCTTTTCCCCGTCTGACCTTTTCCCCGTCTGACCTTTTCCCTGTCTGACCTTCTACCTGTCTGACCCTCTACGCGTCTGACCCTCTACCTGTCTGACCCTCTACCTGTATGACCTTTTACCTGTATGACCTTTTCCCCGTCTGACCCTCTACCTGTCTGACCCTCTACCTGTCTGACCCTCTACCTGTCTGACCTTTTACCTGTATGACCTTCTACCTGTCTGACCCTCTACCTGTCTGACCTTTTACCTGTATGACCTTTTCCCCGTCTGACCCTCTACCTGTCTGACCCTCTACCTGTCTGACCCTCTACCTGTATGACCTTCTACCTGTCTGACCCTCTACCTGTCTGACCTTTTACCTGTATGACCTTCTACCTGTCTGACCCACTACCTGCCTGACCCTCTACCTGTCTGACCCTCTACCTGTATGACCTTTTACCTGTTTGACCGTCTACCTGTCTGACCCACTACCTGTCTGACCCTCTACCTGTCTGACCCTCTACCTGTATGACCTTCTACCTGTCTGACCTTTTCCCCGTCTGACCTTTTCCCCGTCTGACCTTCTACCTGTCTGACCTTCTACCTGTCTGACCCACTACCTGTCTGACCCTCTACCTGTCTGACCCTCTACCTGTATGACCTTCTACCTGTCTGACCCTATACCTGTCTGACCTTTTCCCTGTCTGACCCTCTACCTTTATGACCTTCTACCTGTCTGACCTTTTCCCCGTCTGACCTTTTCCCCGTCTGACCTTTTCCCTGTCTGACCTTCTACCTGTCTGACCCTCTACGCGTCTGACCCTCTACCTGTCTGATCTTTTCCCTGTCTGACCCTCTACCTGTCTGACCTTTTCCCTGTCTGACCCTCTACCTGTCTGTTTTCAGATGAATGATGGCCAGTTTACCACCATCCAGCTGGTGGGGATGCTGCGCGGCATCGCAGCAGGAATGAAGTATCTGTCTGAAATGAGCTACGTCCATAGAGACCTGGCGGCTCGTAACATCTTGGTGAACTCCAACCTGGTCTGTAAGGTGAGGGTGTGGCCCTGCACACCTGTCCCATCGACTAATCTAAACAGATGTGACAGTTGTGGTTTTGTGTTTTTCAGGTGTCCGATTTTGGCCTGAGCAGGTTTCTGACTGAAAACTCGTCAGACCCGACGTACACCAGCTCTCTGGTGAGTAACTCTTTATGATTTCTGATATCCTTATCTCAGACACAAAGGCCACACCCCTCTGCTGTAAGGGACAGCCAATCAGAATAAAGTTGGCTTAAAGGAAAGAAACGGGCTCTTTGAGACAGAGGATGGACTGGGGGGCTGCATCAAGGTTTCAGATAAAGGTTTACTTTGAACTGGGAATCATGCAAAGCGGAGTCCGTTAATAAAATGATGGAGCTGGTGCTGATTAGCATCCACTTTAAAGACATGAAAGACAAAACAGAAGCCACTCGCATGTTGTTGCTACAAGTTGAGTTTTGTCTCTGATCATGACAGCTCTTAACAGGAAGTCTTTTATTCATCAGTAGATGATGAATGTTGTCTTTAACACCTTCATCATCAATCACGTCTGTCTGGTTGGTCTTTCAGCTGTTTTGGTTCTGCTGGAGATCCTCAGGGTTCTGGTCTCGGTCCTCTGTTGTTGAGCTCTATTTGAACAGGATCAGTTGAAAGTTTTCCCTGCGTCACCTGGGTGCTTTTATTGTGAAATTCAGTTATTACCTGACTGATCCAGTCTTGTCTTTTAGGGCGGCAAGATTCCCATTCGGTGGACGGCTCCTGAAGCCATCGCGTACAGGTGAGTGCCGTACTGCAGGCTGGCGTAGCGGATAAAGTCTTCCTCTTCTTATTGTTATTATAGTGTTCTGTAGATAATAATTTGATGAATTTACTGTCTGATTGCAGGAAGTTCACTTCAGCCAGTGACACGTGGAGTTACGGGATTGTCATGTGGGAAGTGATGTCATACGGGGAGCGACCGTACTGGGACATGAGCAACCAGGACGTGAGGAAAAAAGCTATACATTTAAAACTTGATTGTTTGGAGGTTCATGGACGTGAAACTACGATCAAATCATTAGTGCTCGTTTACAATAAAGAAGCTGAAATTATTCCAGCAAATGTGTCCAAAGCTGATGGTGCTCACTGCCTCTCACGCTTCTGCTTCATCAGGTGATTAACGCCATCGAGCAGGACTACAGGCTTCCCCCGCCGCCGGAGTGCCCCGCCTCCCTGCACGCGCTCATGCTGGACTGCTGGCAGAAGGAGCGAGCCAACCGGCCGAGGTTCTGCGACGTGGTGGCGTCCCTCGACAGGCTGATCCGAAACCCCACCTCCCTGAAAGTGACGCACCCAGAGGCACAGAGGTGAGGCTCGCTGAAGGCGAGGGGGCCGTGGAATGTCATTCAGGCGCCAGCTGGTGGGTTCGGGGTCAAAGGTCAGAGTGTGGCAGGGAGACAAAGGAATGTGGGGCAGCCAGCTGTGTGATTGACAGCTGTTTACACGAGCAGGTGCACATTCCTGGATTAAAACTCCAAATGAAGCCGTGTCCTCCCGACTGTCCACCTCTTTCAGTGGAGGAAAATCAGACACGAGGAGGAGGAGGAGGAGGAGGAGGAGGATGGAGATCAGTGTCAGATAAGAATGAGATTGTGAGGCGACGTGCATGCTTGTGCTTTCTGAGAGGAATAAAGTAAAGCAGATAGTACAGCAGCACCACGGGTGGAGCAGCCGCTCCTCGTTCTGCTCCGCAGCCTCGGGGAGCTCACTGTGGGTCTTTCAGGTTCTGGTTAAACTGTGTGCAGACCAAACAGGAAGTTTCAGCTCGCCTTACGTGCATGAGTTCAGTTGCTGGGTTTTTTGGAAATTCACAAATATTTGCCAAAGGGCGGAGGAGTGAAGTGATGGGAGAACCTCAGTGCTGCTGTGACACAGCGTGAAACTATTTTTCTCTCTTTGCCAAAGTGGACATATTTTCACTTGCACGAACACGTATGCACGAACTGTTCGCGTCGCCTGGCACGGATTTCAGGTTGCTTTGAACACACCGTGAGAGCAACCCTCCATAGCAGGACGAGGACCTCCACCTGAGTCCAAGAGGTGGAGCCAAGTCCATCCACCACAGCAGCTGGCCAATGTGCCGAGAGAAATCGGAAAACAGAAAACCTCTGGGATCGGTGGTTAGCAAGGACTGAACTTTCAAAATAAAAGCAGGACAAGTCTCCAGTATAATAAGTTAGCACGTTGAAGCAGTGATGCAACACTGTAAAGAATATAATTTAATACATCCAGCCAAAGCCGGGTCACGAACGGGATAATGATCCCAAACACAGCAGCTTCTTCTTTACACCAAATCACACGTCTTTGATTTTAAGACTGAAAAAGGGGTTAACATGTAAACCTTAGCAGCTATATTTAATACGTACGTGTCATTTTAAGCGTTTCCTGGCTTGAAGCCAGCACGCTCTGCTTATTTTAACCTCAACCATGACAGAGAGAATAAATCTCATGCTCACATAGTCATGCCACATATTTTATAGGCTGCAGGTCTGAACGCGCTGCTCTAATAATGACTCACTGAGGAATGTCATCGTTCACATCTGTCCTTGCAGCCTGTCCCATCCTCTGTTGGACCAGCGAGTCCCGCCTCCTCTGTCGGCCTGCGGTTCGGTCTCCGAGTGGCTCCGAGCCATAAAGATGGAGCGCTACGAGCAGAGCTTCCTGCAGGCCGGATTCACCAACCTGGACATCGTCTCGCAGCTCAACACTGAGTAAGACACTGATTGGCTGCCTGCCAGTCAACACTCAGGGAAACCAAGCTCTGTATTTTGATTTATGTATTTGCATCACCCTCTTTCTGTTTCCATAGAGACCTCCTCAGAGTGGGCGTGACCCTCGCAGGGCACCAGAAGAAGATACTCTCCTCCATCCAGACGCTCAGGATACACAAAGCTCCACCCACCATGCTCTACTGACCAATCGCAGCCTGGTCACAGCACGACACTCAAAATGACCCTGACACTGTCCACCGTTGTACCCGATCCAGCCAATGGGAACGCTTTACAGCCTGAAACACTAACTGATGCAGTTTGAACCAATCAGAACGAAGGAATGACATGACCATTCTTTGGCGGGCTGGTTGAACCTCAGGATTTCTATCGCCTCGTCTCGTGAACCACATCCCGAGGTTGCTTGTTTTTTTAAATCACAGAAATCAGCCAATCAGCATCCAGAAAGGATGTTGGAAGACTTTGGAAACTATTCCTTATGTGGACTCTTCTGATTGGATGTTCCTCCACTGTAAAGACTAAGCTCCGCCCCTTGCTGGGAGCATAGCTTTCCCAGCCTGTTTGATGGCTGGATTTCCAGGCAGGAGGATTTTCCACTGAAGAAACATCAAGAGAGAAAAATTACAGGCAGAAAATGACTAAATCCTGCTGGAAACACAAGCAGGAAACTTTGGTTTGTACTTCCTGTAGAAGAAACAAACCTTTGCAGGACCTGAGAGCCTTTTAAAATGAGCCGGACGGGTTTTACGCTGACGTGGTCGGTGTTTGAGTTTCTTCAAGCACCAATAGGAATCTGAACACACGTGTTTCTGAAGGACATCTTGGGAATGTGGGACACGCGGGAGGAAATGTCACAGGAATTCCAACGCACCGGTCGGTAATCTCCCTCTCGGTGGGATTATTTCCACGCCAGCGTTCAGGACCATCTGAACGGGTTCGCGATGTGACCTGTCAGCATGTTCTAGTAAAGTTTCAGCATCATACTGTTTGTAATCTGTGAGGAATATTCTGGGTTTGCCTCAGAAAACACCGGTGTACTTTTTAAGGTAGTCTTTGGGAATGTTCGCTCCTTGCTCAGACCAGAACTTTTCCAAATGTGATTCTCTGGATTAAGTCATGTGGGAGTATTTAACTGTACACGGTAGTTTTGATTGTTCGGTGCCTACAAACGATCGAAGCCCAGCTGTAGTGGGTTTCTGTGTTGTGAACGTACTCAAGTGTATTTCGTCCTCCAGCTGTGAGGCATCATCTTTGTAGACTCAGCTCCCTGTAAACGTGTGAACTGTCCGTACGTGTCATTGATCAGCCTTCACGTGTTGGGCTGAAGCCACTGCAGGGTTAATGTTTTAAGACCATTTTCCACAGGAAGTGAAGCCATTCAAAGCTTCGGTGTTGGACACAAGGACCACGTTTGAGGACTACAGCAGAAATCTTTTTGTTTAATCGTGAACTATTGATGGTTTTGTATCGTAGCACTTTTCTTTTGTACCTGATATTTGATCGTATTTTTACACAAAGCAGGAGATCAGAGTTTTTATAGTAAACCTACATTTCAGGCGAAACGTCGTCTTCACTTTCTGAAGAGAATAAAAACAATCTGCCTTAGCTTTCACGGAGTGAGACGATCCAGGTTCAGGACCAAAGATCACATCTGCCCACTGGAGCGAGACTGTGCGTCCGCCTCACTACATAAATGTTTAACAGCGGCCCACAAACCAGCTCTTCCACTTTTACAACACTAACATTAACCATCAGGCCAACGTTTGGCAGTTTGCCTCTTCAGTCTCTTCTGTTCTCCGGCCAAACACTCACTAACGTGAGGAGCAGTCTTAGCGATGCTTCACAGACAGGAAATACCTGAACACTGCCGTCACCTTCCTCACCGAGCCACCATCGTGGTCGTCGTCTCAGGTGTAACTCCAGCAGATGATGAACCACCGAACTAATCATGTGACCTGAGGAGATTGTCCACTGCAGTGTTTCTGCAGAGGTTTGCATGCATGCAAAGGAGCTGTTGGGTAATAGAATATAACAGGTGTTCTCCTACATTTTAAACGTCACGATAAGTCTTGTATCCTGTCGTTGCAGAGCAGAAACCTGAACAGACGAGACTGAAAAGGCCTCTGAGATCAGAGCTGACTGAGATATAGAACAAAAAGAAGGATTGTTGGCTGTAGACCAGGGGTGTCGAACTCCGGGCCTCGAGGGCCGTGTCCTGCAAGTTTTAGATCTCACCTTAGGTCAACACACCTGAATCACATGATTAGTTCGTTACCAGGTCTCTGGAGAACTTCAGGACATGTTGAGGAGGTCATTTATCCATTTAAATCAGCTGTGATGGGTCAAGGATATCTAAACCTGCAGGACACCGGCCCTCGAGAGTTGCCCACCCCTGCTTTAGATCCTTCGGTTTTAGGGTGGGACTTTTGGATGGATGAAAACATGAAACTGCCGACATGCTTTGGTTGGCCTCCAGCTGGAGGCTGAAACATCCAGTAAACTTCTGTCATCCGAGTTCTGATCATCACTGAATCACGCTGGTGTTTCTACTGAATCACATAAACTGGTTCATCGGTCCATCACCTGCCAGTCAAAGCACGAACGGGCCAATAACAGCTCCTCTTCGTCATGCCTCCTTTCTGTAAGTCACAGTGTTGCATGATGGGAGTTTGAGTCCGTGGCAGTCCATCGATCCACTTTCATTGGACAGACAAATGTAAACACTTTGTTTTGGGAAACAAATTTTATTTAAATGAGTAATTTTGAATGTTGTGAACTCAGCTCTGCCTTTTATACGTCCACACTAATGTATGAGAATATTTTTATTGTTAATAATGTTGTCGTAAAGAAGGATGTCCACTGGGCGAGGGAAACTCCAATAAAGATGCCCGACGACACGTCTGCCTGTCTGCTTTGTGTTAAAACCAGGAGAAAACTTTTACTCTCGTTATTTATGAAGTAAAACCAAACTCGGGCGCCTCTTTGTAGCCGTGTTACGTCCAAGTCAATACGTTAGATATCAGAGGACGTGTTGTTTCGAGCTCGCAGGGGTCGGGAAGGAAACGTGGTTTGGCCTGATTTAAGCTCCAGATGAGACGGGATAGATCCTCAGCAGGTTAAACCCCCGATGGGATGAGGGTTAGGTGGGCCAGCTTTAAGACGAACTACAGGTTAAGGTTAGGTAGAGGGCTGGGTTTGGATTAGAGCGGGTTTATCCCGTTAGAAGACGGGATTTTGGTTTTTGGATGTTGTTCTTTCAAGTCATGCAAGCAGGTAACGAGGAGGTCATTCTGTAGAGTGTAGAGGTAATCTAACCTGCCCTGTGATTGGGTAGATTTAGGTACTCAGCAGTAAGCTCGGCTCCACTTCTCTGCAGACAAAAGGACACCACCTTGATGGTTAACAGACTCTTGCAGTTCATGGTTACATTCTGCCATCAGCTTCACGTCTCAGCATCTGGTTTACCTGATCTAACTGAAACTGATGCAGTCGTCTTAGAAATGTTTCACACACAGGATCATTTTAACGATTTTGATATTGATCTCTTCTAAGGCCGTTCACTCTGAGCTACAGCTCTGACCTTTCACTGAGAGCACCTTTAAATCCTCGGGCAGATGTCTGCAGCCTGTTTCGGGGCGCGGCTGAAGACCAGGGAGGCTCTGCAACAATCTGCCCGAGGTGACTCGAACTTTTATGGCAGAGCCTTTCCCCGTTTCACTCGAGATTTCCTTTCAACTACATTTTATTTCCTGCAGAATTTCTTTTACGATCTTTGTGCACATTTAGCTTTCTGACTGTCACATCGTTACAATATGTGGATTTAAAAAAAGAACAAAGACACTTGGATTAAATATATGATGACGCCTCAGAACAGTAAATATTTAATGAAACCAGGTTCAATTAATCTGATTTTAATCAGAAAATATATCCAAACAGCCTGATGATGTCATGTTTCCCCGACTGATCTGCATAACAAAACACAGTAAGAAAGAAAATAAGGCGTTCTCTCTGAAACAAGCTCTAATTAAACCTCTAACTAGGGCTGCTCGATGATGGCAAAAATGATAATCACGATTATTTTCACTGAAATTGAGATCTCGATGATTTGACAATATTTATTTAACAATAACAATGTGTTGAATAATGACTTCAAAGATTGTCAAAAAATAATATAAAATAGTGCAAATACTGATAACAGTGCAAATGTTTGCAATATAAAAATAAATGTAAACATCTATGTTTAGTGAACTTTGCAGTGTTGCTCTGTGGTGCAGCTACGACACTGTAGCAAAGTTTACACACTGTGTCTACTTGATCCACGTCTGACTCATGAACCCATAATGTTTCCACACCACTGAAGTTTTTTTACCTCTCTTCAACCAACAGCATCACTCTCCTCTCCAAATAACTTCTGCTCAGCTTTCCGAGCTTCCCTCAGGTCCTCTTAATCAGCGGTCCCCAACCCCCGGGCCTCGGACCGGTACCGGCCCGTGAGTCGTTTGGTACCGGGCCGCGAGAGTTGAGGCTCAGGTGTGAAATGTATAGTTTTCAGGGTTTTTATCAGTTTTCAGCGTTATTTTGTTATCGTTTTTATTGTTTACTTGGTTTTCCTGGGTCTTTTCACGTTATGAATAAATTTTCTTTTTTTCGGTACTGGTACTAGTTTTATTTTGTTGTATTTATCCGCGACACCTTAAAGGCCGGTCCATGAAAATATTGTCGGGCATAAACCGGTCCGTGGCACAAAAAAGGTTGGAGACCGCTGCTCTTAATTGTGTTCGAAATGCAGAGAGGTGCGCTCGATTCGCCATGCCATGTAAAACTGTCTCAGTTTCATTATGAGGAACGAGAACATCTGTCCTGCTGTCATCTTCTGATGATGTACAACAGCTCTCGGTTTTAGTCGTTGAGCCACAATTTGTGAACTCCTGCAGAAACGCCAACCTTTGACCCCGAGCTCTCTCCAGGTCCGTGTCACGGCTGCAGATAACGGCGTGTGTGTGGCGTGTGTGCAAATCACAGGAAACTTAAAACAGTCTCCTCGTTTCCTCTGACGGTTTGAGCTCAGAGCACAGAAGAGTTTCATTTAACTTCAGATTGCCTTCAGTGTGACCTTTGACCTTCAAGAGACAAACAGACCACCAGGACTGAGTGTTTCTTATCAGGGCTGAGATGATGGAGGGATGAGCGGCTGACGGACAGAAGGCAGACCCGATGGAGGTCCGGGATATCGTCGTGTGTGCTGACGGTGCATTTCATTTCTAACACCGTCGGGCAGAGAGGTCGGAGTTCACTCAGGAGGTTTGTGTTTGTTTTAAAGATTAACTTTAGGCCTAATTCACAGTTACTGACAGAGATGAGCAGGGAGGTGAAGAGACTGTTGCTCAGGTCACTGCCACAGACCCATCAGCTTCTTCTAGAAGAAGTTCTGCTGTCTTGTGACATCATCCATCTCCTGCTGTTTATCCGGGCTCTCAGTGCCGCTTCCTCCTGCTCTGGGAGACAAAACCAGCTGACATCCCAAAAACCCTGAGGAGGCATCCACAGATAATGCACCACCTCAACTGCTCCCCTTCCCTTCCAGGCGCTTTTATTGTAATTTAAAGACCCTCCAACAGTTTATGAGCATTGGGCGACAGTAGGAAGGACGACACCTCCATCGGGGCCAGGATCAGGGAGCTGTGGCTGGTTGTGGGTGAGGGAGGGAGACGGGAGCCTCCCTCTAAGCCTAAGAGAAGAAAACTGGAAACGGCTCAAACAGCTTCTGTCTTCACCACTTCTGACCACTATTCCAGGATCCCTCCGTTTCCTGCGGTTGAATTTGAAGCTACTTCTTTCTGCTTTTCCAGTTTGTCGTTAAAGGCAGTCGTAAAAAGCTTCAGCCCTGCAGTCTGAACGAGCCTGACGTGACTCGATTGATGCTGTGATGATGTGCTGAATGTGAAACAGACTGAACCAGGAGAACAGAGGCGCGTCGCAAACAGGAAACATACGTTTGAATGTTTCAGCCGAAGCCTCGTAGCTGCAGAGAGGCCCTGTGTTTACTATAAGCTTACAGTCCGACTTTCCCTTTGAGCGCCTGAAACGTGAGAGCGTAAATACATCCTGGGCTCGTTCCCCTCAGACGAGTCCAGCATGTGCTCCACTCTCAGCTAACAGATGTGAAAATTACAGCCGAGCGCCTCGGCAGCTGTCACTGATCATAATTAGCTTCTGAAATCTCCGTTCGCCGCTCAGCGCTCGCTCTGTGACGTCTCCCCGAGTTCCCCGAACCTCAGCAGCTCCAAAGTAAGGAGCCGCCTTCCTAAGGCAGGTAAGAGCACGCCGCTCCAGGCCAGCAGGTGTTCCACTTTAACGCCGACAAACGCGCAGCGACGGCCACATGTGGGAGGTCAGAGGTCAGAGCAGCTCGAGCAGGAGCATGTGGCTCGTGTGACTGACAGTCGGTGAAACTCGAGCCTGAACAAACACTCGACAGAGTCTCAAAGGCAGGACGTTTTCTGCGACCCTTCACCTTCATTCATGTTTGTGGCTCCACACACATTCTCACTGATCACCATGACGACGGGGAGTCCAGTCGTTCCCGTTTCCGGGTCCAGCTTGCGTCATGTGACTAATAAACCTGAAAAGCTGGCAGATGTTCCACCAGCTGTTTGTTTTCCAGTTGCTTTTGGATAAACTTTAAATGCGGTGCTGCCCTCAAACTGAGCACGAGCAGGACTCTCCAGTAAATCAGGATTTGGTAACTGATATGTTACCTTTGGGGGTTTCTATTAAAAACAGGCTCCAAGCTTTTCTGGACTGTGATTTGACGACCTCCTCTGAACCCTTAATGACGAGTGTCGTGGTATATGTCAATAAAGTTGTGGTTGGACAACGATTAGGATGGTTTCTGGGTTTTTCCGAGAGTCGCTGCCCAGGCAGAGACCACCCTCACTAACTGGATGTCATCTTGTCCTACAAGCTGAAACATCGTAGCTCAGTTCAGAAACGAGCTTCACGTTGTCTCCTAGCAGGCGTAAAGACGTAAAGACACTTTAAAGTAGCAACGTCTGTGCAGGCGGGGTGGATAAGCCCTGTAATACTTCCTGTTTCCTGCTTCGGGACTAGCTCAGGTCCAGGTGTCTATCTGTGTAATCTTTATATAACTTGTTACGCATGTCCAGACACAAGCGGCTCATATTAGTTTCGTCCTTGGCTGATTTCAGGCTCAGACATCCAGAGGCTCAGTCGAGCTGCTGAGGTGGTTGGAGCACCTGAACGCCTCCCTTTGGAGGGTTTCTGACAAGCCCAGCTGGGAGGAGATCCCATGGCAGCGCCATAACTTCTTGGAGAGAGTATTTAAATATTTCCCTGGCAGATTAAACATCGCTGAGGAAAAGGGCGTCTGGATCTCCCTGATTAAACTGCTGCCACCGTAGCCGAGCTTCAGATCAGTGGAGGGAAAAGGATGGATGTTACTTAATCGCAGGACATTTGCATTTTTTATTAAAACCGCATGAAGTTCTTCCAAAAACTCCTTCAGCGGTGCCAAGAAATCGTAGATCCTCCCAAAGAACCACCGAAACCTCTGAAACCTCAACGACAGCTGTGAGAGCTTAGAGGAAGACCTCTGAGAGAGCGTCCGAGCAAACTCTCTGACTTTCCCGACGATCAAACTCTCTGACGATCAAACTCTCTGACGTTCCCGACGATCAAACTCTCCGACGATCAAACTCTCCGACGATCAAACTCTCCGACGTTCCCCTGAAACTGAAAAACCGGCCTCACGTTGTTCCTCAGAGGAACACTTTTATTACCGAGGTGCTCCTGAAAGTGTTGGTGAGCGAGTTTTAATCAAGTCTGGATCAGAACCACGAGCTCGGGTTTCACTCCCGTCCCTCTGGTCACGTGACGCCCTCCCCTCGAGAGCCTTCCACCCTGCGAGCCCCTCGGCGAGCTCCTGAAACTCCTCTCGCAGTCTGCCACCACCGCGCCTCGTCTCCCAGAGCTCATCTGACAGAAATGACTTCCAGACACGGCGCAGCGAGCGAACAGCGAGCGGGACGTCAGCAGCGCTCGTCTTTATAAATACCAGCTGCTCGCTCAGGGCACGATCTGATGTGAAGCTCTGCCGGGGCGGCTTAAAGCCCGGTTTGAACCAGCAGCGATACTCTGTGTGTGTGTGTGTGTGTGTGTGTGTGTGAGTGTGTGTGTGTGTGTGTGATGTATAGGAAGGAACATTTCAACATGTTATTTCACTTTAATGAGCACATTGTTGGCAGAGAGACGCAGAGAAATGAAAAAAACAGGTTTGTATTTCATCTCTGAGTGCTGAGGAGTGTGTGTGTGCGTGCGTGCGTGTGTGTGTGTGTGTGTGTGTGTGTGTGTGTGTGAGTGTGTGTGTGTGTTATCCGTAGAGGTTTTGGCCGCCCTCCTGCTCTCTGTCTTTGTCTCCACTGCGATCAGGACTGACAGCCCTGAAGTGCCTGAATACGTGTGTGTGTGTGTGTGTGTGTGTGTGTGTGTGTGTGTGTGTGTGTGTGTGTCATACATGTGATTTTTTCCAGTTGAAGACTTTCCAGTTTCCTGACAAACCTCCTGACCTTCAACATACCAAAAACCCTGGAACCTCTTCAAGCACCTCTGGATCCTCCCTCACAGCGGACCAGTGGGACCTCCTTAAGGACTCCTGGAAACTCCCCAACAATCCACTTGAACCCTCTGTAGGTCTACCAGAACCTCCTCATAGACATCTGGGAGCTACATGCTGCCTGAGTCTTTAACAACCTATGAAACTCCTCGAATCGCATCGATGACTCGCAGAACCCCCGGAATAACCGCCGAAGCTCCCCGAGGTCCAGGCATCGCCCTCAGATATTCCTCACGTCCTGGAGCCTCGCCAACATCCACGAGCACAGAGCGATTGCACCGACAACCTCAGAGCCTCTTTACAAAACCACAGGAGTTAGACTGAGTCGGTCCAACACATGGAGCCCCTTTCCAAGCAGAAGCTGTGAGACCACAGGACGGTTTCTTCAGCATCTTATTGTGTCAGGTTTTATTCTGGGGGCTGGCTGAGTGTTGCTAAGCCTACTGCTAACTGCTGAGTCGGCCTTTGTTAGCCTCTTGACATTGACCAGGTCACAGGCCACTTATCTGGGGTTAACTGAGGTCGAGTTGGGCTCTGTTAACGTCCAACTCTCTTTAAAAGAACAAAAATGCAAATGTGAGAAGAATTTCAGGAAAAAGAAGCTGTATCAGTAGAATTAATTTGAAAGGTGTCATAGATGATGACCCTCACTGGGGGATGTTAACCTCTAACGCTGACCTTTCTCTGGCAGGTTAGACTCGGATGGTCTCAACAAGCAAATAGTCGACAAAGAAGTGTGGATGTTGTCTGAAGTCTAACCAGAGCCCTGGACGAGTTTCCATGACCTGCTGGAGTTTAACCCCTGAGGTCTAAGTCGTAATTGTTGACCCTAAATCTAAGCTAGCGCTAATCCCAGTCTGAGCCGTCAGAGAGCAAAGAAATCTCCGCTGTATCTGACGCACATCAGTTTACGTCTTTTCACAAACACGTCTGTTTCCTCAGAAACACAGGGTAGAGTCGGGGTCATCGCCTGGCGAGGACCTCACAGGTTGAGAGGTTGACATCAGTCCTTAAACTTTACAAGCCAAACCTGAGTCTGGTCTTTAATCTGTCCTTCATTACAGTGCAGGCTCATGGGAAGGAACAGTCAGTCTTTTTGATGCTGGTTCTGAAAACCAGCCAATCACGAGCCACATCTTAACAATGGCCAGGTCGCTGGTGACTCATCCAGGATAAGGGTCGGCTTTATAGTCCCCTCAAGTCAGATTTGTGTTGTAAATTTAGAGCTGATCTAAGCATCCGAGACGTGAACAGCAGTAAAACTTTGTGCTGCTGAGTATTTGTGACTCCTGAATAAGTCACACAGAGCACTCCGAGAATACGCTGCAGCATATATAACTGTCTGTAGTTCCTCAGCAGTTACTGAAACATTTTTGCTCAGCCCATCGAATTAAAGCTGAGAATGTGCTCTGTTTAAATCCGCTGTGCTGACACGCAGAGCTACAATTATGAGAAGTAGTTCTCAGTCCAAACATTTTCAGAGTTCAGCTCAAAGCCAGCAGGACTGCAAAGTGTCTGAATGAGTGCGCTGCTCTTTCACACTAATCGCTGGAATAATATTGTGACAGTGACTAATGGGCCCTTCAACACACACACACTGATGTATTGTGTGTGTGTTTTCTCTCTGATGTTATCTGATCTGACTTCAGCTCACTTTTATTTATCCTCTCCCCGGCGGCCATGTTGGAGCTGCGCTGTGTCCCAGTTTCACTCATGGAGACTTTGTTTCATGAGACCCAACACACAGTGACACACACACTGTCTTCATGCTCACAGTTTCTACAGGACGTCTTCAGTGAGTCTCCAGCTGTTTAACAAACCATTAGCACCTCTGGAAAAACAGCCACATGTTTTTCAACCTAAGACATCAAACTCACTGAAACGTCCTCACAGGCTCGAAGAACTTCCTCACTTGTTTCTTAGTTGTTTCAAGCCTTGTGAGCATCCACTAATTCTCCCTTCATGATAAATAATGAAAGCTCTCCCTACCTGAATAAAGAGCTCCTGGGAATGGTAAATGGCCTGTATTTACTAGTCCCTAAGGACCCCAAAGCGCTTTACACATTCAGTCATCCACCCATTCACACACTGGTGATGGCAGTTACATTGTAGCCACAGCCACCCTGGGGCGCACTGACAGAGGCGAGGCTGCCGGACACTGGCGCCACCGGGCCCTCTGACCACCACCAGTAGGCAACGGGTGAAGTGTCTTGCCCAAGGACACAACGACCGAGACTGTCTGAGCCGGGGCTCGAACCAGCAACCTTCTGATTACAAGGCGAACTCCCAACTCTTGAGCCACGATCGCCCCCAGGTCATGGCAGATTAAAGATCTTTAACCTCTTTCTGGAACCAGCTCAATGCAAATTCCATGTGATAAATCTTAGTGGTGATAGTAGTGATAATCTTAGCAACCTTCCGATTACAAAGCGAACTCCCAACTCTTGAGCCACGATCGGAAGTCTCTTGACCAGCAGAAACAGTTTGTCAAACATGTTGCAGCCTCCATAGAGCAGCCTGAACAGCTTCAAGAAGTCTTTCTTGGATTCATGAAAGGATCATTTTCAAGTCTGATAATATCTGAACGACACATTCGGATATTCAGATATTATGAAGGACCCTTGAAAGCCTCATTGCATCCTTAAGTGCTCCAAACAGCCCTTTGAGACATGAGATAAAATGAAAGATCCCAACACTACCATCAAGGTTCTGTTTACCTGTTTCATAGACCCACACGTCTTTATCAAGAACACAGGGACTCCATGAAGCTCCCAATAAACCAAGAATCTCCTTCAACTGTTTCAAGGACTTCAAGTGACTTTCCAAAACCCAAATAACTTATCTCCACATTCCAGCGTTTCTCTTCTCTTTCCCGTCACCTGTCACAGTCACAGGGGTCAGATGACCTCCACGACCATGGATGGATCCTCCAGAGAAGCGTCCTGTTCCTCGCTGTGCTGCTCACAGGAGATCAACGTTGGTCTGAGCTGACAGCATAAACATCTTGAGATGAGCGTTGTTGTGTATTATGAATAAAACAGAAAGCTTACATTAGAGGAATCTACTGGAGGATGCATCGGAAATTATTAACGAGCACTTCAACCTTCCAAAGATTCCACACCCTGAAGTATCCTGGCATCTCCTAAGCTCTCGCCCTCTCTGTTTCCAGGACTGTCTAGGACCTGGTGTAGCCATCAAAAAATCCTGAATGACCTCAACAAGCCTCTCAACATGTCCTTCAACCTCCCAACAAAACCCCCAAATCTCCCTAATCTTACTTTGTGCTGTTTCAAGGACTTCAAGTGGCCTTTTAAGAAGGACAAGACTTCCTTTAGGGAAGTAAAAAGACTCTGGGAACTTCCTCGGCACTGCAGCAGGAACTTTGAGATCCAGAAAACGTTGTTAAGAACCTGAAGACGGACACCAAACCTCCTGGAGCAGCCTCGTAACCTTCTCCATGACCTCTATAACATTTCTCAGGGTCTCTGTTTGAAGCTCCTGGAGCACCTGGAAACAGTTTCAAGGAGACACAAACACACAGCTGACATGTGTGTGTTGTGAAAGAAGAGACAGGAGGCCTGTCGCCATGCTAATGATCATAGCTGTCAATCAGCAGGTGATCAGTCAGCTGATAGGCTGACAGGCTGACACCTTCCTTCCTGCAGCCCCCCACCCCCGACCTCACCATGAACCACACACACACACACACACACACACACACACACGCAGCCTGCAGTGTGTGAGTCATCGGTCATTAAGTTTCAGCCTTCAAAAAGACTGAAAACAAGATCCTGTTACTGTGTGTGTTGAAGTGTCTCAGATTTTCCTGCGGTCCCATCAGACCTTGAAGGTATCGCTGATATCAGATGATGTATTCACTGTCTCTCTGCATATTTGCTTTGTGTGTCTGCAGACCCGGTGAGCCCGCCTGTAATATAATACATGTAAGTACAGAAACACACGCACTCTGTCAGGTGTGCTTCAGGTGTCTGTGAGAGCAGTGCATTGTGGGTAGCTTGTCAGAAACACCTCATACAGCTCACAGACGTTTGCTCTGCAGCTCAGTGATCTTCTCTGGGATTCTCAGGACAACACAAATATTAAATCGTAAAACCATTTAAACCAGTTTGACCTGATCTAAATATAAGCTTAAAAGGCTGAAGCCCAACTTAAAGGTGAATCCAGAGGGAGGAGGAGTCTCAGTGCTGCCTTCAATGCCTTCCTTCAGTTCCAGGAGACGTCCGACCCAGCACAGCACTGCCTTTGGACACAGGACAGACCACCTCCTCCTGTCTCTCAGTACTGGAGCTCCACGGCGCTGTAAGCCTCCCTGCAGTACATATATCCCCTTGCCACTCTTTGATCTGGAGGTCACAGCAGATTTCACTTCCTGGGAGCTCTGAGGAAGATCAACCTGCCACAGCACCTGCTGGTGTCCTCCTGTCACCTGACCTGTGGGATCCAGGTACAGCAGGAGTAATCAGACTACTACAGAGAAGACAAACACACGCCCACACCTCACCGACCCCCCGTTACACAGCGTCACATCACACTGATGTCACATGCTTTACGTGAGTCGTGCAGGTCGTTTGTTGCAGCCGGGTGCTTTGAGGATACGAGCACCATGTTGTTAGTTTGTCCTGCAGTCTGAGTGGCGACACCTATCTGTCAGGAGAGTACTGCAGCGCCTTCACGGCGAGCATAAATCAAAACGACTGGAGATGAAGTCACCGCAGCATGTGGAACGACCACATGGCGGCTATGGGGCCTGTACACCTCTCTGATACTGTGTGCATGCATGTGTAGGTGGTGCATTAAACTCTCTGCAGGCATGCGGAGGTCTACACAGACACTGGGACCATCGTGGAGTCAATGAAGGAAATCTGCTGTCTCCTTCTGGTCCCTGCTTTAGGACATCCTGATAATAATCAATTATACAGCCTAGATGGACTAAATGCATGATCTAGTTTTTCAGCGTCACTGACAGGATATTTGAGGATGATGACGGTGAGGCGGTCCTGCAGCTTTATGTAAGCACAGCTTGGATGAAAGGATGAAAGCTCAGAGCCTGAAATGAGCAGAAACGTCCACTTCAAGCATGAAACACAACATTTAGCCTGGAAATGGCTGAATGTGCTACTGTTTCTGACTCATACAGCACATCTGGAACACATCTGCATACATGATTCATATTTAGAGCAGCCCTCTGTGTGTGTGTGGTTTCAATAAACACTTTGGAAGCATCAGGATTTCATCAGCACATATCTGATGTCTCCTCGTCTCTGTCGTGTTGCTCTTTTCCTGATTTAAATGTACCAACTGTGCGAACTTTGATCGTCTCTCGTCTCCGAACAAAAGCTCGACGCCGCCCCGCTCCGGCTCCCTCCTCCCGTTTGATCCCTTAATGAAACATTTAAAGCAGCGTCACAGTCTGGGCTCGGAGCGCCGGCCTTCACGAGCTGCTTGGAACCAGAAAGTCAAGTCTTGAATTGTGGAGCCTCAAATATGCGAAGCAGCTCAGTGAGTCACTGAGTTTCTCTCCCCTGTCCTCCCTTCAGCTCTGCTGCTGCAGAGCAGAAACAGCACAAGTGCTGAAAAGCAGAAGTTGTTATCAGCAGAAGTATTCAGGGTGTGACGGAGGAGTGTCGGCTGCTCCTGCAGGTTTAGTGCATGCTGTTCAGGTGATGCTGTTCATTCCAGTTTACACACAAAGACGTGGCCACTGTGACATCACCTCTGAACCTCTGAACCTTCAGCTCACTGAGGGCTGCCATCATGGCTCATGATCATCAGCCTCAGGTCAGCCTTCATCCACTGGTTTGTTTCTGGGCATAAATATTATTGTCTTTTCTTCCTCAGCATGAATTTTCCAGCATGATCTCATGTCCACAAACATGTAAAGTGTCCTGGTGCTGTCAGGACTCCTGTCATGTGACTCCTGGCTGCCGTCAGGGATCTAGACTGTAAAGAAAAGATGAAAATGCCCACATTTTAAATCAAACCGCTCACGTCTCAGCAGAAAACGGTTCACGGAGCGCAGAGATCAGCTGAGCAGGAGGCTCGTTTCCTCAAAGACCAGACGAGTCGCCCCCTGCTGGACATTACAAATTATGATCTGTTGACACACATTCGTACGGAAGCGTAGAGCTGCCACCCAGGCAAAAGAAAAATACAAGTGTATCACGTTATAACGTGAAAAGTTTATTGTTCTAACAAAATACTTTTCCTGTTTGTACAATATAATTATCACGTTCGTACAATATATTTATATTGTACGAACGTGATAATTATGTATATTGTAATAACGTGATACTATGTTGTTCAAACGTGAAAAGTATATTGTACAAACAGGAAAAGTATCTTGTTAGAACAATAAACTTTTCACGTTATAACGTGATACACTTGTATTTTTCTTTTGCCTGGGTGGCAGTTCTACGCTTCCGTACATTCGGGACATTTTTTCACACATTAAAATCATGAATGTCTTACATTCTCACTGGACGTTATGTCCATCAGAGTGAATCGGGACCTGCGTCCAGTGTTGCCAACTCCTCAGTAAGGAAAATCGCTATTGGTTGTCCTTATAGTCGCTAGAAGTCGCTAAATGACGTCATCACCTAATTTGCATAATTGGTCATGCTAATGTAATTGTAACCTACGCTGCTGGAGAGAGAAATAACATCGTGGACGAGACATAAAGTGAGCAGAAAACGTCCTAAATGCATTTAGAGTTTATTTAGAACTACAAATTAAATTTCTTTTAGCAATTATGGTTTTTTTAATGTCACAATTCCAACCCTGCTCCTTTACCCGGGCTTGGACCGGCAAAAGTGACCCGAAATAGGCACTTTGGTGGAGTTACTCTGTGTGTGTGTGTGTTTATAAGTAGTTTTAAACCTGATCCACAAAACAGCATAAGAGTAAAAGAGTAAAAGAAGAACTGACTGCGTTACAGCACCCGCTGCTTCTTGAGAGTAAAAGCGATATGCGCTTTCACGTCTTTTTTTAGCGACTTTTTTTAGTAAAAAGTCGCTAGGGGATCTGAAAACTTGCTAAATATAGCGACAAAGTCGCTAAGTTGGCAACACTGCCTGCGTCGGTCCAAGGGTGTCGAGGTCACAAGGTCATTTCTACGCTGTGAGCGTGTGCAGGTGTGACAGTAGGTTCAGTCTTCTCAGTGATCGGCTTCCTTCCTCTTTTCTCCTTTATGATGTTGTCATTAAAGCTCAGTTAAAGTCGTACAGCTATAATTCTGTTATTGCGGCTTAATGTCTGAACGTGGTCGTTATGGAAACATCACTGCAGGCGCTTGTCTTTAGTGACACTTGGTAAGAAAAATGTGGTGTTTCTTTACTGTGGGACGGCTGTAAAGAGGAAGTGATGCCGCTGAACTAGTCTGTGTGTTTAGATCTCAGCCGTCGCTCACACAGCATGAAGACCCCGTCAGTGTCCCTGCTGCTCGGTGAGTCCACACTTATCCAGCTCTGTGCACCCACAGCGCCCACACACCTGAACTTCACTTTAAACCTGCTCCAGGTTGAATTATTACGGCTACTCTGAGCTGTGCTGTTAGAAAGAGGAACGGTGAAGAACAGAGGAAGGTTAGTGTCTCGTCTTCGTGCCCTTGTGAACTTATTCACAGATTTAAATTCAGTTGAAGTTGAACAGGAACAGAGACACTATCAAACTCACATCAGCAACAAACTTTATTGATAACTGAGTATGACTCATGTCTAAAAGCTTCATGTTTCTGATAGTCAAGGTGTCTGTGCTCTGACCGCAGCTTAGCTGTTTGTTAGGACTGATGTGGAGTCACATCTGGGAGCAGCTCTTATTGTTTGCACGATGATGGACAGGCTGACAGCAGGGAGCAGGTGGAGGTATGCACAGGAGAGAAGTGTGTGAATGAGAGGGAGACAGGTGGACATGAAGAAAGGGAGGCAGTGAAGGTGGAGGGTTCAAATACCGGGGGTCAACCCTTCAAAGCGACGGATGGTGCAGGCAGGGTGGAGACGAGTGTCAGGGGTGATTTGTTACAGAACACACACACACACACACACACACACACACACACACACACACACACACACACACACACACACACACACACTGCATGTGTGAACAGCGCCCTGCTGCACTTCCTCTCTCTATGTCAACACTCACATATCAGCACTGCTTCATCATCATTACACTGATTATAATTATACAAGATTATAGTATAGGACTATTAAGATTAAGATTATAGTATAGGACTATTAAGATTAAGATTACAGTACAGGATTATTAAGATTAAGATTATTGTATAGGATTATTAAGATTAAGATTATAGTATAGGACTATTAAGAGTAAGATTATTGTATAGGACTATTAAGATTAAGATTATAGTACAGGATTATTAAGATTAAGATTATAGTACAGGATTATTAAGATTAAGATTATAGTATAGGACTATTAAGATTAAGATTATAGTATAGGATTATTAAGAGTAAGATTATAGTACAGGATTATTAAGATTAAGATTATAGTACAGGATTATTAAGATTAAGATTATAGTACAGGATTATTAAGATTAAGATTATAGTATAGGATTATTAAGAGTAAGATTATTGTATAGGACTATTAAGATTAAGATTATAGTACAGGATTATTAAGATTAAGATTATAGTATAGGATTATTAAGATTAAGATTATAGTACAGGATTATTAAGATTAAGATTATAGTACAGGATTATTAAGATTAAGATTATGGTACAGGATTATTAAGATTAAGATTATAGTATAGGATTATTAAGATTAAGATTAAAATTATAGTATATGATTATTAAGATTAAGATTACAGTATGGGGTTATTAAGATTAAGATTATAGTATAGCACTCTGTGTTACCTCTATAAGGATGCTGAGTCCTTTATTTGACTCTTGGGTGGATGAGCAGTGATCTCACACTTTCTAACAAATGAGACCTGCTGTGATATTTGGAGACGGTGGAGCTGAGCTGAAGGTGTTCAGATGTTCTGCCAGGCAGGAGGAACAGAGGAAGAGCTCAGAGGAGGTTCATGGATGAAGGAGGACATGCAGAGGGTCGGTGTGACAGAGGAGGATGCTGGAGGAGATGCAGGCAGATGAAAACAGGGAGCAGCTCAAAGGCTTCCTGATAAGAGGCGATAGATGATCAGCCTGGTCTCACTCAAGTACTCACTGTGACGGAAAAGGGTCCAATTACATCACAGCAGAGACAGGAAATACACACATTTCACACATTTGAAAAGTTTAATCAGGTTTCTGAGCCAGATCATGCTGGATTCAATGACCTCTGACCTTTAGTGACCTTTGTCCTGTTGCAGTTGCAGGTGTGTGTGTGCTGCTGCTGTTTGCAGTCACTGTTTCTGCAGGTGAGTTGATGGAAGTGAAAACAATCAGTGAGAGTCCAACAAGAACACAAATACATTTACTCTGTGTGTGTGTCTGTGTGTGTGTGTTTGTGTCATTCAGCTCTAGCCTACGTGCCTCCCTATCCTTCGGTGTGGCCGGTCGTACATTTAGTGGTCTTCCTCCCGTACGCCCTCTCCACGGTGCTGATGCTGTCGATTGAGAGCAGACTGATTGCAGGTACGAGTCTCTGATCTTTCACAGCAGATATGTTTGTGCTGCAGGTGCTGAGGCTGCAGGAGTGCAGGTAGGACTCACACAAAGCTAGGAGTCTGTAGATCAGGTGCTTTTGTTTGGGGACCAGTTTTCTGAAGGTAACATCAGAGCTGATCGAATAGACAGTCTTCTTCTTTCATTTATGTGACCAGGTGAATAAACGGAGAGAAATGTGATTTATTCACTTCGTAGGATATGATGAAAGATGCGTGTGATCAGCTTTGCCCAAATACAGGATTTAAGAAGCAGGTTGGCAGGTTAAGCTGCACATGCTTGAAGTTACACAAACTAGGCAACATCCTTATGGTACCGTCCTGCCAGGATAAGACAGAGTCAGAGGTGATGCCTGTCGGCAGTCCTCCTCTGGGACTTGAACTGGAGTTGGGAGATTGTTTAAACTGGTCGTGTTTAGTCTGTGTTCACTCGCCGCAGGACGTCCTCTGGTTGTCTCCATGGAGACGGCCCTGCTTGATGAAGAAACTCAGGAATTTGGCGAGGACTATGATGACCTCGCTGCTGATGTCATCACCGAGCATGACTTCTGATCTACAGCGAGCGCCGGCGCTGCATTCAGACTGCAAACATGATAGACCTGCTGCATGTGACCAGGTCCTCACAGCTTTCAGCTGTTGAATGAGTTTTTATCTTATTCTGATATTTGTTATGCTTAATGTAAAACATGTTGATCTGTGTCGTCTGTAATATTCTGAATGCTGTAATAAAGTTTTCATACTTTGGGATAAACAGAGTCTGAGTTCTGTTCCTCTGCTGCTCTTCTCTCGCTGTGACTTTGTGTTGCTGCAGTGTTAGTGTGAGCTGTTTCACATCGGGAGAGTTTGAGCCTCACATTGAACGACCGTAACACATCTGCCTCTCCAGTTCAGAGTTACAGGGAGGCTGTAGCATGTCCCAGCTGCCACAGGCTGACAGGCAGGCTTCACCCTGGACATTAACAACTACTCAGACTGATTTACATAAAATCCACTAACCAGCCAAGAAAACATCCACTAAGTTAGCTGGACTTGGTGGTTTTGAATGATTTTACATATTTGACCATGATTAGACATCTGAAAACTTAGATCACAACTACCAAAGTTCAGGTCACATTAAGAGAAACCCTCCAAGGAACCATGATCCATGTTTACATGGAAATAAAATCCAACTGTCCCACAATTCCTAGTTTTACCCTTCGGGACCCCTGAGAGGGGACTCTGTGGGCACTCCACAGTGAGCTCGCTCACAGGAACCCCACGTGGGGTGGGTTAGGCTAGCCTCTGTGGGTCCCTGTGACAGGAATGCCCACTCCCCTCCCTTCTGTTGAAGGTTTCTTCCTGTTACAGACGAGTGTTTCCTTCATCTGATTGTTAGAAGATCTTTACCTTAAAATATTAAGCACCTGTTGTTGTGGTTTGGCACTTTATAAATAAAACTGAATAATGGTTGCTCACAGGAGCCCGTTCTCACTCCCGAGGCGTAACATGGCGACGTTTTGTCACGTCCCGGGGCATTCCTGAGAAACGTGAAAGGAGACCTTCGGCGTTCTTATGGTACGCGGCGGGTTATGGCGGAAATCCAGTGCAATGACGCTCCCGCGGTAATAGACGTTCCAGCCCTGTATTCCAGCCCTAACCATAACCTTTTTCCTGAGGTTAACCAGGACTTTAATGATGTTAAATAGCGTGTTTCTAAGCGATTTGAAGAAAAAGAGCGAACATGTGTAGATTGAGTCCATACGGTTCTCATATTTCCTCATTTTTCCGAGGTCGTCATTCAGGAACGTGGTGGGTAGCCGAAAACGTAATATGTTGACGATTTGTCACCTAGCGTAAAATGTTACGCTGTGGGAGTGAGAACGTGTTGCTCACAGAGAACCCTGAGTGGACGCCTGTGGGTCAGCCCATGTGGGCCCACAGGGCCTCCATCATGGTTTTCTGTGGACATCACAGCGAGGAAACTCGGAGACCCCAGAGGGCAAAACTGCTGTCAGCCCTGTGTGGCCACACCCACTCACACAGCTCATGAAACATGTTTTCTCACAGAGCTGCAGAGTGTGTAGTGGTTCACACGGTTGATCATGAAGCAAAGGTTTGCTGGTTGAAGCTTGAGAAGAATCATCAGGAAGGGCCTGTGGTGTAAACAGCTGTCACGTGGTGACCCGTCTGCAAAGTAGCTTTGTTTTCTGCAACACTTTGGTCCACATGTAGGACAGCCCACACCCAGACTGTGGCCATACTGTGGGTACGCTGCAGGCCCACACTGAGGCCTCCTGCTGTGGCTTAACTGCTCAATGACTTTTTTGTTTGATGTTTGATATGTTTATTGATTAGCATTCAAATATCTCAGTGAAGACAGAACAAAGATTTACCACAAAGCAAGAAAGCATGAGACAAGGCTAATCAAAAGGTATTGGCTGAAGCATTTGCTTATTACGCCAACCCTTTTAACAAAAGATCTTTTAGCATGCAGCTCCTGTACACAGGGCTCGAAGCAAAGAATAAAATTCAATTCAATTCAATTTCATTTATATAGCGCCAAATCACAACAAATGTCGCCTCAAGGCGCTTCATAGATACAGAGAGAAAAGCCCAACAATCATATGACCCCCTATGAGCAAGCACTTTGGCGACAGTGGGAAGGAAAAACTCCCTTTTAACAGGAAGAAACCTCCGGCAGAACCCGGCTCAGGGAGGGGCGGCCATCTGCTGCGACCGGTTGGGGTGAGAGAAGGCAAACAAAGCAAAAACAAAACAAACAAACAAACAAACAAGAAAAAACACCACCACCTTAGTAAGTAACTACATCAAAGCAAAAGAATCAAGAGGTTTTCTGTTTTTTGTTTTTGTTTTTTGTTTTTTTGCTCTTTTCATTCTTGATATATATTTTTTTCTAATACTCTATTTTTAAACATATTTTTAAACAAGGAAAATGAACTCCACCTTTTTAAATCACTGTCATAACTATTCCACAGGTTAACTCCTCTAACAGAAACACATCTCTGCTTTATATTTGTCCTTATCTTGTTTTTTTTAAAGAAATCTGTTCCCCTTAAGTCATATTGACTCTCTCTGACTTTGAACAGCTTCTGAGTACTGGGGCAAAGCAAGTTATTTTGTGCTTTATACATTATCTGTGCCATTTTATATTCAACTAAATCATAAAATTTCAGGGTATTCAGATTAATAAACAAAATGTTAGTTGGTTCTATATAGTTTGATTGGTTTATAATTCTTATAGCTCTTTTTTGCAACTTGAAAATAGGAAGAGTGTTCGTTTTATATGCATTACCCCATATCTCCAGACAGTAAGTCATATATGGAAGCAACAGAGTACAATAGAGTGTGTATAATGATTTTTTGTTCAGGACATGCTTTGTTTTATAGAGAATAGCAATGGTTTTTGACATTTTTGTTTTCACATGGTTTATATGAGACTTCCAACTCAGCTTATCATCAATTATCACTCCAAGAAATTTATTTTCGTACACTCTTTCAATTTCAATTCCATTAACCCTGATTTTAGATACATTTTTCATTTGTCTAGTGCCAAAAATAATCAATTTTGTTTTCTTTATATTTAATGATAACTTATTTACATCAAACCAGTTTTTTAATATATTTAACTCCTTTTCCGCTGTAGTCAGAAGCTGTTCTAGGTTTTTACCTGAGCAATACAGAGTGGTGTCATCAGCAAACAATACACATTTTAACAGTTTGGAAATGCTACATATGTCATTTATGTATAATATAAATAATTTAGGGCCCAGCACAGAGCCCTGAGGAACACCACAAGTTACCTTCAACTGCTTAGATTTTACATTATTGAATTCGACATATTGATATCTGTCATCCAGGTAACTTTTCATCCACTTGTATGCTAACCCTCTTATGCCATATCTCTCTAGTTTATTCATTAATATAGAATGATCAATCGTATCAAACGCCTTTTTTAAGTCTATAAAAACACCAACAGTATATTCCTTATTATCTATAGCATTAGATATCCCTTCTACAAGTTCCATCACTGCCATCGAAGTGGACCTTTTCACTCTAAAGCCATATTGGTTATCACTTAGGAGATTATGCTTCTCAATATATTTATCAAGTCTATTAACAAATAACTTTTCTAAAATTTTTGAGAACTGTGGGAGCAGTGATATTGGCCTATAATTGGTAAACTGACTTCTCTCTCCGTTTTTATGGATTGGAATAACTTTTGCTATTTTCATTTGTGAGGGAAATACACCAGTTTGAAAGGACAGATTACAAATGTATGCGAAAGGTTGCACTATATATTCTATAATACTTTTAACTAATATCATGTCAATACCAAAACAGTCAGTGGACTTTTTATTTTAAATGTCTTCACAATGTTAATTATTTCTCTATGAGTTACAGCACCAATAAACATGGAGGACACATTCTGAGTAATATGTTTATTTAGGTCGTTATTATTTCTTGACTCTGGAATTTCTTTTGCTAAATTAAAGCCAACATTTACAAAGAAATCATTAAATTCATTTGCAATGTCTTTAGTTTTATCAAGCACAATATCTTTATCTTTTTTAAAATAATCTGGATAATTCTTATTTTTTGAGCCCTTTTTGATTATACTATTTAATATCCTCCATGTTTCTTGTGTGTTACTTCTACTTTGCTCCAATAATTTGTGGTAATATTCTTTCTTACTTGTTCTTATAATATTTACTAATCTATTTTTATATAACTTGTACTTTATTTCAGCATCTTTTGTCCTCTGTTTTATGAATCTCTTATATAGATTATTTTTCTTTTTACATGCATCTTCTATCCCCTTTGTGATCCATGGCTTATTTGATCTGTGATGCTTTCTAGTGATTTTCATTAAAGGACAATGTTTTTCATATAGTGAAATTACAGTTGATAAGAATGCATCATATGCACTATTTGAATCTTCATTTGCAAAAACTTCATTCCAATTGTGTTCCTTTAAGTCCACCTGGAGGGCAGCAATGGCTCTTGTTGTTCTAAGTCGTATCATAGCAAATATTTGATTCTTTTGTTTAGTTTTAATCCCAAAATAATTTTGAAAAATTGCAAAAACAGGAAGATGATCGCTTATATCAGTTATAAGAAGTCCACCTACTATTTCATGGTCAATTTTATTTGTGAATATATTATCTATCAATGTAGCTGTATCAATTGTTATTCTACTTGGTTTTATAATTACAGGGAAAAGGGAGTTACTATACATTGTATTTATGAAATCTGTTGTTTTCTGATGTCCATTTGGGTTTAGCAAATCTATATTAAAATCACCACAAATTATTTGCACTTTTTTATCATTTAGGTTGCTAAACATAGCAGCAAGTTTTTCATTGAATGTCTCAAGGCATGAACCTGGTGTCCTATAGATGCAACTTATAATTATATTGTTAGCTTTTTCAACATGGATTTCAATAGTGACACATTCCAATACGTTATCTATGGTGCTTGACATACATTCAATCAGACTACATTTCAAAACTTTATCTACATATAAGGCAACACCGCCTCCTTTTTTATTCACCCTGTTCATTGTAAATAATTCGTATCCTTCCAGTCCCATTTCACTAATTTTCTCATTATCGAGCCATGTTTCTGATATTGCAATTATATTAAACTTTTTTAACTTACTTAAACATTCTGTAATTTTAGAAAAATTTTTATACAGGCTTCTACTATTGAAATGTATGACCGACATTGCATTTGCCATTTTAATATTCATATTGAATTGGTCATCCGTATAGTACTCACAAGTATTATTGGTGTTATTGTAGAAATGGGTATCTGGGTCAATGTTACTTTCAGGGTCATGCATGTTGTGCTCTGCATAGTTAAACGTTTTGAAGTTCGTTTTCTCAGCGTGTGTGGCAAAATAACCACCTTGACAGTCCTTTTCATAATCAAATTCTTCCTCTTCAATATCTCTGAATGGAAACCTATAATCTGTGTCCAAACTTGTCATTTATGTGTTTTTGTTTTTGTTGTTGTTTTTTGAGCCGTAAGGCCAGAAACACTTTCCATACCCATTGTTCATTATCCAATCGTCACTTTTCCAATAGATTCCAGAGCAGATTCCTGATTATTTATATTGCTCTAAGTCTTTGAGTTCTCTTATCGTCACAACTTTCGCTTCTTCGGGATTGCCATTTAGTCTTATCATTACTTTGCAGTTCCTCGTCCATGTCGCTTGTATCTTATTTTGTTTTCTCAGGCTGCGTGCCTGTCTTGCAATTTCAGCAGTCTTTTTCGTTAAATGTTCATTTAAATACACACCAGTCCCTTTAAGCTTCTTACCCTGTTTCAGTAACTCAATCTTTGTTTTGCGACTCACAAACCGAAGAATAATTGATGGCTTTGTTTTACTGTCTTTCCTGGGGAGCGTGTGGCATGCTGCAATATGATGGCTCTGAATACTTACATTCTTCGTTTGAAGGAATTTTATCACTTGCTGTTCAAGCGTTTGCAGCTCCTCTACCGGGGCATCTTCACCATCTTTACCTCCCCCAGCTGTTACTCCGCCGTAGGTTCGGTACGCAACACCGAACCTACGGCGTCCACTTATGACTAAATCATCCATTCTTGTGTATTGTTCAAGGTCCTTGATTCGCCGTTCCAAGTCGTCTATTTTCTTGTCCTTGTCCTTTATGAGGTTTTTTAGTTGTTTTATTTCATCCATTAGGTCATGTAGCATACCTTGTTGTTTAGCCACTTTGCTCAGTTCATCAGACATGAAATTAAGCGATTTCTTAATCTCCTCCAACTCCTCTTCAACTCCTGGGTTTGCTTTTTTAGGCGCCATTTTGAAAATGATGAGATTTGTATTTCCTTGTGATGGCCACGTTACATAGTGGCTGCTGGAGGATCCTGGGCCTAGTGGCTGCTGGAAGAGCCTGGGCCTAGTGGCTGCTGGAAGAGCCTTGGCCTGGTGGCTGCTGGAGGATCCTGGGCCTAGTGGCTGCTGGAAGAGCCTGGGCCTAGTGGCTGCTGGAAGAGCCTGGGCCTAGTGGCTGCTGGAAGAGCCTTGGCCTGGTGGCTGCTGGAGGATCCTGGGCCTGGTGGCTGCTGGAGGATCCTGGGCCTGGTGGCTGCTGCAGGAGCCTGGGCCTGGTGGCTGCTGGAAGAGCCTGGGCCTGGTGGAGCAGGAGGGTCCTGGGCCTGGTGGCTGCTGGAGGGTCCTGGGCCTGGTGGAGCAGGAGGGTCCTGGGCCTGGTGGCTGCTGGAGGGTCCTGGGCCTGGTGGAGCAGGAGGGTCCTGGGCCTGGTGGAGCAGGAGGGTCCTGGGCCTGGTGGCTGCTGGAGGATCCTGGGCCTGGTGGCTGCTGGAGGGTCCTGGGCCTGGTGGCTGCTGGAGGATCCTGGGCCTGGTGGAGCAGGAGGGTCCTGGGCCTGGTGGCTGCTGGAGGGTCCTGGGCCTGGTGGCTGCTGGAGGGTCCTGGGCCTGGTGGAGCAGGAGGGTCCTGGGCCTGGTGGCTGCTGGAGGGTCCTGGGCCTGGTGGCTGCTGGAGGATCCTGGGCCTGGTGGAGCAGGAGGGTCCTGGGCCTGGTGGCTGCTGGAGGGTCCTGGGCCTGGTGGAGCAGGAGGGTCCTGGGCCTGGTGGCTGCTGGAGGGTCCTGGGCCTGGTGGCTGCAGGAGGGTCCTGGGCCTGGTGGCTGCTGGAGGGTCCTGGGCCTGGTGGAGCAGGAGGGTCCTGGGCCTGGTGGCTGCTGGAGGGTCCTGGGCCTGGTGGCTGCAGGAGGGTCCTGGGCCTGGTGGCTGCTGGAGGGTCCTGGGCCTGGTGGCTGCTGGAGGGTCCTGGGCCTGGTGGAGCAGGAGGGTCCTGGGCCTGGTGGCTGCTGGAGGATTCTGGGCCTGGTGGCTGCTGGAGGATCCTGGGCCTGGTGGCTGCTGCAGGAGCCTGGGCCTGGTGGCTGCTGGAGGATCCTGGGCCTGGTGGCTGCTGCAGGAGCCTGGGCCTGGTGGCTGCTGGAGGATCCTGGGCCTGGTGGCTGCTGGAGGATCCTGGGCCTGGTGGCTGCTGGAAGAGCCTTGGCCTAGTGGCTTATTTTTCAGTTTTGGTGCAACAAGCTACCAATTGTCTGGTGTTCGTTTCTTTTTCCGTAGATATGTGTGCTTCCTTCTTGTGTCGTTTGTTGTCTTCAGTTTTGTCAAAAAATTTTATTTTTTTTTGTCTTCAGTTTTGTCAAATTAGTAGAATACCTTGTCTTGGGCTGCTACTCCTTGGAGTCTGCTACTCAAGCTGCTGCTGCTCTCTGTGCACACTGCTCAACTGATTGTGCTCTCTCATGTCACTTTAACTCACTTCCCTCTTTGGTTTGTGTTCTCACTGATGAGCTCCGTCACCTCGCAGGCTTTTGTGTAGTTTGCCTTTCCTGACTCTTCCTGTTATATCTGCATGTATTATTGTCGGCTCAACAAGATAAAGCTCCCTGAGGCGACTGCTGTTGTGATTTGGTGCTGTGCAAATAAAACTGAATTGAATTTATATCTTTTCAGGTTCTCTGTCTGACTCGTTACTGTTACACTAACACACACTAACACACTGACCACACCACAGCACTGTAGAAACACACAGCGGTGGAGTTCGACACCCCTCGTTATCTGTAACAACACAGCCCCATAATTTGACACTCTATAGTTCTGTACACTGAGCTCTTATTAGAAAGGAAGTGGTCGGACTGAGGCTGTCACTGTGCTGCTCAAACTCGCGTTCATTCGTGATGCAGAAGTCATGAAGAGTCCATCGGTGTATCTGCTCCTCGGTAAGTCAAACAAAGAGCTCCAAAAACATGACTTTAGCTTCATAAATGTGCTGCTGGCTGCATATTTGTGCCAGTAAATGATTGTAAATGACTTTGTGTGTGTCCTTAAAAGGGAAACACTCAGAGGTTTTCTTAATAAATCCCACTTCAATTATGTTTTCTTTTTAAATTATTTAAAGCTTCAATCCACATCAAAACAGCACTTACAGCTTTGTCCTTAGTGTTAGCCAGCGTGTGACCTCACAATGCTCTGAAGTTTATACAGGAAGTCAAACAGTGTTTCTGTGCTCTGGATTCACACTGATTAAACCTCTCAGCATCCAACTGTCTCTGCACACGTGTGCGTGTAACGTGTGTTACAGACTTTGTGGTACCTGGTTTGTGTCTGTCAGGTGTTGGCTGCACAGACTGAAGGATCTTCAGTAAATCACACAGATGCTTGTAATTATCCAGATGTTGCTGCTGCTCTGCGTAGGTTGAAGTTGCAGCAGAGCTCATCAGGAAGAGGAAGTAATGTAAAAATAATCACAGATAAAAGCTACAAACAGTCACATCCAGCTCTGCAGGTTACCTCGCCGGGCTCGTTAAAGTCCCGTCTCCACCTGACCTCAAACCCTTCATGTGAAACTGGGGCTGTGTCCCATTTCAGGGTCTGCACGCTTGAAGTACGCGCACTACGCGCACTACGCGCACTACGCGTACTACGTACGGTGCGTACTATAAGTACGAGAAGTGCGGAAGTGAGAGGCTTGTGAAATGGGACAGTATATGCTTCGTCGCGCTGTTCAGGTTGCCTAGCAACCATGATACTAACCGTGAGACACGTTACATACAGCTTTGTTTGACAGAAATGAAGGAGAAAAATGTTTTGTTGGTCATTCATTTTTGTCATGACATCACTTTGATTAGTTGAGTATCTGAGGCTGAGACCACAGGACTGTAAAACATGATTGTTGGGCTTCATTTCTGTACTGAACAGTCATTTAAGATTAGTTAGTAAATAACAAATAGCTAATGTTGTTCATGAGACTAAAGTCATCTCACTGTGGTAATGTAAATATAATATGGCCAATATTATAGTATTGTCAGATTATTATGATATATATATATATATATATATATATATATATATATATATATATATATATATATATATATATATATATATATATGTATATGTATGTATATGTATATATATATATATATGTTTGTGGATATATGACTGACTTTAATTATCCATAAAATCATCAGATTCTCTGTAAGATTAAGGTCGACTATATGTATATTTAGAAGTGGAGGCTTTAAAACCAAGTTAACGCTGAAAGTACAAACATCACTAATGTCACATAACTTTGCCAACATGTGGCCAACAGCAATGTTTTAATGTTCTTCATTATTAAACATTCGCACATGAATAAGTGACGTCATATTCAGTACTTACTTTTGACAGTTCACTTTTCGGCCGCTCCCTTCTGCCGTATTTTGCGGCAAAATTATCCACACCCACCGCCGCGCTATGAATTGTGGGATATATGGGACCACGAAGCGTGCACCGGACCACGCTTGATATTTGGGGAAATCGACGGCGCATTTGGAGTATGCATTCGAAGTACACTTCGAATTGGGACAGCCGTCGTCGCGTGGCGGTGACGTAACCACACTTAAAATGCGTACTTCAAGCGTGCAGACCCTGAAATGGGACACAGCGTGGTTCTCTCGGAGCTGGAGATAGTGGGCGGGGCTTCTTCTTCCCGTGGATCCATCTTTATCACACCATCGTGTGAAGCTCACACTCCCACATGCTGACCAAAGTGCTGCACAGAAGCAAAGCTACCAGCAGACAATCAAAGCAAAACAAAGAGCTTAATAATGATGAAGATAAAAGACACAAATAAAGTGTTAATATAAACAATGACAAAGAAATGCAGATAAAATAATGAGAGATGTGCCGGGAAAATGCGAGTGCAGGTCAGGACTAGTTAGAAGATTTTGAGAAGAGTTTTCCAGCTGGGATTTGAAGACTGTGGGTGAGGAAGACAAGCTGATGGGAAGAGGGAAATGATTCCAGAGATATGGAACGCCCAGCCAGCAGCACGAGCCAATCAGGAGTCTGGAAAACTGCTGATCAGCAAACATGAGTGCGCAGTTTGTGAGAGACAGGACTGTAAAGGAGATTTAAGCTATTCCATCAAGGACCCGGGATCTGAAGGACACTCAGCAGAGCAGCCCACACCTGTGGCCCCACTGTGGATGTGCTGCAGACCTACAGTGGGTCCCACTGTGGACCCCTCTCTGTTTAGCGTGGGCTGCGCACGGTGGGGCGTATCAGGACCCCACAGCACAGGCCTCAGATGTACTCTGGGCGATGTTTAGTCATTTCCAGTACAATGCATTCAAAACATTGTACAAACTTCCCTCAGTGACCTCTGACCTTTAGTGACCTCTGACCTCCTGTTGCAGGTGTGTGTGTGCTGCTGCTGTCTGCACTGACTGTTTCTGCGACTGTTTCTGCAGGTGAGTCGATGGAAGTGAAAACAATCAGTGGGACAAGAACACAAGTACATTCACCCTCTGTATGTGTGTGTGTGTGTGTGTGTGTGTGTGTGCCTTACCTCTTCCAGTCCTCGCCTGCCTGCTTCCATTCCTGCCGTTACAGGCTGTCCTCCACTTAGTGGTCATCATTCCGTACTTTGTCTCCACCTACCTGATGGTGTCGATCTACAAAGCACTCCTGTCAGGTATAATCTCTGTGACACTGTGTAACACAGCCTGGCCTGCAATTGTCCTGTAATTAATAGAATTTAAATGAATTTCATTTGAAATTCCAAAACACACAAACACTTAAAATCAGGTTTTACAGGAAGCAAAGAAATCGTTATATTCTAACTACCTTTAATTAGTGCGTAAGTAAGTTAAAGTACTGCCTCATATTCTGGTAATGCAAAAATCAAACAATATTTTCTACCTTACATCATAAGTATGCTGTACTTTTGGGCCCATGTCGTATTATTAAGTTGCTTAACCTCTGCTTTTACATCATTATTTAATATTTATGATGTTGACATGCATGATGGTTTTTCTGATAATAGATTGTCCTTTTTTACTTAAGCACTACTTACAATTTTTTTAGTTTTATTATTTATTATTATTGTTTCCTGTAAAACCTGACATGTTAGTATTTGCAGTGCACCTACTTTGAGGATCTGTAAGTGAATATAATTACATTGTGATTCTAATAAACTAGATTGCTGTTCCATTTAATTAGAGGATCCCACGCTCTAAGTGGCGGGCTGTATTATAAAGTGTTACTGAAACATCTCAGCTGAGTCACATGACCTGCTGGGGTCTTGTACTGTCATTTTCACTGGTTCCCATTACACCGACAGAACGCACACTGGCCATCTGCATGGATATGGCGACGCTTGAAAGAGGGAATGAAGAGGGATGCAATGAAGACTATGATGACATTGATGCTGACGCCACCACAACTTTCTGAGACTGCAGAGACTTCTGACTGTCCGCAATTGGTTGATTTGTTGACTTCTTATATTATTATTGAAGATATGTTAAGTTCTGGTTGTTGCTATTATTAGTTAGATTTGAGTTCCCTTGTATGTTGAAATTCATTGTTTATGTTAAGTTCATTTAGTCATTAGCTCTTATGTTGCTCAGTTTTTGTTCTTCGATCCCTTTGTGTCTTCACCCTCTGTACATGTGTCATGTTAAGTTCGTGTTGTTCTGTTTCATCCTTTATGTTGAAAGTCTTGTTTCTATGTTTTAGTTTTCCCAGGTTAGGTTGTCAGTGAGCTCTCGCCCCTGTTTGCCTTCGTTTGAGTTGTATTCATGTTATCAGCCACATTAAAGGCTCGTTTGTTTGCAACTCAGTTTCATCTCCCTCTCTGTCTGCTTTTGGGTCTGCACCTAAAACACACCGTTGTAGCCCACCGTGACAGTTGACGTCCACCAACAGCAAATCATCCAAAGGGGTAACCCTAGCCATGGTGGTTACTCAGGATCATCTCTTTATAAACCCTTCAGCCCTTCAGTTTCTGACTTATTGAAGACAACTGCAGCTGGGAAATTTGGATAAACCCGTCTCACACATGGTCAATAAAAAGTATAAAGAGATCAGAACTGCCTTTAAATGGCAAATGATAAATGGCCTGTATTTGTATAGTACTTTTCTAGTCCCTAAGGACCCCAAAGCGCTTTACACAACGAGTCATCCACCCATTCACACACTGGTGATGGCAGCTACATTGTAGCCACAGCCACCCTGGGGCGCACTGACAGAGGCGAGGCTGCCGGACACTGGCGCCACCGGGACCTCTGACCACCACCAGTGTTGGTCAAGTTACTTGAAAAAAGTAATCAGTAACTAATTACTGATTACTTCCCCCAAAAGTAATCCCGTTACTTTACTGATTACTTATTTTCATAAGTAATTAATTACTTTGTTACTTAGTTACTTTTTAAAAACACGATTTACAACCTGAATAGGTGATAAAGTGATAGATCTTTCAGCCCAATTCTACTTTTTCTGCATAACCATCATACAAAATGTAATCACATGGAAAAGTCTCTTTTTAAAACTTTAAACTTTTAATCTTTTAACTTTATGCATCAAGCAAATATTTAATTATCTGCAACATTCTCTGACTGGAAGAAATTAGTTTAATATTTAAACCTATTTTCTGCACATTCCAGCACATAAAATATTTTTTTGTGTTTACACTCAGTCTTTCAAATAGATGCAAGTAAAACACAGCAGAAAATAAATAAAGTCAAAGACTAGCGGTCCTGTTGCTCTATTTTCACCTGTAAAGCAGGAGTGGGGTAGGCGGAGGTTTACCCTGGTGCAGGTGTGCAGCGGTCAGTGGAAGAATCCGTGAGTTTCTCTGTGAGTTTCCCATTACGTCGTAGCTACTCGGTGCTTGTTTGGAAGTTTAGGGGTTGTTTCGCTGTAAAAAGAAGTTTTCTTCCCACGCACAACGGACACTAATGTTTTTGTCACTTTTTATGAAATCAAACTCAAAGTAAGGTCAGTACTTCCACGCTTTAAACGCTGCACGCTCATACTCTCTCTGCACTCGATATATGATCCATTGTTGATCTGCACACAGCTGTTGTCACGAACGTCGCACTCGCTTACGTCACTGTCATGAGACATTCTCACAAAAAAATCACGGTTTTAGTAACGCAGTAACGCAGCGTTCCTACGGGAAAGTAACGATAATCTAATTACTGTTTTTGCAATAGTAATCCCTTACTTTACTCGTTACTTGAAAAAAGTAATCGGATTACAGTAACGCATTACAAGTAAAGTGTTACTGCCCATCTCTGACCATCACCAGTAGGTGAAGTGTCTTGCCCAAGGACACAACGACCGAGATTGTCCAAGCCGGGGCTCAAACCGGCAACCTTCCGATTACAAGTCAAACTCCCAACTCTTGAGCCACAATTTATTGTGTTCATCTGTTTAAATAAATCATGTCTGCCTGATTGACAGCCAGCACAGCGGGGAAGTAGGAAGTAAGTCAATGCTTTGTTTATGTGACACTTCACAAACCTCATTTTTCGATGACCTAATTATAAGCTGATCAGTCAAAACCCAAACAAGGAGCACTGAAAGGTTAAAGAGCTGAGAGCAAAGAAAGCTTAAAGGTGGACGATCAACACGAGGAGGCAACAGAACAACACAAACACCAGGAATCATTACAAACTGTTTCAGAAACACAGATCAGGTCACAGACATCTGCAGGGAAGCAGGCTATGTGAATGTATTCATTTGAAGCATGTGCAGAACCTGAAACCAGAGCTACCAGGGTCAGAGGGGAAACCTGACAGCAGACTCTCACTGAACTGTGAATGTAGTTATCAGATTTAAAGACGAGGGAAGATGTGAAGAAGTATGGGAGCTTAGGATGGGATAACATGAGGTGGATGCTCTTTAATGAAGCCCACAAACCTTTTCACAGCACTGTGATAGAGAGTTTGCGAGCACCGAGCCGAGAGCTGACTGCACAAGAGTTTGATTTGGAAGAAGAAACACATCCTTCATTTCTGTATAAGCAGCATGTTTGTAAATGTTTAACATTCTGAGCCAGGAAAGAAAGTCCGCTCTCACATCAAATAAGCTCGGCGCTTTATCACTCCACAGAGTCAGTGTAAAGTTTCAAATACAGGAAAGGCAGAGGTGGACAATATCATGATTTACAAGTCTGTGATTATAAAGTAAACAAGTCTCTACGTATGAAGCAAACAGCAGTGCACTACAGACAGATTTGAGTATATTAGCGGTTATTTATGCACACAACACTGCACACACGTCCTGGGAACCTTCGGATAACATTTTAAAGGTCCCGGTTTGGACTGTTGAGGTTCTTTTCTTCTTGGATGCCTTGGTCTCTTTGGTAGATGCAGCAAGAAGAACGTTGTGTGGCTGCAGGGTTTCGTCTTGTAGCATCTCTCACCGATATCGGTGGTGCTACAGAACTTTGTCTCTGCTCACCTCAAACCACTTTATGGCTCTGTTTAATATACTCTCCATTCACTGACTGTATATTATTGCTGCCTGTAATCCCAACAGTAAAGTTCACATAAGCTTTGGCTCCCTCACAAAGAGTGATGTAGCCACCACCACTGCACTGCTCATTGGCCAGTTGGCACATCCAAAATAACCCTCATAGGACCACAATTTCTAAATATCACTCTCTGTTTTATGCTTTTCAAAGTAGTGACTGAGACCAAGCCATAGATCTAGACACACTCTTTTTGCCCCCAAGTGACCATTATAAAGAATGGCACTTCACACCTTTTATACGGACCATGTATTTGGTTCCTTCTGGTTCCTGCTTCCTTAGAGGTGCTCCAAGCACACCCAACTGGGAAGAAACCCCAGCATAGACCCAGAACATGATGGAGAGACTGTATTTCTTCTTTGGCCCAAGAGTGCCTCAAAATCCCACCAGGAGGAACTGGAAAGTGTAGCTGGGAAGGATGTCATCGAGAAGGATATCCTGGTTAGCTTAGTGCCACCATGACCTGACTTTGGATAAACCAAGATAATGGATGGATTTTAATACCATGACAGCATAAAACTCCCCGTATGTAAGCTTTCAGTTCATGGATGACCATAAATTAGGATCACTTAGCTTTCTTTGTGGCAGAAGGCTAACATGTCTACTGAATGCGCAGCTGATTGTTTGAGCCCCATACGCAACCATCCCAGATTGCTTTCTTATTAATATTTAGCTAGCTAGCATTTTGTTTCAGCAAACACAGACCGTTAGTAAACAGTTGCACTCTAACAGTTTCCTGCTGCCCGCATTTCATCCTCAATGTGACCCAAAGCCATTCACAAAAACAAAAAAGTCTAGCACCAACAGATTTGTAGGTGGTTTGACTTTGGCCCCTCCTTCTTTTGGATCCCTTAGATAAGGGGTGGAGTTAGGCTGAGTCAGTGAAAGCAGCTAAACTGATTTTGACATTTCTCTGTCTTCAAGCATTACATGTGTCGAACAGATGTTCTTCAAATCTACATTCAACACACACATGCATACACTCACACACCTACACACACATGCATACACTCACCGGCTCTGTGAGTGTTTTTGCACTTTTCAACTCCTTTTGTCCAACAGGTCATTAAACGCACCGCACGCACACACACCCAGGCCAACAATAACATGTATAAACCAAATCCAGCATATTTTTATGGGTGTGTGTGGGCTGGTGTTGGTATCTGTGTGAGTACCTTTCTCCTGTTTAGCAGATCTGAAGCTTTTAGTGGCTTTAGTTGTGGTTTTTGAGAGTGTAAAAGGGATTATGTTTGTGCTCTCAGCTGAACTACATTTATATTCACACTTTGACTTTTTAGTTAACTTATATGAAACACCTGTGTGTCCCCAAACACATCATCTCTGGCTGAATGGCCCAGGAAAGCATTAAACAAACCATGGTCCTCACACTGATAGAAAGGCAGGGACATGGGTAAGTGTGTGTGACTTATGGAATTTCCCTGTGGTGTGTGCGCTCATAAATACTGTGCCAAGTACACACACACACACACACACGCACACACACACACACACACACACACACATTTCCCGCCTGAACAGGCCAATCAGAGGAGCCAAAATCAGCTCTGACCTTTGACCCCCTCTGCTCTACTCAGACGGAAAAACATTAAAGGGCCGTTCCACTTAAACCCAAACATTTGACCTCAACATCCACATCGTTTGAGTGCAGGCGGTCCTCCAGAGCGAGGTTAGAGATTTAAATTCCTGCACAGAGTCCTGCAGCAAGGCATTCAGTCTCTACACCAAGCCTTTAGAGTCAGTTTCTGTTTAGATTACATCAACTCAGAACAAGAAGCTTTGGTATTTATTCTATTGATTAATAAAGAATAATAAAGTGTATAAAATGTATCAGATGGAAGGAAGGAAATATGAACTTTAATGATAACTGTATTTTCATAGCATCCTTATTTCACTTTACCCCAGAATAGCTGCAAGTTTCTACTCCTGTTCTATAAACTGTGTGCATAAAAACATTCTTGTGCACACTATATTTTAATATATTTGAACCATTTCAGCATTTAACATTGACAGATATGTATCAAATATTGAAATCTTTAGTTTTTACAAAGTATTTATAAATAAATAATCCATCCACCCATTCTCTTCCCCTTATTCTCTTCAGGGTTGCAGTTGGAGCCCATCCCAGCTGTCTTAGGGCGAGAGGCAGGTTACATCCTGGACAGGTCGCCACATTCATACCTATGGGCAATTTAGAGTGCCACCCTAAATAAATAATATTTCATTTAACTGTTTGAGATATTTTTCATTTTCACCTCATGTCAGCTCAAACTCTCTGTAGTGAATGTTTACCCCGGTTTATCCCAGCTGTCATTATTCAGTAAACGCCTGTTAGCTATTGTTAACCTGTGATAATTTTTGTTAGCTGTGGTTACACATCATTAACCTCTGTTAGCTTTTATGAATAACCATTAGCCACCATTAGGTCTGTTAGCTCCTGCTACCTGCTGCTAGCCACCAATATCCACTGTTAACCTCTGTTAGCTGCTGTTAGCTGCTGTTAGCCACCAATATCCACTGTTAACCTCTGTTAGCTGCTGTTAGCCACCAATATCCACTGTTAGCTCCTGCTACCTGCTGCTAGCCACCAATATCCACTGTTAGCTGCTGTTAGCTGCTGTTAGCTTCTGTTAGCTTCTGTTGGCTTCTGTTAGCCAGCGTTACTGAAGATTTCTTTGAAGTGGAGGTGGTGTTGTCAGACACAGTTAGCGAGTCTGACAACAGATATCCTGACAACAGGATAAAAGAGTCTGTCTTTTATCCTGTCTTCCTTCTCTCACCCCAACCAGTCGCAGCAGATGGCCCCGCCCCTCCCTGAGCCTGGTTCTGCTGGAGGTTTCTTCCTGTTAAAAGGAAGTTTTTCCTTCCCACTGTCGCCAAAGTGCTTGCTCATAGGGGGTCATATGATTGTTGGGTTTTTCTCTGTATCTATGAAGCGCCTTGAGGCGACTTTTGTTGTGATTTGGCGCTATATAAATAAAATTGAATTGAATTGAATAAACTCTTATATGAAGTAATAATTTAATTAAACTGTTAATCAGAGAACGTGTGAGTGAACCAGTTGGTTTGTCTCTTTTATATGGTCTGTGGATTTGAGTGTGGATGCACTTTAAAGGGATCTGAGGTTGTTATGGGCTGTAAAAGTGTTCACTAACGACTCCAAATCAACTGTGAAAGGCAGAGGAAGCCAGCACAGAAACCAGTAAGGAGACTGAGTGAATTTTGATTTATGATAATGACACAGGAAGAGTGTTTAATTTAAGAGATTTTCAGATTTTGTGTGTTTAGCTGAAAAGTGCATGCCATGTAGCACCAGTGAGAGCAACAATGAGGCCTTTTTAGGGTCCTGAGGTCATGTTTGAAGCAAAGGACACTGAAGGACACTTGTAACTGTGAGGCTCGGGAATGAGAACGACCCGGATGGCCTGTGAGATAAACGAGGATCCAGTTTGAAAGTGTGAGTCATGGACAGCTCCTCGAGTGGACTCCCAGAATGAAAATGTTTCCCTGAACAAACACACACAGCGATTCGGTTTCTTCTACTGACAACACGCAGAATGGTCTCAGGGCTGATTTCTATCAGTGTGTTATTGTGAGGTCTATTTGAAGTGGTGGTTTCACTTCGGCTCTCTATAACAGACACAGGAATGCGACAGGGAGACGAAACTGAAGGACGGATCAGAACAACAGAGCCTCCGGCTGCCACAAAACCTCAGCGACCACCTTTATTTAGACAGGAAACAAAGACTCTGTGAGTGTCGGTGTGTTTGTGCGCGGTTTCCTGACTCGCTCTTCCTCCGAGCCACAGACAGACAGACAGACAGACAGGACGACTCTCTCAGGAAACAAACCGCCATACGTCAGGCAGGGTAAACACTCTGGCTCCACTCGGCTGAGCCTAAAAACAGAAACATGTGTCATCAGAATCACGCTAAAGATGCTCGAAACCCTCCAACAGTGGGAGTGGACGTGTTTCAGTCGTGAACACAGAGTAACACCGATCAGACTAAACTCAGTGCTCAGCTCTGTCGATGTTTCTCACCACATCCTCTCAGCTGTTGTTCTATGAAACTACATTTCTTTGTCCTGCACCTTTGTTTGTCTCCGCTGGGCTCTCTGTGAAGTCCTCAGTAGACGCCAGCCAGCGTCAGGCTTAAAAACCACAACTATTCAGAGGCAGACGCTCAGGCTGAAGCTGCAGGAATTCACCTTCACTGATGTGAGAGTGAAAAAGCATAAAGATATCACATGTTTACTGTGTGAGAGCTCATGAGCAGACACCAGCGCTGGCTGCTGAACCATCAACCCTTCAGTTAGTGGGAAGCCCACAATGCCACCTGAGCCACAGCTGCAGGTACAGAGTGGATCGGTGATGTCAGCCTTTGTCCTTTTAAAGCATTGTTGCCATGTTAAAGCACCATCTTTGCAGAGCAGGGCGGAGCGCTCAGCTATCACTGCATCCACAGACTCCATCGCACAGATACATGCACGTCAGGGATATTTAAATATCCACATAAAATCCTGCAGGTTTTCCCATCAAGCAGAGCCTTCGCCAGTCATCTGCTTTTTCTGCTCCACAAAGACTCAGTGAAACTTCTCTAAACTTCTCCATCATCACATCAAACATCCCTGAGTAGAGCTGTTTGTCAGCATGAAGGCACACTGTTGCTCTCTGATCTTCTCTTCTTCACTGAGCTTCAACAGCTCTTTCTCAGATCTTCATCATCAGCTTTCCCCTTTGTAGTTCCCACAGCTCTCACTGTTCTCTAACATCAGTCCACTCTCTATGATGTGTTTAATAGAGTGGTTAGAAAGTGCACCGTCCTCTCTGAACCTGCACAGGTTCGTCATGTGGACCCACCATCATTCCCCTCTTCATCCTCCGCACAGCTTCCCTCACCTCCCCCTTACTGTCCTCCATCCTCCTCTCTCATTAACATCACTGATCAGCTCCTCACAGTCACTCTTCAACATTAGTAAGGTGTTAGTTAACACTTAATTCATCCTTTATAAACCATTACTTAATATGTCATTTATAAACGTAGACATAAATAGTTATTTAGTTTAATAAGCTCATATGTAACATGTTATGTAACATGTCATGTAATGAGTGAATTATTTTTTATAAACTGTGTGTTTATTGAGTTTTAAACTTTACGCTGACACCAAAATTAAACAAACAAACAAATAACCAAAACAACAACAACATAGCAGAACGGAACAAAACAGACAAAACAAAACAAAGAGACAGGCAACCCGGCTCATGAATACAAAGAAATAAGTGGAATAAGTGGAAAATCCAGACATTTTGATTATGAGATACGATTAACAACACATATATGTAAAATAGCAGTGATCTGCTTGCATTATACCAAGGCCCGTGAGAAAATAGCAGAAATATCCAAACCGACATACGCCATAAATGGGTCCCATATTTTATGAAACTTTTGTCCCTACTATGTAGCTTGCATGTTAGGAAATCTAGTGACACATATTCCCGCCCGGTGCCATTGAGTCTTAGATGGGGCCGTGTCCGTGATCCAGTTCAAGAGGACACAATGAGTGAATTATTAACAGAGTGGAATCTGTTTCTTTATAATGTGAGCTAGTTGTCAGTGAGTGTGTTAATAAAGGTTTTATAAGTACTTGCTTCATGTTGTCGTTCATGGTTAATTCAGGCAGTTTTTAGTATTTTGTGTGAGCTCGTCTAAACTGAGGACTGTCTATACGTGACAGTAGCTTGTCTTGGATGCTTGTGGATCAGTGTTATTAGTAAACATACATTTAACAAGTGAACATTTAAAATGATTTTATTTCTAAAATTTAATAAGAGAAAAAAACTTGGATAAAACCAAATTTCCTGGAACAATAATAATGTTCTCTCTAAAACTTAAGTCGTGTGATCCAGATTAAGTTTTACTACTAAAAGTATAAATAATTTTAAACCTGTGAGTAATCAGATTACTGCAGTAGAGTCGTATTATTTTCAGACTGTTTCTTGTATGTTGAGCTGATGTTAGACATTCACACAGACAAATAATGCTCATTGACGTGAGTTACTACTGTTATTGGTAACTGTTCATCAGTGAGTGTATAACAAACACACTCAGTGTGTCGACACATGAAGCACCGACTGCTGTCAGGTGTGTCGGCCTGCAGCAGCTTGGATTTAGAGTCGCACACAATTAAACAACAGAAGAAAAAATCAGCTGTTCAAACTTCAGATGATCCTGTTCCAGGAGTCGTACTGAGCATGTGCAGAGGAAGTTCAGCTCTTGTTTCTGATTGGAGGAGTGGAAACTACATGTAGCTGGATTTAACTGTAAATAATGAAATAAGTGAAACGCTGTTGAGTCTGAAGGAGCTGCGACGGCGTGATGGAGTTTCCAGAGCTCGGACTCGGACCCTCGGTGGGCTGGAAATGAGCTCCCCCGCGTCCGCTCGGTAATTGGGGCATTATTGAGCCTCCGTATGTTTCTTCCATCCAGCATATCGTCTAATTGATCGTCTCTGCACAGTATCTGTGACGTTTGGCTCTCCTGGTGGTCTCGGCGAGGAGGGGCGGGGGGCCCCAGTGTGTGTGGGAGGGGGTGTTTACAGCTTTGACTTATTTCCACGTCCAGATGAACTCAAACTCACAGAATTGGCAGAAAGACAAACTTCGCTCTCGCAGCTGGAAGCACTTTGGGCTCCGTGTGGTCTCCATGGTAACGCCTGAAAGGTGAGCCCCTGATACCAGCGTCCGACCTCTGACCCCTCCCTGCCGCTGTGGGAGGAGGCTCCTCTTCCTGTTCCTGTGCTCCTCCCTGCTGCCACATTCCTGCCGTTGTTCAAAGAGGAAGTGATGTCGCTGTGCTGTCTGCTGACCTGCTCCGGGTCCAGGTTAGGGCTTCCTACGTCTCCCATCATGCCTTTCAGCACACAGAGTCCAGTGTTTGCTGATTCGTCGCTCTTCGTTATAAATCAGTGTTTACACTCTGACCTGAGAGTCTCACCTCAGAGGCCACAGCAAGCTGCTGGTTCCTGAAGGTTTACTGAATATTTTAATGGCAAATCTGGGATTCATATCATTCATCCAGAGTTTCTTACCCAAGTTTGTTCAAACGCTGGAAATGTGAAACACTAAAATAAAAAATCATGTTTAAAAAGTGTCTTTGGGACTTTTCTTATTTTTATTTTTATATGAACTCTAATGTTTAACTGCAGTTTGTGTGTAACACATGATTCAGCACAGAGATGCAAACCTGAAACTCAAACTGTTTTTTGAACCTTTAAAATATGCTTATTTTTACAACAAAGTAAAAAGTATAAAAAATATTCACCAGCTGAAACATGCAGAGTCGTCACGGTGACGAGCAGAATTACATCCCTGCAGCCGAGCTACAAACTGCTGGGATCCAACAAATAACGACCAGCAGAGACTTCAGGGCTCACAGGGTCTCCGCTCATGCACCAGCTCATACAAGGGGAAATATTTTCACAGTAAAAGAGGTTGTGAGGTCACTTCCTGTGTGTTGTTTGGACCAGATTTTAATGAGCATGTCTCTTCCTCCTCCCTAGCTGCTGTGTGTGCTGTCATGTGACAGGAGTATGTGTTTTATGGTCTATAATCCTGCTAACACACATGACACACACACTGATATCAGAATCTACAGACCTGTAGCGTCAGGCTCAACACCTGTGCAGGTGTGCCCCGCCCCTCACCCTGTGACAGCAGGGTGAGGGGCGGGGCACAATGTTAAATGTCATGACATCAGAGGTGATGTGTGGATCTGAACCGAGAAGGTTTACAGTGTTGTTGACCTGATGATGGTTGCCATAGCAATCATCACATGATTTAAAAGCAGTGAAACAAAGAGCAAAAATGAAATATTGATTTGATCACACGATCAATCACTGATAGGGCTCAGGTTTCAGACACACACACTGCAGGACTTAGCGTGTTTACACGTGTCATGTTCCTTCTCTGCTCCGCCCACATCTGGGACGAGTTACAAAAGGAATGAAGGGAGAGAGAGAGGAGGGGGTTAAAGTTGGAGGTCTGATGGTGACAGACAGCTCCTTGTTTTTCTGTTATTACAGAAACCAGGCTGGCAGCAGGCTGAGGACTCACACACACACACACACACACACACACACACACACACACACACACACACATACACACACACACACACACACACACACACACGTCAGTGAAGAATCCAGGAATTAACCTGATCCGTCCTGTAGTGTCGCTATTGTTTTGTGTACTTTGGTTTAAATCTTGTTGTTTGTTTGTTTGATGACATTTGGAAGTGATGTCATCAAACAATGACCTCATTCTGAGCTTGTGTATGTTCAGCCTCAGTCATCAGGCGTCTCGACTGTGGGTAAACCTGTTTCTGTTTCTGTCATCATATTTTATGTTTTGTGGGTTTTTCTTTTGTTTATTTGTGTTTCTCGTGTATTTGTCACGTTTTTGTCTCTTTGTGGTGTTTTTGTCAGCTTGTGGTCATCCTGTGTGTAACTGTGATTGACTGCATGTCTGACTCTGCAGGTTTTTATCTTTGTTCTTATTGTTATATCTTTTTACATCTCCCTGTTCATTTATGGTCATGCTCTGTGTCTGTGTTAATTTTGTGTGTCTCCAGTTTATCTATTTTAGCATTATTTGCCTGTTTCATATCATTTCATGCTCTTTGTGTTACTGTGTGTTGATGCTCCCGTGTGATGAGCAGCAGCTCGGTGTGTGTCTGTGACTAACAAATGCTGATTTTAAATAATGAAACCTGACGTGTCAGCTTTGTGTCCAAAAAATGTCCAAAGATGGAGAACATCATCTATTATTCTATTCTATTCTATTCTATTCTATTCTATTCTATTCTATTCTATTCTATCGCGT